>NC_134982.1:84470422-84794967 GCF_965638725.1 Aptenodytes patagonicus
ACTGGGCACCACTGAAAAGAGCCTGACACCATCCTCTTTGCACCCTCCCCTCAGGTATTTGCACACATTCATGAGTTTCCCCCTGAGCCTTCTCATCTCCAGGCTAAGCAATCCCAGCTCTCAGCCCTTCCTCATAGGAGAGATGCTCCAGTCCATTCATCATCATCATCATCACCATCATGGACCTCTGTTGGACTCTCTGCAGCATGTCCACATCTCTCTTGTACTGAGGATATGTATACACGTATCATTTTGGCATTGGGGGAGGTCTCACATTATTTCAAGCTGACTTCAAAAATATACTTTTATTTCCTTACCCCGCCCCCCATGATTTTGCACAAAGTGACAAATTTTTAAAACACCCATTTTCAGAAATACTTATAACCTATGAATGACTTACCAGATTTACTTCAAAACTTCTAAAAATAATTCAGTAGTCAAGGAAGAAAGGATTTGGATAAATTATTCTGTATAACTCACACATAATGTGAATAAATCTATACTAAATCACAAAATTCAACTCAACATTATTTACAGTGCTGCTCTCTCTGCTTGTTCAGAGTGATTAAAGAAAACAACAACTGATGTCCATCCAGATGGCAAAATGCATATCATGCTGACTGAGGCACTGATCTTGCTTTGTACATAAAAGAGCATCCACACATATTGAGCTTCCCAGCACTGAGTTTTGAGAAAGAATCACCTTCCACAACTAGGCAGGCTCTCAGGTTGGTCTTCCTTATTTTGGCAACCATGCTAAAGATGCAGACTTACTCGGTCTTACAGATTTAGGCTGAATACAACCTTAAATACTGCAGTTGATTGCATATTCCCTGAGCAAAACTCCATGACTGCATGGCAGTAAGCTACACTTGGTGAATCTTTTCAGAAAGTTTTTGCAAATGAAGCTACTACACATTCCCTATTTCTTCTCTCTGTACATCTGGGATTCTAGGTGAACAGTCCGGTAAGCAGCATGTTCTTCTCATCATCCCAGAAGAGCGAGAACACTGCTTCCTGCCCCAAAGCTGTCTGCTCTTTCAGCACACCATGGCAGAAATGACCTTCTGATCTCAAGGCTACCCGTGCCAGTTTCAAAAAGGAGGCTCCTGCAGATGGTTGAAGCAAGTGAGTATCAGGCAACTGGTGTAATTGGACTAAGTTGTTGATATGACTGGGAAATTTTGCAGTTGCATGGGTCAGTCAAGCATGAGCTGAAGACACTCATGTTTAGACCAGAAGCAGTCATGAACATGGTTTACAGCCAGCCTGCCACTCAGTTGTCTCTCTACCACTTGAAAAGTTAATAGTAAGATTCCCTCTTTCATCCCGCAATGTAAATGTGCTTTCGGGACACTTATTCTGTATCATTTGCAAACAACTGCAAGAAAAGGTCTAGACACAGTAGTGGTATATATATAGGTATCAAAATGAGAAGGAGAAGAACAGTCTGATTAAATTGTACAAAAGCCACTTCAAAATCTCAGTGTGGCACATGCAGCATAAATTTAGGAGTTCTTTGTGGTTATGGTGGTGCATGCTCATGAGGCAACATTCAAAACAGCTTACATGCAAGATTGTTTGCAAGCAGAGCAGCTGAAGAATACAAATGGAAATAGTCTTCCATTCTTTCTTAGAAAAAGTAACCTGAATTTTCAAGTGAAATTGAAGAAGTGTCCAATTGCTACCATGTTATTATCAATTACATTTCAGTGGACACGTACTATCACCTAGTTGTGAAAGCATAATTCTGAAGAATATCATCAAGTTCAGAATCTTTACTTGGATGTATATTAAGAGAATTTGTACACATTTATCGGTATATTCCTATTAAAAAGGCATTATTTGTAACAAAAACATCCAGGTTATTTTCTAACATGGTGTGGAATAGTTGCTTTGCAGCACAGAGCATGCTTTTTGAACACCTGAAGAGAAGAATGGCTAAAGTATACGACTAAATTATTCCCATGGCTACAGTCAGAGGCTGAGAGAAATTTTATCACTTTCATGCTTACAGTTGCATAATTACAGCTACATATTACATGTTTTATCTTGTATGCCTGGTTGGCTTAATCCACACTGACGTCTTTCACTTGTTTCCTCCCTTGGAATCAAGGTGAACTAGTTTACTTCTTTTTATACTTTTAATTCTCTACCTGAGCTTAAAATGATCAAAGAACATTTTGGATGTGTGTGGAGAAACCACATGATGTTCTGGTGGTTTTTTTTTTTGAACTACCCAATTTCAGCAAAGACTATGACCCTGAGAGAGAATAGAGAATTTAACTTGTATAGATTTATACTGAGAGTACTTTACACAGCTCTTCTGTATCTTCTAAAGATACCAATTCATTTAATTATAAACTGCCAGCTTATAAACCACTGTCAAGAAAGTATTTTCCCCACTGAACTTCAAACAGTTTATATATGGCATTATGCCATTTATATATGGCATTATGTAAAAGCACATCATCTTGAGAGAACAATTTTTATTCTAGTACAGAATATTTACCAGAGACTCGATAAAAAATTATAAAACACAGACTAATAGTGCTTTTCTTCCTGCTGGTTATAAAAAATTATTAATTCAAATCTTACAGTGGTCAGTACAGGATCCCTAAATGAAATGAAAAACAAAGTAATATTTACCAAGTACAGTATGATGTACCTATATATGTATATACACAAAAACTTAACAAGAGAATAAACATCAGTGGGAGGGAAGAGCACACACAAATTCTTTCACTTAAACCCTCAAAGGGACCTTCTAGCCAACTGTCAGTGATAAATAAATCCTGCCTCACTAATCAATAGATCTTTTCTCACTGATTTCACAACAAGTTTTCACCTCTGAACTGAAATACTGTGAACTCCTTCTCATGTGTTATCTCTCTGCCTCCCCTTTAAAAGAAAAAAACCCTACATATATGATACCTGCTGAAATGGCTGCAGATTAGATGTCCTAAGGAACAGACGGAAATACCATTAAAAACTAAATCAGATTTATGAGTATGTTTTTCACAAAAAAGTTCCCGTTACTTAAAAGACTAATCTTTCTATTTTACCATACATAAACCTATGAGACAGGCTTCTTTGGTTCCAGGATTAATTGGTTATTCGGATGTGCACGCAGCAACCTCCCAACACCCTCAGAAACAAGAGAATGAAAGTATCCCGTTTCTTTCAAATTGATCTGTATTCAGAAATAAAGGAAATAATACACAATAATTTATTTTTATGAATGTCAGGAATGACAGTGCACTTTAATTTTGTATCCAGCTCAAATTATATCTGAGCCAAATATTTCATTTTAAGAGTCCTGTTAAATCTTTTCAAAGGCCTTGTTTTATGTGTTCATGAAATAACTCACTTTTTTAGCTTTCAGGAACGGTAATTGCTGTAAATCTTGTAAATTAGCATAAGCAGTACCAGCAAGACACTATGTTAAAAATCATCTACATTGTTGTTGGAATATTTATTAGGTACTAAAATATTTAAAGGAAACCTACAACTACTACAATGCAAATTACATTTCACCTAAGAAAGCCTTTTTTATAGTACTTAGTATTATTGTTTTTTCGCTGTATAAGAAAGCATCTCATCCAACTCCTAATCTTGAGCGGAAAAATTTCTTTTCATTAGATGGCTGAATGAAATCATTATATTAACTGGATATTCCCTATTGTGTTTTATCAGTTTGCACAAGTAAATTGCACTGCTCATTGTAGTAATTGACATTTTCAACATTTGCACATACAATAGAAATGTTAGCACCATTTATAAGCTAGTTAGCTCTTGATGGATTAGTGACCTTCACAGGTCCTTCAGTATGGGTTTTTTTTCTGGCTGCTGCTGTAGCAGCTGGAGAGATTACCTCCCCCATTTTCTCATTATGATCACTTACTCTCTAGCGTCCCTTTTGTGTCAGCATCTCCTAACTTGTTCCAGTCCAACTGACTTAGCTGACACCTATTATTTAAATTTTTAACATTCACCTCACTCATTCCCCACCTCCCCCTCTGCCTCTCTTAAAAGTCATTTGTATTCTCTGCTCCAGCTGATGGTCACAAGTGTCAAGGCTTTCTGCCTGTACTGCAGCATCAGCTCTGGCTCAGCACCATGGCAATGCAACAGCTTCTCAGGCTGAGGGAACACTGGGAATACGCAAACCGGGGCAGCTCTGAACATTAGCCATCCCATCACACTCGGTATCTGTTATAAACTCCTCCCCTAAGTAATTCAGCCTAACACAGGGGATTCTGACAGGCTTCTCTGTAGAAGAGACCATATACCAGTTCCTTCGTATATTAAAGGGCATTACTATATAAAGACCAACCTCACACGCTGTATTTTTCCTCCTCTATGAGACAGTGACTTGAGAGAAGAGCTGAACATATGGACCTGACCTCTTCTGTTTGTTTTCCAAATAAATATGTAGCCTATGAAAGGGAAGGAACTAACAGAATTTGGCTTGGTGCAAATAAAATCATTAACATAATATATATTAATCTGTGGCTCCTACCCTGTTCCTATTTGCAGCTGGTTTAGGAGCAAAACCCACAGGAAACAGTTCTGACTAAAGATAACTCATGTAACAACTGTTCATTTTCAGTATGGGTGAAGTTTCAAATTCCTCTCCCCAGAGACAGAGAATGAACTCCTCACATCTCTTCAGTGGTAAGAAGATAAGATATAAGCACTTTGCAGAGGGAAAACGGTCACCACATTGCCCATTTTATGTGGGAGGAAGGAAGAAAATTCATGGGTTTTTTTAACAGACAACATACGCTCTGTATTTGTTTCTGATTATCCAAGTCAAATATTAAGACAAAAATGGAAATATTGGAAGGCTTTGAAAATTCCTTCTGAATTTCTCTTCCATCTTAACATTAAGTCATTGGCATGCGAACTTTCAAATAAACATGCACTGCCTCTCTCATTTATTAGCCATTCATATCTACCTACAGTGAGTGCAGGTCAGGTTTTTGTATCTGCTGTCCTTGGATAAAACTGACAAAGTAAGATACAAGGCAAGAGACAGGCTTCTCATCTTACAAGCTCTAGAATCTCTCTGAGTTTGCTATCAAGTATTCTATGAATTTTCACAGATCAATGTTTTACACTATTTTTCCTCCTATTCTGTATTAGGGTTCTCTATTTTTATCTTTCTTCAAACAATTATTTTATTGAATTGAGGCCCAGAGTAACTTTTTTTTTCCAACTTTTAATTTACATCTTTTCTAGACATTAGATTTCCTGCACTTTTATCCAACATCCACAGGAACAGGAGGAAAATGCACTGTCTTACTTTTAGAACTCTTCCTGCTACCTAGGAGGTCTCACTTTTCTGGAGAAGTGGACAACATTCTGTCCCTGTTTTTAAAAAGAAAAAATAATGTATATGTAGTTTAGCCCCAAAACTGCAATTTTACAGTTATTTACTTTAACCTTCCAGGCTTACATTTGAGTCTCTTACCTGTTGTATAAGATGTTTCTCTTTAAACTATTTGCACCATCCTTAAAGTTTTGGTGTTTGATTTTAAAAAAAACAAACCCAAACAAAAAACAAAACCAAAAAACCAAACCCTAGGAGTCTTAATGTTGCAAGATACTTAGTGCTACTTCACAGGGAAGTACAGCTCTCAAAATGCTTTGCCATAAGCTGCTACTCTCAGTGTAGCTCTGACGTTATAACCTCAAGGATCTTTCTAATGCATCTCTGTAGGCACTATAGGTCCTGGTGGAAGTCTTTTTTCTTCTGGTTGACATGGCTGTAAAGCAAAGACATTTTTACAAACCTTAAAAATAAGTAATCTTGAATTGAAATGAAACTAAGCCAAACTAAACAACTTCCTGTCATGTAACATTCATTTTTTGTTTCTTCCCTAGAAAGGTAAAGAGAGGGCACAAAGTCCTTATTTTGAGATACTCTGGTATATACTATCTAAAATACTGATGCACAATTTCATTTCAAACTGTAAAAAAACCTTACCAGTAGGAAAGTATTAGTGAGATATTTCAAACATTTTCCCAGGAAATTTCTCCAGCTCCAGTTGCAGCAAAGGAATACTTTCTTACGAAGAAAGATTCTGGCAGGAAATATCCAAGTTGCTTTCCTGCCTGATTATGTTTTTTACAGTCATATCCAATCATACAGTGTATATACCGATTTATATACACACCCACCAGCAGACTTCATTTAATTTATCATTCCCTCACACATAAATATAAGGTGTTCTCCTCATACTGCCTGAGCTATCTGTTGGATTTATTCATAACATTCCCATGCCCCTAACCATTCCAGACAGACGTGGACAACCACCCTACCAGCACAAAACGGAGGCTGAAGCCAAGTGAGATAGGCTCAACACCAGCATCAGGGAAGCAGAAAACCAAACCATTCATTTTGCTACAGGGTAAGAGAAGAATGCACTCCGTAGCAGGGACACCTATGCAGCAACCAAGGGCTTGGAGCAAACTCACAGAAAGAGCAATAACGAACTTAAAACTGCAGTTACAGCCAAGCAGTACACCAAGCAGTGACCAGCTGGTAAAGCTTCCTCACATACTGCAAGTTAGGAGAAAAAGTTTACAGATTACTCCTCATCTGGTTAGGCTTACTCCGATGTATTAGTCTCTAAATAAAAGGATGGTCAGTTCCAGAGCTAAAACTGAGAGTCTCAGACATTGTCACCTAACTACCAAGGAGAATCTACAGAGTCCTGGACTGACTGACAAGTCGAATTTCAGAACAATTCTGGTCCTACTGAAATCAATGCAAAATTGTTATTTTGAAAGTTTTTGGTATTTTTAAGTTTTAGATTATTTCTGTGAGCTCTGACTCTCTATACAGCATCGCATAAAGACTCCACAATTCCCAGTACTCATCACATTTTACTCTAGCACAAAGTTCTGAGAGAATAAGACTATAAAAACAAAATATTCTGTGTTAAGAAAAAAAGCTATTTATTTGTTACGTATTGCTTCATTCATTTTGTGTGCCGCTATAGTGACAACCCGAGTGCTACACAGCAGAACTCGTGGTAACTACAGTCTCGTGTCAACCACTGCCATGCATGGCCTTCCTCATAAAGTACCCGCACCTTTGGAAATCCTGATGGTAAGGTGCATACACTAAATAACCAGGACGTAGCTTTGCTATCAGAGTAACATGATCTTCAAAAGAATGTTACCAGACCCCTTGCACCATACCATATAGCACGTATAGGTTCTCAGTTCGTTTACATGCACACAAAGGATTGACTTTTCCTCCTCCTCTAGAATGAGAGCCGGTGACTAGAAACAAGAACAATTCATTATCTTCTGATATACTATCATTTAAGTCTCCTCAATTAAATTAAGGTTATAAAATGTCTGTAGGCAAACAGAAATCTATCCAGAAACCATGACATATTGCTTTGAAAAACTGTCATGGGATTTTTTTTTTTTTTAATTTATTTATTTACAATTTATCTGAAAAAGCAAATCATTAGAATACATTACTGAGGGCAGTTTTTACTCAGTGGAAGGAATAATACATAGTAGGAATGACACAGAAAGGCACTAAACATCAGCAGAACACTCTGCACCTGTGTTTTCTGTAGCAGCCTTGTGGCCAAGTCCCGAATAATCTCTGCGCTACTCAGTCTCAGACTTGACAAGACTCACTCCAAAGATCATATAGCTAGAGGCACAAGACTAAGAAAAACAGTAAGCTCATTTGCCTTGTTGAGGAAACAGTATAAATTCATATAGACAGCAGTCGCTGCTGACCCCTTTAAATCTAAATCACAGAATGAATTCAGATCCAGACTTTGTCTTATGAACTCACCTTTCCTTGCTTGCCACAAATTCAAGCATAAACTGAAAACTGTCCCATATTTGTGCTTTATGTGGAATGAAGATGCCTCTCAAGGAAAGCCCCCTAAGGCTGAGGCCACTATGGGACTCCTGTGCAAGGGGCTTCAAATTTCCTTCAAAGTACAGGGCTACGTAATCTTCTTCAGTGATCAGCTGACTTGAACCCAGGCCTAGTTCTGAGAGAACACTTGTGTAATCTTGGCTCAAACTTCTGAAAAAAAATGCTAAATTGTTAGAAAATGCTATGAGAAAGTCCATAAATTAAAGCCATGAAAAATGAGGAAGGTAGAATTGCAGAGAACGGTAGGATTGTTAAGAACAGTAGCAGACCAAGATTTCAAGAGGACAAACACTTGCACAAAAATATTCTGTCAAAAAAAATTAAGAACTACAAACTATCATAAGTATACATTATCATCATCACATGTATCACCAACACAAGTATGTCTCCGCACAACATCCAGGACATTGGCTTACTGTTTAAATGCTTTACTGAAAGAAGAGAGTGACAGATGTGAAAACATATTTATGCTCTCAACAAATATATTAGTCTCAGTAGGAGGCGAAAGAATAAACACCACACAAAGTACAGCAAATAAAAACTGAAAGTGTTTATTCTATTGTCACTTCTGATTCCAGGGGATTTAATAGATATTTCCTTATAACATTCATGTGCCCTTTGGAGACTATGATGACAGAATGACGTACTACTATCTTCCTTTTATTTAGACACCAAATCAGATGCATCAGATGCAAACATGGGCTCACTTGTAAGGTCAACCCCAGTTTGGGAAGCACTTCAGCATATATTTGAGTACCGTGCAGTACCATGCATTTGTACACCAAAGAGCCTTGCTGAATCCAAGCTTGAATGGTAGCACAGAACACAAGCTGACGCTGTTGATCTCATGGATGTGCACTATCCAATCCCCTATAATTTCTTTCACTAGTCCCTTTCTCATCTATCTTTTTTCCCAAGATCCTTCTTTGATGTATTTTTCTCCAGCCCTAGCCCTCTGCTTCCTTCCTGCTTTCTCCCCAAAATCAATGCCCCTGGATCAAGTACTCAAGAGAGGAAACTGAGTACTGCAGTTTAAGACACTCCTGGAAAACACCGAAAAATGAAATGGCCCCAGGGGGTCTGCCAAGACAGGACTAGAAAGAGACCGGATTTGGGGAAAAAGAATAAACACCAGAACATCTTTTGACTCTGGTCGTATGACTTGCAAGTAGTTTCCACACAAAAGAAATCCCCGAAATACAGAGTAGAGGCAAGAACTGGGATGAAGCTGTGGCACACACCCTCAATCTCAAGAGACAAGAAGTTTCTACATTCTCGTTCTACACGTGCAATTCTCACACCAGACATGATCTAGGAGAAAGTGCTATTGGTGATAAAAATGTTTTGTATGAGATGTTAAATTGATGTATGACATTATGCACATAAGTAAAAAACAACTGTGGGAAAACTGAACTTCTTATAGAAACTTTGTATCTCTGCCTCATATCCCTACAAGCAGACATATCTGGCCTTGAACTCTCACCCACAGAATTGCAGCTTCAAGCACGGTTCCACCCATGCATCATATTTATCTGAAAAGCTTAACAGCAGTATTCACGCAAGATTCAGCAATAGCTACTCAGCCATGTGCTTGCCCTACCAAAGCAGAATCTAGCAAAACATCCACTGCAAAAATTCACGCCTCAGCTATTTAGGCCCTGCTCCCCATTCTGAAGAACCGTAAGACAAACAGTGTAGCTAGATTTAATTGTGTTATGTGCTACCAGAGTAGTAGGAAACAGGTGAGTATAAAGGACCATCAATCTGCTCAGTTCTGTGTATTTTTGAGTAAGAATACAACATTATTAATCTTACATTCTGATAAAGATTGGGCATAAATAATCTTTGATTCAACCTGAGTATTTATAGGAAAATGAGTTTTTTCTGTTTCAAATTTCCAGTATTTCAGTCTGCTTATTTTCATAGACAAGAATCACTTGCTATACAGTAACATGACACCCTTGAGGTGGATTAAATATGTTGTATTCTTGCAAAGTTAGCCATTTTTACACTTGAATAGTCAAAGCAAAAATTGGCAGTATCACACAACTCTAGTCAGGAGTCAAGTTTCCAACTGTGAAATGAAATTCTGTGAAGCAATTGAGTCTGTGCAGTAGAAAAAAAATCCACTGCTATCCCCATGTTTAGTTTGTAGTGATTCCCTTATATAAAATGTATTGAATTGCTATTTACAAAATGAACTATTTTAAAGGAGGGAGCTGGGCCCCAGTGACAAGCTGCTGAAGCTATGAAATTCTTCAGAGAAGCTCTGCACACATCTCTTCAAGACACAGAATAAGACAAAGATGAGACATGAAAAAAAGATACCTTTTGAGCAATAGAAATTGTTCATGGTATTTGATAAATACATCAAGCATTTGATAAAGTTTGGAGCCACAGAGGATTAAAAATGACTGTAAGTCCACCCAAGATGAATTCCAGAGTGTATTTCTTCAGACATTTGAGGGGATTTTTTTAATCTCAGGAACAAATATTAAGCTGATAAAAAAGATTTAAAAAAATGTTCAAGTAAAGCTCTGAATAAGGATTTTGGAGTTCCAGGTTCTACACAGACTTCATGCAAGGTACTGGATGCATCCTTAGTGCCTGATACTCCAATGTTAGTATTTCTATACGGTCATGAAAGCTCGGGCTTCAGTTTCTGCTTGCACCCAAATTCATACTTTGTCTGCGTGCTGGTTCACAAGCTTGACTGGGAGAACTGACTGGCTTCCAACTTGGGGAAGATTAGGAGGAGAGAGAGACCTGCTGGCTAGAACCATAACCCTGCTCCTACCCACAGGCAAGCCAGATTTGTCAAAGGAAACCAAAACACACTCTGTTTTGGTTTGGAAAAGACAAAAATCCTCATTGTCTTTTCCTGCTGGACTTGCACTCCGTCTCATTGTCAAGCTGCCCCATCTCTCCCAGATTTAGCATTCTGTTACCAAACCCACAGTCTCAGGAGCGCAAACAGTCTTTTCACTTCTGGAGAGCATTCCTGGCCCCTCTGTCAGGCGACTTGAGAGGAGCCAAATGGAGTGTACAGAGAGTCAACTTCAAGTATTCTGAGGTAAGGAGGGCAAATGTACATTTTCATAACACAAGCTGGCTATTTCAGCACCTTGTCCTGCAGCCCCCCACTACCAAAACCTTGCCACATAAACCTAATACAGCATGCAGTTCTCCCATTGTGCCTTAGAGTGAACAAAGCAAACATTGTCTTCTAGTAAAAAGACATCTTGTTTTAGAGGGAGGAAGAGAACATGCACAGCACATCCCAGAGTAGGAATCTGCACAGTATCAAAATCCAGCTTACCTACCAGGAAAATGTTTGAATACGTCACAGAAACAGATTCACTGCCAAAAGGTATGGCAAATTACTAGCTTGACATTCCCATTAAGAAAAAAATCAGTTAGTTAGCTCTTGGATTGCATTTGCAGTTTTCAGCTTTGCACAAACTTTGTTGTGGAAACTTAGGAACCTATGGTTAGACAACAGTTCAAAACATTTTGAAAATGCCGTTCTACTAAATAAATTTAGTGCGGCATTTTCTACTTATCTCACTGCAAAGAAAGTGTATCACTGAAATACTTCCTCCTACACGTCTTACTCATTTGACTGATAAGTCTGCAGACTTTCTAGCACAATGATCTTTTTAGTGCTTGTAATGAAGACGATGTGAATCATCTTCACTGTCACTTCATTTTAAGTTCATATTTAAAGTTAATGAGTCGGTACTGCCTGAATTACATAGCAAATTCATAAGCAAGTCCACGACTAAACTCATTGTCCCTTCAGCACACCTGACTGCTGACCAAACAGAGCCAGTTCTTCAACAAAAAACTTCTGTGCTTTGGCAGATGTTAGCTCTTTGTTGACCTCATAAACAAAGGTGATAATGTTGATGCACAATGAATATAAACTAGAGGCCACCAGCATATCTCACATTCAACATTTTGAACGGTTAATATTTCATGATAATGATCATTGGTAGATGACACATTCAATTTAACCAGAATATTACAGAAACATTCTTGAAAAACTAAGTGGAAAGGAGAGATCAGTGAACAGATCAATGGAGGGACTGAAAGGCTCACCAGTAAATAAAACAGCTTCACCGAACCGGGATGTTACTAATGAACCCCCGCCTTGTCCCCCGGCCGCCGTCGGAGCTGTGTGCGCAGTGCGTGTGCTCCGGACACACCGCACCATTTATTACTAAAAATATTAAAAAAGCCAAAAAAACCCTAAAAAATCCTAAAAAAAGTTAAAAAAAAAAAAAAAAATCCTTCCCTCTTCCACCTCCCGCCAACCTTCTGCAACCGGCCGGTTTGATACAAAATACCCCGGTGAGGCCAAGCCGCCGGACCCGGCGCAGCCGAGAGCAGACACAGCGCGAGCCCGACCCCCGCCGAGGCCGCCAGCAGCAGCCGCCGCCGCCGCCACCTTCGCCAGGCCCGGCACGGAGCGAGCCAGAACCCCCCCGCCCCCCCCCCCCCCCCCCCCGCGCCCCTTCCACCCGCCGCCGCGCAGCCGCCTCCCGCAGCCGTTAAGCTTCGAATCCGCCTCCGGAGTGCCCCCTCCCCGGCGCCGCCACCGCCGGCCGCTGCCCTCACGGGCCGCCGCGGCCTCCTCAGCGCCCCCCGCCCCGGGAGACGGCGGCAGGATGAACCCCAGCGCCGCCGGCTACCCCATGGCCTCCCTCTACGTGGGGGACCTGCACCCCGACGTGACGGAGGCCATGCTCTACGAGAAGTTCAGCCCCGCCGGGCCCATCCTCTCCATCCGCGTCTGCAGGGACACGATCACCCGCCGGTCGCTCGGCTATGCCTACGTCGACTTCCAGCAGCCCGCTGACGCTGAACGAGCTTTGGATACCATGAATTTTGACGTCATTAAAGGCAAACCAGTGCGCATCATGTGGTCTCAGCGCGATCCGTATGTATGCAAAAGCGGTGTAGGAAACATCTTCATCAAAAACTTGGACAAATCAATTGATAACAAAGCTTTGTACGACACATTTTCTGCTTTTGGAAACATCCTGTCTTGTAAGGTGGTATGTGATGAAAATGGATCCAAGGGTTACGGATTTGTACATTTTGAGACACAAGAAGCTGCAGAAAGAGCTACTGAAAAAATGAATGGTATGCTGCTTAATGACCACAAAGTATTTGTTGGAAGCGTTAAATCCCGCAAGGAACGTGAGGCAGAGCTTGGAGCCAGAGCAAAGGAATTCACCAATGTTTACGTCAAGAATTTTGGAGAAGACATGGATGATGAGAGACTTAAGGAACTCTTTGGCAAGTTTGGTCCTGCCCTAAGTGTGAAAGTTATGACCAATGAGAGTGGAAAATCCAAAGGCTTTGGCTTTGTTAGTTTTGAAAGACATGAAGATGCCCAAAAAGCTGTAGATGAGATGAATGGGAAAGAGCTCAATGGGAAACAAATCTATGTTGGCCGGGCTCAGAAAAAGGTGGAAAGACAGACGGAGCTGAAGTGCAAGTTCGAACAAATGAAGCAGGACAGGATCACCAGATACCAGGGTGTAAACCTTTACGTGAAAAATCTTGATGATGGGATTGATGATGAGCGTCTCCGAAAAGAATTCTCCCCATTTGGTACAATCACTAGTGCAAAGGTCATGATGGAAGGTGGCCACAGCAAAGGATTTGGATTTGTATGCTTTTCGTCACCAGAAGAAGCCACCAAAGCTGTCACAGAAATGAATGGTAGAATTGTGGCTACTAAACCATTATATGTAGCTCTGGCCCAGCGTAAAGAGGAGCGCCAAGCTCATCTCACCAACCAGCATATGCAGAGAATGGCAAGTGTAAGAGCAGTACTTAATCCTGTAATCAACCCTTACCAACCAGCACCTCCTTCAGGTTACTTCATGGCAGCTATCCCACAGACTCAGAATCGTGCTGCATACTATCCTACTAACCAACTCGCTCAACTTGCTAGACCTAGTCCTCACTGGACTGCTCAGGGTGCCAGACCTCATCCATTCCAAAACATGCCTGGTGCTATCCACCTAGCAGCACCCAGACCACCATTTAGTACCATGAGACAAGCTTCTTCACAAGTTCCACGAGTCATGTCAACACAGCGTGTTGCTAATACATCAACACAAACAATGGGTCCACGTCCTGCAGCAGCTGCTACTGCAGCTACTCCTGCTGTACGCACAGTACCACAATACAAATATGCTGCAGGTGTTCGTAATGTTCAGCAGCATCTTAATACACAACCGCAGGTTGCTACGCAGCAGCCTGCTGTCCATGTGCAAGGTCAGGAACCCTTGACTGCTTCCATGTTGGCTTCTGCCCCTCCACAAGAACAAAAGCAGATGTTAGGTGAACGTCTATTTCCTCTCATTCAAAGCATGCACCCTACTCTGGCGGGTGAGATCACTGGTACGTTGTTGGAGATTGACAACTCTGAACTCCTCCACATGCTCGAGTCTCCTGAGTCTCTTCGTTGGAAGGTTGATGAAGCTGTAGCCGTACTAGAGGCCCACCAAGCTAAAGAGGCTGCTCAAAAGGCAGTTAATAATCCCACTGGGGTTCCAAGTGTTTAATAAAAAGATCCGAGACTACAATCTAGAACTTCGCTTCACCGAAGAAAAAAAAAATCTAAACATGGAAAAACTATTAAATATTGAAAAAAGCATTGCAAAATATAAAATAAATAAATAAAGGAAAGGAAACTTTGAAGCTTATGTAATGTACAGAGCAACGCCGGGGCTAGCAAAACAAATGCTAGTGCTAGATTATTTACTGATTTAAAATTTAAAAAAAAATAGTAAAATAAAAAATACAAATTAATTTTTATAAACCCAGGAGGAAAGAGTTTTCAGCAGAGTACAAAAATTTAAAGCATTCCTTTCTTTAATTTTGTAATTCTTTACTGTGGAAAAGCTCAGAATACCACCACTGTTTTAGTTGACAGTGAGAACTGATAGCTGAGCAAAGAAACATCATTTGGATTATAAAATTCTTGGTTTAATAAAAATTCCTTAAACACTGGGGGGGGGGGGGGGGGGGAAGACACCAAGTTGGGCGGGAGTGTTGATCTGCTCGAGGGTAGGAAGGCTCTGCAGAGGGACCTGGACAGGCTGGATGGATGGGCCCAGGCCAACTGTATGAGGTTCAACAGGGCCAAGCGCCAGGTCCTGCACTTCGGCCACAACAACCCCATGCAGCGCTACAGGCTTGGGGAAGAGTGGCTGGAAAGCTGCCCAGCAGAGAAGGACCTGGGGGTGCTGGTCGACAGCCAGCTGAACATGAGCCGGCAGTGTGCCCAGGCGGCCAAGAAGGCCAATGGCATCCTGGCCTGTATCAGAAATAGTGTGGCCAGCAGGAGTAGGGGAGTGATCGTGCCCCTGTACTCGGCCCTGGTGAGGCCGCACCTCAAATACTGTGTTCAGTTTTGGGCCCCTCACTCCAAGAAGGACGTTGAGGTGCTGGAGCGTGTCCAGAGAAGGGCAACGAGGCTGGTGAGGGGTCTGGAGAACAAGTCTGATGAGGAGCGGCTGAGGGCACTGGGGTTGTTTAGCCTGGAGAAGAGGAGGCTGAGGGGAGACCTCATCGCTCTCTACAACTCCCTGAAAGGAGGTTGTAGCGAGGTGGGGGTCGGTCTCTTCTCCCAAGTAACAAGCGATAGGACAAGAGGAAATGGCCTCAAGTTGCGGCAGGGGAGGTTTAGATTGGACGTGAGGAAAAATGTCTTTCCTGAAAGAGTGGTGAAACATTGGAACAGGCTGCCCAGGGAAGTGGTGGAGTCCCCATCCCTGGAGGTATTTAAAAGACGAGTAGATGAGGCACTTCGGGACATGGTTTAGTGGGCATGGTGGTGTTGGGTTGACGGTTGGACTCGATGATCTTAGAGGTCTTTTCCAACCTTAATGATTCTATGATTCTATGAATCAAAATATTATAAGAAATGTGCATAGTTTAAGGTGATATTTTTACAGGAGAGAGAAATACTCCCCCTGGAAAACAAAAAGGAGATTTGCGGGACTTCTCTCATATTAAATGGTGCAGTACAATTGTAAAAACTGCTTTTCTTTAAGCTATATATATATATATGTAGACAAATATTTTGTATATTGCTGTATTTGTAAATATTTAAATATAAGGCCATCATCAAGTAACAGAGCCTTGTCCTCTTCAGGCCCCTCAGTACAGAGGTTAACCATAAGCACACAGCCCAACCACTCTCATCGCTACCACAGAGTCAAAGCATATTTCAACAAGTTTTCAGAAGAGTGTCACTTGCCTGTAGGCAGAGCAGGCCAGTTCACTACTTCTCCTTGAGACTGCCAGTAGATGGACTAACCACCTTCCTCAAAAAAATGTTGCAGATCAAGAGAACATCTGTTAGTAGAAGTAGGTTCTGACGCAAGCTCCAGCTTTGAGCTCTGAGAACTAAGATACTAAATTATTTTTACATCCTCAGTGATGTCAAAATTAAAATTACATCATTTCACCTCCTGTCCACACTGGCATGTCTGCTTAATGTATCTCAGAATGGGTTTTAGAAACGCCAGCTTACTGTTCTTTAATCAAGGTAAGTCAGAAGTAATTCTACTGGCAGGCATCCTTGTTGTAAAAGATACTGTTAAAAGCTGTTGGCCATAGACTGTCACAAGTTAATTTATAGTCTGACAACATATAAACAAGAAAAATGAGAGCAATACTTGCTTAACAGCTGAACAATCTACTGCTATTAGAGACAGAAAGTTAATAATACAGAGAGCTATTGCTTATGACTAACTACAAGTTTCTGAAAATGTCAGTCCAGAAAGTGTACCATGAGAGTACTCAAAATAATAGTAAATAGAGGTGTAATTTCATTGGTCCAATAATTTATAGATAAATGCAATTTGAGCTTTAGTAAAGATTTTTTTTTCATAAAAAGTACAAAAAAAATTCTTTTCTTTCCACCTTCATTTCCCTTTGTTTTAACTGCTGTGTTTCTTTTGAAATGCAATCTTCTCACAGAAATACTGACTGATCAACAGCAAGTGACAATGCACCTGTGAGCAACTGAGGTTTTCAGACTTCCCATTCAAATTAGTTGCAGCTCTCTTTTCCCTTATTCCCTGAACCATTATGCAGTAATACCGGTTTAGATTTAGACGTGAACTGAGGTTTAAGCAAATGGCACTTCAGCTGGCACGTCACTCCTTAGATATCCCACTTCTAGGTTATGTCTACACTGCAGTCCCTGTATGACAACCAACAGCCTTAAAGCCGCCTCTCTACACTGTTATCTCCCCTATGCATTACAACACCAGGGGTCTATCTGCCTCCCGGGACCCAGACACAGCACGAGCAGTATTTCAACCACCGCTATCATGAAGATCCTGGTCAGTCAGGCTCCTGCCTAGCAGCCCAAGTTTAGTCTCCCAGGCACTCATCTTCTTCCCTGTGTCATTAGCACCAACACGGTGCATGACTGCCAAGTTCCCCCTCCATACCTAAGCAACCTAGACATCTCATTAAGTCTGCTACCTTTGTAGCAGCCAAGTTTCCAGACAGTCCCGGTCCTCTCAGCTACCTGCCTAACAGAGTTTCCAACCCTGACCACCTGCTTCCTCTGTTCTTGAGCAGTCCTGATGCAGAACCACTCTCAGTGCATGAGCATACTGGCATTGGTTGGAGGGTGTGTAACAGCTAAAGGGTTAAATCATTTCTTCTCCTCAGGCCAAGCTCCTTCCGTAAGGCTTACAGTATAAGAGTTTTCACAATGAGGGTGGACACTACAACATCCTTTCCAACTTCACCCGTGAGCTTCTCCGTTTCTTCATGCTGTTTTAAATCCCGTTACTTTCACGTCAGGTGAACAATCGCATTCTGCTTTGGCAGGTAATTATTCACATCACATACTGTGGAATAAACTCAGCAGCCAGCAAGATTTTGAGTAACAAGAAAACCACACACATTGTCAAGGCTTACAACAGTTTAGCCTCTCCTTTTTTCCTACTCTATCTTTATTAGGACAACTAAAAATAGAAGAAGAAAAAACAAAGGAGAGGGGAAAAAAACCCAAAACAAAACCAAAAAACCCAAAGACCTCAGGACAAACAGTCCACACTAGCACAATACTCTTCATATGTACGTCAACACACACTCACACTGCAAACTACTCCACTTGCTTCAGCTACTGCTTTTGTAACCCCTTGTGCCTCAGCAAGATCCATCCCCCTTGTCAGGCTCCAAGGGGTCACCCTGCCAAGTCCAAGTGCGTTTCCCTCACACACCCCTGAAAAGCTCATGTTTGCTCACCCAACAAACTCCCCAGGTAATCACCCAGAGCACATGGCTTCCATGACTAAAAAAAAAACAAAACCAACCAAAACCACTTATCACACTAAGCAAATGCTCCTGAAGTTTTCTTTCCTATGCATGGTCACCTCTTTTCATGGAAATTATAGAAACTTAGATATCCTTTGTCAAATGGAAGTGGCCAGAGGGTTCACATCTTATCAAAGGAGGCATACAAACACGCATAGAGAGCACAACAACATTGGCCTCAGTTAGGTTGCAAGCCAAAACAAAAAACCCCCCTGTGTAATGTGAAAAACCCAAGAAGCTGAGCAAAATTTTGGAGGTTAGCCTTAAGACCAGCTTCCTCCTGGTACAATACTTCACCACCAAGTACTAAAGCAGCTACTTTTAAGCTAGAATGTCCAAATGTTTGGAGTTTAATCTGTTTTTCTTTATGATCTCTTATTCAGATTTGCCAATGCTCATCTTGGACATAGTATCTAAGTGGGTATCACTAATTTGCATAAAAGCGTGGGGGTGTTTTAGATTAAAATACATACACGGGAACAAGCTGTAGCCTATACACAAGTATACAAGCAGGGAAGTGAAACAGACGGGTGACAAAATTCAACATGCTCTACAGGAATGCCTGTATTGATGTAAGGCACCTCTTTCTGTCAGTAATAGTTGCTTTCATGCTATGTATGTGGTACCATTTTACCACGTATAAAGTAGGACAGCTTGTGTACACAAACAAGCCCTTTCTAATTCATTGTACATCAACCTCTTGATTTGGTAGTTTGAATGTAACTTGGTCTTTTAACTATCCATAGAAAAAAAACTTCCCAGGTAGGTTAAACACCTCCTTCAAAAGTCAACAGCATTTATGGACTCTTAACAGGATTTTCAGTTAGCCCAATATATCACAAATTTTAGCCTACTGTAAAGAATATATTTCTCTAAGAAAGGTTCACAATATCTATCATGGTTTTGGAAGCAACTAATTCCCTGTTGATAACATTGATCTTATTAAAATGAGTTCTACACCACAGCATTTCTCTCCAACACTGAGGGACAAAAAACACATTCTCAAAATTATTTTTATTTAAACAAAGATACATGTAAGTCTTTTATTCAGTACTTTCCTCAGTCAGGGTGACAGTCAGTGTGTATTGCTCCGAACTTAGACAGCTAGAAACTAAATATCAATGGAAAAATTTACCAATGTGAAAAAAATGAAACAGTAAGAGGACTAACCTTCCATTTGCACAACACAGTTAAACAAACACTGTAGATCCTTCTACAGTGAGAAAATTGATCATAGTGGCTCAATTTAGCTAAACTAATTTAAAAAAAAAAATTCAGAAATACAAATATATTAAACATGCTTGTGCATAACTAAAGAATCATAAAGGAGGAGACTGGCAGAAAATAATCTGACAAGTATGCAAATCATATACGTCACAGGTATATTAGAATGACTGTATTTTGAGGGGTCTTTTTTGCCCCCTTGCACATTTTCAACCACATACTGCCCTGATGCTGGAGAAACCAAGAAGACAACTTCAAACCCCGCTGATAAAAAATAAAAAAAATAATTTTATAAAAAAATCCTTTGCTAAACTGTATAAAAAATAAGCATAAATGGGGCAGAAAAATTAAGGGCATTTTTGGCTTTTACTACATATGTAAATTGAGTATTGCACCTGCAAGTAAGTTTAGGGCAAATACAGTGATTCCAGGGCTCCTGGATACTCCTATACACAAAAAGCTCCTTCAAACACAAGTTTTAACAACCAAGCAATGCCAGTTACAATGAGATAGTTCAAAATGCAAGTAATTATAACACTGCTCACTGTAATTATAAACCAAATTTGTCTTGGTGTCTATGATAAGAAATAAGGAGCTTTACATACTCCATTTTAGAGAAAGAAGTCAAGACAAAATAAATAATGCGAAGTAGCTCTTACTCACTATGCAAGTGCTGTATTCTCATGAAGCCTCTAAAATAGATTCCATGTAATAAACCTTCCATTACCTATTTTATATGGACTTTTGTGAGATTTAATTAATGTTGCAAAGTGCTTTGAGATTAATGAAAAAAAATTCTGTCAGGGTAAAATATTATTGTCAAACACTCATTTCAGCTTGTGAAACGCGTTTTTGTACATACAAATGAGACTTCATAAGGAATCATTTATATGAAGGAGCAACTTTTGAAATATTCTTCATAAGGTGAAAATAAATTTATCTAGGTACATTTCCAAAATTGTAATTTTGTCACTATGCACATCCAGCTACAGCTATGCTCAACCTGCTTCCATGAGTAACAATCAACCTATAAATATATGCCCAACTTTTCGTATTACCTGTGTTTTTCACAAAGATTTGACACTACAGTACTTACAAGTGACTACCCTGTCTCATAAGCAGGAATGCCACAAAGAAGTTCCTATAGCACTTTTGTAGTCATGATGACTTAAGAATATGAATTACATAGGTACTGTGTTACTTCTCCCTACAATCCTAATAGTAAACCAAATGATACAACCGGAGCTAACCGGCCAAATTTGGACGCACAGGCCCTCTTTCAGGTTTCAGACAGAAAAATCATAGTATTTCAATTCAGGTTGAGAACAGTAAGTCTAACTACATATATTAATTGTTAATATGTTAACATGTTAACTGTAATAGGTTAATAATGTTAATTACACAGTTTTAAAGAAAAGGTAAGTTGCATTTCTGGAGCAGTGGTTGACAAAAAGACAAAAGAGAAAGCTCACAGTGGAGTGTCAGGAAGACTTTTGGACATGAAGATATTACAGTACAAAAAGAAATCTCCAATGATTTTATCCTCTTGCTTATAACATATCATGATAAATTGAAATCTGCTCATAAAATTGCAAAATATTGTTAACATCTACCACAGTAACATCTTATCTTGAATATCATCAAGGATGATCCTGGGAACTAAAATTCATAAATGCACTAGACATTAGAAATCTGGGACTTGGGAAATTTTGTCTCATGTAATAATCTTCTCATGCCCTAATCCCAAATAATATATATGTATTCAGCACTGAAGCTGTAGTTGGACAAGCTCTTTTGCCAACGTAAACTGATGTTGCTGCCAAGAAAAGCACTAAATCTATGCCTCCGTTTCCACCTTTTTATTGTTACAACTGCTCCACACCTTTCTGTGGGCCAGCATAACCTTTTGTGCAACTACATAGTGAACTGGATCTGTGAACTGATCCACTCAAAAAAAAAAAAAACCTGGGGGGGGGGGGGGGGAAGTGTCCTTTGAACTATGCCTTATGGAAATTAATTTCAGTCTGTACTTACCTTCGAAAATAACTCCATCAATTTCACACCTTAAGGAAGGCTTGCACATTTGGAAGGTTGGCTAGTTTTAACAACTATATCCATAATAAAATAATAAGATACTACTTCTCACAACCACCTTCTCCTTCTCCTAACAACCTTCTCCCACAAGCACCCTTACACTATTCATGCCTACAACAGCGCCATAACTGTTTGCATACGACAATTCCTCTTACTCCTCTATTTCATTTTCCAGTGACTCATGTGGGCTATTTGGAAGCAAGGAAAGTATCTTCTTAAAGTAAGAATTCTTTTATACTAACATTCTCTGTATTCTTTCATTTCTAGGTTTTCAGCCTTTCATTATGTTAAATACAGATGCTTCACATACTAACACTACTTTTTTCGGTTAATGATCCCCATGTTATTTTCAATACAGTTCTTTATTTTATATTTGTAACATTTTTACACTTCAGAATACTCACTGTGCTAAAAAAAAAAACTGTCATATGTAAGGCAAGCTAAATTATTGTTATGAAAGACATACTTTTACAATTGTGAAATTAGACTAAGACACTGAAAAATTACCGTTTGTTAGAAATATTTCTGTTCACCCATAGTTTTGCTAAAAATATGTAACTAATATTCATTATATAATGCCTCTTACAGCTTATATTCAGCCTTTCCCTTTCATTAATTAGCATTTAACAACTGCTTAATCTTGTGGTTAATACCTGACCTTATGACCGGAGGGAGGTTACCTCCTAATTTTAACTGCTCCACAAAATAATTTATCTTGCCAACAAGAATACAGGATAATTTCTGCAGAAAAACAATATTGTCATGTCTTACACAATAGCTGCTTTGTGTCCCGGAACCTCTGTCCGTGACACTATGAAAAATTTAGAGTTTATGCTATTAAAAAGTTTTCATGAAGTACATACATCTGAACTTAACCACATATAATTTCAACATTTAAAAACAGCTGTTTCCTTCGCTCATAAAACAGGATTGAAAAAGTCAGTATGACTTCTTTCTTGGTTCTATCATTACAACTCAGTGATTGTCATGATCAGCTTGGAAACCGATAGCCCTGTATGGCCCTGTGTATTTTGCTAAAATGTCCACTAAGCTTTCTATGCTTCTTTCTTTCATCAACGTCACAGAAGATAGATACGAAGCATTATCTTCTTTTGTTACCTGGGTTTTTTCTTATTTATACTTTTGCCTTACAGTTCAAGAAGAGGAGTGTTCTTTGTGGGGAAAAGTGAGTAGCAGTAAGAAAGCAATACCTGAAAGAATTCATCACCAAGTCATATCACAAGCAGCAAATGTAATATATTCTTGAAGATGAAGAAGATAACCTGGTAAATCTAAGCAATTTTAGTAACAAGTTTTTTAAAGGAAGAAAGAATTGTAGATATAAAAAGCTGTATGTGAATTAAAAGGCTAGATTCAAACATTCATAGATTTAAAGGCCAGAAGGTACCATTATAATCATCTGTTCTGACCCTCTGCATAACACAGGCCAGGGAATTTCACCCAATAATTCCTTTTGTAAGCCCCACAATTTGTGTGTGAGTTAGTCTTTTTACAAAGGCACCCAGTGGAGTACTTACCATCTCCTATAATAATCTGCCCTGCTACGTGATTATCCTCATTATAATTGCTGCACATCATATTTCTAATAATTGGGAAGATATTATCTTCCATTTCTTTGCCAAAATTCCAATCGATGGGAATTCAGTCCATTTCTCTAAACGCTTCCTGCACGGTTTTCTCAAACGCCTGGACTGGCATACTTCATTTCCTAGTTTATACTTTGAAGGAGAACAGATATAAGCGTTCATGCAAATTTCTTCACCAGCTGTAAAACAGGCAACTCCTTCTCCTGAAGATCTACCACTTTCTATCAGATCTTCCTACAGATCTCTATTTCCATCTACATAGAAAATATCTGCAAACCATCAGTTCAAGGAGTAAACTACTATTGCTAATGAAAGCCTGTAACTGTATCACTGTAGGAGTCAATCTAGAAGATTTCTGGATTATCTGGAAGTCAAGATACTGAATCTACTGCTTTTGTCCCTTCTAACATTAATCTGTGTGGAAATATGCAACATAGTCCTAAAAAGGCAACAATGACACATCAGCCTATCAGAAACTTACCAGAATGAAGTCAATCAACAAAACACTGTAGTACCAGGATTCAATATACACAGGAAAGACAGTGAGTAAACTCTGACGCTGGTGGGGTGTCACAGTTTAACCCCTCCCAGCAACTAAGCCCCACCCAGCCGCTCGCTCACTCCCCCCCGGGGTGGGATGGGGGAGAGAATCGGAAGGGTAAAAGTGAGAAAACTCGTGGGTTGAGATAAAGGGAGCTTAATAGGGAAAGCAAAAGCTGCACACGCAAGTAAAGCAAAACAAGAATTCATTCACTGCTTCCCATGGGCAGGCAGGTGTTTGGCCATCTCCAGGAAAGCAGGGCTCCATCACGCGTAACAGTGACTTGGGAAGACAAATGCCATCACTCCGAACGTCCCCCCCCCTCCTTCTTCGTCCCCCAGCTTTATGTGCTGAGCATGACGCCATATGGTGTGGAATATCCCTTGGGTCAGCTGGGGTCAGCTGTCCTGGATGTGTCCCCTCCCAACTTCTTGTGCACCCCCAGCCTGCTCGCTGGTGGGGTGGGATGAGGAGCAGAAAAGGCCTTGACTCTGTGTCAGCACCGCTCAGCAATAACCAAAACAGCCCTGTGTTATCAACAGTTTTCAGCACAAATCCAAAACACAGCCCCATACCAGCTACTATGAATAAAATTAAGTCTACCCCAGCCAAAACCAGGACATGGGGTTATATTCTCTACTACACACTGTTTACTATCTTTGTAATTAACAGCGTTATTGTGTAACACAAAATCTGTATGGATGGCAGGTCCAAGCCCAGTAGCAGCAATGTAGTACTGTGGCACCACTCTCTCCACCAGGAGGGCAACACCAGCTGTGGTATGCCGAAAAAATGTATAATAGCATTAGGACAAGAACTGCAATTCCACGGAGTGACCAAAATTATCTCTGAATAGACTGAACAAAAATTACCTTGTGATGTTAAGTAGAGAAGAAATTTTTAAACCATATCGCTGATTGCTTTGTGAATCAGCTGGCTGGGAGACCACAAGAAGAAAATGAACCGTTTACTGGGTCTTGAATAACGTGAAAGATCTTCATCTGGTACAAAAATCTCACCACTGAAGTGCCACTGTGTAACATGGATCTTTATACCTATATTCAGCATCTCTTCAACAGCAACAAACACCATAAAATCCACTACAGGAAGAGAAGAGCGACATTAAAATAAGAACACTTGTTAAAAAGATGATAAAGCAGACTACCATACAGGAAGCAGAGCACCATTGCGCTATTAATTCCAATTAGGAAAGGCTTGAGAAAGGGGGAAAAAAAGAGGCCTGGCTGCCTAAACGGCAAGGGAAGTTAACAGAAATGGGAAAGCATCCTCCAATAGACTTAAGAATTAGCAAATGAAGAAAGAACTGTAAACTCTGACACATAAAATTAAACATATAACTAGATGGAGGAAAAAAAATCTGAAAAACTAGCTAAAGGAATCACAACTAAATCTACAAACGGGGGCAAAAGGTGTCCTAGAGTTCTATTACCTATTAATGGTCAAGGAATAAAGAAGCACTCAGAAACAACAAGGCCATTTGCAGGCATGCTTAAATGGGCTCTTTTCATGGCTATTCACTGTGGAAGAAGCCTAGTTAGGTTGCATGTCACAGTGGTTTTTTGTGAGGGGGACAGAACAGGATCTGTATGAACAGGCTATGGTGTATCTATGGACAAAATAAGCACTAATAACCAGGGCCAAGTGACACTCACATAAAGCCTCTAAGAGAAAGCTATGATGAATAGCTGAAGTATTAATTATTAGGCTAAGCTCCCACTTAAAATTTCCTTGCATGGCAAATATGATACCCATTTATTATGACAGTTTCCAAGGAGAACTACAGGTCTGTGAAACTGTAATCTGTACAGGACATTTTAGCACAGATTATAACAATGCTAGAACAAGCAGATATACGAATAAACATAACGCCAAGGTGGGTGTGTTGATTTTGCTTCCATAATGAGAAAGCCAGCATTACAAACCTCCTGAAGTTCTGATGAAGACATCAATATACATGTGGATGAGGATTATCTGACTCAGAATTACAACTGGCTTGTCCCGGTACAGTAACACTAAGAAAAAAGCATTTTGGGTCAAAAAAGTTGGTGAGAATTCCCCGTTTTTAAAAGCCGTTCAATTAGAATTACGCAGCTAAATTCTACTCTGAATCTGTAACTATTCAAGAGTTACATTATTCCATGAAACTCAGAGAATGTCCCAGAAAATTGCACCTGAACTAATTCAGATTGCTCTCCAGCTTCAGGAAGCGCTGAACTCAGAAGTATAAGAAGTTATTGCTGCATTTTCCTGGCAGTTTACTTTACTCGCATTAAAACTCAGGTGTAGGAAAACATTCCAGTCCAAATCTCCTGGTTATTCCCATAACTGTTCCTTAAGTGTTTGTAAGTTCACCTACTGCAAATCCATTTCTATTATATTTTTTTGCAATTTATAAAAGAAATTCTTCATGAAAGTTAACCTTTGCACTTAATTCTACTTTATGTGAACATTTTCATTTGATACACTTTAAATATTCAAAAAACAGTTTCATGTTGCTTTTGTCTTCTGCTTCAATAGACTCTGCCTCTCAAAACAATCTGTAATAATTCCTTACTGTTCCAAATTGCTCTATTTTCCAGATTTTCTAAATAAAAGGTAGTGCAAGTACATCTCACCACTCAAATCCGTAGTTCTTTCAACCTGCCTTAATGTGTTATGTTGGTGAGGAGAAAAATCTTCCCTTAGATACTCCATAACTATGAACAAAGGCTACTTTAAAATTGTTTCCTTACAACAGAGATGGTAGCATCAAACTCCACTTTTACTGAAATAAAAATAAAATGCAGAGCTTTTATTTAAAACACTGCATGTAAGAAAACAGATGGATACCATAATTTTAGCAATAATTTCATGGGGTTTCTTTTCCAAACGTGACAGGTGGTGCATTTTGGGTTTTTTCCTCCATATTGTCAAAGTTTCTTTGAAATGTAACTTGGTAAGAAAACTACGCCACAACATACTCATGAAAGTTGGCACTACCACATAAATCTTCGCCATTTGTCTAGCCCATACTCGCCGGACTCTCAGTTTTTAGAACTATGGCCATCAGGTAAACCGACGCCCAGCGACCTCTATTTCAGAGACGACGCACGGATTTCGACTCGGGCCTCCGCGCTTTGCCGCCCTACAAAGAAGCGAAGATTGAGGATCTCTGCGCTACAAGCTGACCGGTACCGTTCGCAAGGTTAGCCTGAGGTAACGCAGGGCGCTTATTCGCTTTCCACCCCGACTGCCGTAATTGCCTTCGCTTCCTTTCCTCACGCCTGGACTTCTCCACCGCCTCCACAGAGCACGTTGCCATTTCCCCGGCCGCCCCGGAGGGAAGCGCTGCGCCCGCCCCGCGGGCGCGGGAACGCCGGCCGGCAGACAAAATGGCGGGCGGGGGTGGAGACCGGCGGGACGCTCCCGCCTCTGAGGCGCAGGGCGGGCCCAACCGCGGACCGCCGCTCGGGGCCACGTGACCGCGCAGCTCGGCGCCGCACTACAACTCCCATCGCGCCCCGGGGCAGCAACCGGTTTCCCCCCCCCTCCATTCCGGCCTCACCTCCCCCTCCCGGAAGGCGCCGCGCGGTGCTGAGGGAAGGTCGCGCAGGGGGAGAGGGTCGCTGGGCTGCCCCGTCGCTACCATGCTGGCTGCCGGTGTCCGCAGGTTTGCCACCTCCGCCCTCCGCAGGAGCCACTATGAGGACGGCCCTGGAAAGGTAACGTGGGGAGTAGGCTCCGGGCCCGCTGCGGCGCGGCCTGAAGGTCGCGGGAAGGCAAGGGGCCTGCGGCCGGGCTCGGGAGGGGGGATGGCGTAGGGCGGGCGGGGGCCCGCCGGGGGTTGGAGGGGGAGGGAGGATAATGGCTCGCCGCGGAGGAGGGTAACGGCTGCCTGTGGGGGAGCGGGAGAGGGAGAAACGTGTCCCTGAAGGACACTGCGCTGGCGGCGCCCGCCCGGCCCGCAGGCAGCCTGCGGCAGGCCTAGCTCAGGGGCCGAGCCCCGCCGCAGCCTCTGGGCGAGGGACTGGCGGGAGATCGGGGGATGGCTGGAGAGGGGTAACCCTACGGTTGGAGCCGCAGTGCGGGCCTACCCTGGCTCGCCGTAGGCGCCGGGATGAGGCGCGGGCCCCTCCTGCTTCGGGCATGCTCAAGGTGAGCTCCTCGCTCGATGAGCCCCCGTGAAGGGTTTAGCACCTAATCGGGTTCTGAGGCCCCACCGAACTGGATGCCGCTGTGAGGAGCAGAGTAACGACTGCCCTGTTGTCGGTTCTCCCGGTGGGCTTTGGGGTCTCGTGGTACGACTGTAAAGGCCACAGCAAAGCAAACTGTGGTGCGAATGGCTTCAGGGTCCTTCCCTGCAGCCTTCTGCTTCGGTGGTACAGATGATGAGCATTGCAGTATGAGGGGCAACAGTGATACTGTAAACGCTTTCTGATGTACCTTGTGCTTAACACGTTGTCCTAAGGCCTACATCTAAAAACTGATTTTACATACCTAATGAACATGAGGAAAACCTTCGCAATGTTGGTAATTAAGTGTCAGAGCAGGTTGCCTAGAGAGGCTGTGGGGTCTGTATCTTCAGGGACGTTTATACTTGACTGGATGAGGCCTTCAGCAGACTGGCCCTGTGCTGAATTGGGGGGAGAGGGGAAGAGTGGACAAAATGACCTCCAGAGGTCACATCCAAGCTATTATTCTAATTACTGTGCTTCTTTCCTTGAGAGAAAGGGAAGTTGTTTGAGACTGAATATTTATTTTGTCAGTTTGACTCCACCTGTTAGTGCTCTGAGCTTCTCACTATTTTCAAGTCGATGAGGAAGTAGTTACTGTATTGATTGCAAAACTAATGCATTTTTCTGTTCTAGAACCTCCCATTTTCTGTGGACAACAAATGGAGATTACTCGCAGTGATGTGTGGGTTTTTTGGAAGTGGATTTATCGCCCCTTTCGTTATAGTCAGACACCAGCTTCTTAAGAAATGAAGAGGACAGACTGTAATTGTGCTAAATGGGTAAATGATTTTGTTAGATTTCATAACATACTGGAATTTGTGGTCAAAACTGAGCTTTAAAGACTCTAACCTTATCTAAAATCATTATTACAATTTGCAGCTTTTAGCAGTCCAGGTGCTTAGAGTTGTGGTCTGCAGTTGCATCTAAACTCAAATAATGAATAGGTTTAAGTTTGCTTCGCAGGGCTGCTGCACTCTCATTGACTTGTGAACTTTGACTCCCCAAAGGCCACACCTCTCTGACTGCAGCTTCTCGACAGTCTACAGCTGGGCTGACTGGCAGAAGGGTGCTACTGATTTGATTTGGATAATAACTGTAACCAAGGCCGTGTCTACCTTCTTCTTTGAGGAAACATAACGCTATACTTCTTGTAATCTGTAGAGATAACTGGCATGTGTGATGTGAACAAAACAGTATGAGAAACTGTGATACTGTAAACGCTTTCTGATGTGCCAGTTAAAACTCAGGGGAAGACAAGATTTCTTGAACTTCGGTTCAACCATGTCGTAACAATCACACCATCTACATACAACATTCCTAACCATTTACAGGATAAAGTACACTTAAGATAAGGTCATTAACAGCAGAAACGATTCTAATTGATGCTTGCTGATGATGCTAACAGACAAAGGAAGCCTCAGACGTAGTTCAGACTGTGCAAGCACACCATTTCCAGTTGAAAAGCCACTTCAATTTATCTTAATCTGATTCCACTTTGGAAATACTTGGTATTGTCAATTCTATAATCTGAGAAACAATCTTTTTGAGGAGCTGGAATAACCCAAATAGTTCTTGGAAGAAAATAACAGTCCTCACTGGAATCTCATAACTGGAACAAATTGTGAAGTCATCTGTGTAATTCCTTCGCCAGTCTGATAGTTTTGGCTCCCTAGACTAAGGAGAAAAAAAAAATCGGGAGGCTTGTATTGAACTTGAGCATTTAGAACTGTATGATTTCACATAAGTCAGGGGCTCTGCTACAAAAGCACGTGGTGGATGAAGAAAAGCCCATCAAAATTCTAGTTAAAGCATATCAGCTGTTCTAGATTCAAAGGTAACAGAGTTCTTAAATTTGTTAATTTTTTTTTTTGCAGAGTTGAAGTCTTCTACACATCACCTTTCAGTGGGAAAAGGATAGGTGCAATTGTGTACCATGCTGAATGTGTCTAAATAAAATCTTAAATCTGAAGGTTTTGGGCTGTGTATTTTGTGAAACTCCTGAAGTGCTTTTGACAACTCGTGTACACTGAGAACCTCTTCAAATTGCAGTGTATTGACATTAAATTAAACACTAATTGCCTTTACATATAAAAAGAAGGTTGGAAAAATCACATTTCAAAACTGAAGTTGGGCTTAACATTTTTAGCTGGATAGATGTTAAAATAGCTTTACTAAGCTATGTGGTCTTCTCAAATACTCTTCAGACTTTCTGAATATCATCCCCTTCTCTGTAATTCTTCTTTTTAAATATGTCTTTGAGCGTGGGTGGTTAAACTTAAACCAGTTATTTTTAGATTAATTTATAGAGGCGTTCTCCTCTCATGGTGTATTCTAAAACTAATTTTTTTCATGGTGTCATTACGTTGATGGGTTATAGTCATTTAGGAGGAGAGGGGTCCTGAGGGCTACTAGTTACAAGAAGTTTTCAAGTACGACCCTGTTTCCAGCCCTGCCACCAACTTATAAAAACTGCTGATGTGAATCTCAATACCCATAACCTTTCATCTCTTGCTGTTTTACTTATTTCTATTACTGCAACTGTAAGGCATGCTCGGGGGGGATCTGAACCTCCAGTCTCCTGTCTTCCAGGTGTTACCTGGTGTATGCTCCCATGCTGTGTGTGCCAGTAAGAGTCATACAAAAATTAAACCATATCAGTCCTGTTTTGGATAAGTTAGCTGACTAAATGTATCATGTTAGTCATAAACTATTATTTGATAAACCTGTGTTCATGGTATCCCATTATTTATTAATCTTTCCTTTAAAAAGAAAGTTTAGTACAATTTTGTAGCCTTTTTAATCTAATCTGCACAGTTAATTCTTTCAAGATTTCTTGAGTGTAGGTTAAGTACACTTGCTGATTTTGATCTGTGCACCTCTCCAGTTGTTAGCTTGTATTTTTAGTATAACACCTGCACACTGTAAGTTTCAAAATGAGTAGCCCTATTCTCCATTCATTGCGAACTGTGTTATCCTTACGTGCTGCCAAAGCTGTAATTGGTCTCTTTAGATTTGGACTATTTCTCTACATGGCTTGCTTGGGCAGTTTTTAGTAATTTTCAAGCCCCATCAATTACCAAGTCAGTAAGTTCTCTGTCTGACTTAAGTAATTTGTTCCCTTAGGTTTTTCAGAACTTTCACTTCTGTAATAGAAACACATTAACAGATCTGTTTTGATCTTTCTGTTAATGCAAACTGGGACAGTCTGCATTTTACCCAAAGGCATTTTTTTACTACCAGATTTTCTATAATCTCTGTTCAATAAAGCAAAGTCTAAAATTCTTTGCTTGCTTGCTTGGGTGGAGCATACTGGTTGTCGTGGAGAGATAGGTGGCTCCTCTCATTAATATATGTTTGACAGTGTTTAATTTCAGAGGCGCAATTCCAGATTGTATTTGTTTCTCTGCTGTTGAAAGAAGATCACTGTTTATATCCATGCTTGATTTTGGGAGCATATGTCAGAGCCTAGAGCACCTTCCCTCTTCAAACTTTTTTTTTTTTTTTTTTTAAAATGCTACTCCCAAAATTATCTTGGTCTTAATCTTTTTTGTTTTACCCATTCTATGGTTTCCTATTTGAGTCCTCCCACTCTTCTATTTGGTTATTGACTGCTAAATAGATAAGCCAGAGAAACTCAGGTAGATTTCTTAAATACATTTACTACTAACCACTGTTCATGGCATCTCGATTCTTTTCCATTCCTAGCTCCACAGGGTGGAAAACCTATTTGTGGCAGCAAAATGCTAGGGCAGACCAAAATGATGGTCTCGGGGAGTAATGCTGCAGATAAACTAACTTTAAAAAAAAAGTCCAATTTGAAATACTAACGTATGACTCCAAGAGGTGCTGCGCCGCTGTGTCTTCTATTTAATTCGCATAAATGGGACTAGCCCAGCTCTGCAGCCTGACAAGCCCTACCCTGTCATCCCCGGCACAAGTTAGGGGATAGGTTAGCTGATTTTGTGACCCTATTAAATACCAAGTGTTTGTTGACCTCCAAGGAACCAGGATCTCATCTCGGAATGACTTGTCTAAACACACTCCCACCACAGATATTAGCACGGAAATACCCAGCCCTGAGCCATTCCAGAGGTGGAGGTGTTGCTATAGGTATGTAAGAACGAACTGATATTTAATGGTTCTAACTGGGATCAGATCAGATTCATTAAAAACCAGGAGCTGTGGAAGTAAGTTGTTCAAAACGTGAGAGTATGTTCCGTCACACTCAGCTATATAATAGTCTGAGTACCCAATGAAATACTTATTTTTAAAATAGCCTTCTGGGTTCCCTTTAGGGCACCTTGACTTGGTAGAAGATAAATCAATTGAAAAAAACGAGATAGAAAAATAAAACACAGGCTGGATGTTATAGGCAAAAAGCAATATGTAAGTGGTGCTTCTCACTCATTAAAATTGTGCAAAGGAAACCAGACAGTGGTTAAAGGACATCTGGGAAAGAACACAACTGTGTGAATGATAATATTTTTTTTGCTTGCTAGATGCTGATTTTAAGGAAAATCTTTTATGGTCCCTGATTTTTTTTCCAGTTTTCTTTCTATAATTTTCCCCTTCACAAATTCTATTTTGGCTCAAACTCAAAATAGTTTCACTTTGTTTCCAGAGAGGTTCACGCTTCAGCATTTTAATTGTTAGATATCAGTAGTCTTCAAGCAGTTTCTCTCTTAAATCTAAGCAGGCATGATTTAGATGTCCTTATGATTTAACATTTGGAATGTTTCCAGTTTGGGGATCTTTCTGTCTTACTCTGGAACATTACTTTGTCTCACTTCATAAACGCAGCTAAACATTCACAAAATCTTTACAAAGTGCTCTGAGGCTATCGAAGTATTTTGATGGAGAGAGGAAGAGGGAGTGTATCAGAGGTTAGAAGTTTTTAGGAAAAACAAATGGCGAATGTTTGACACAAATAGGATGGCAAGGCAACACTCCAAATGTATTTGCTTTATGTGTTTATATTCTATACCTCAGAGATGTGCAGAGATAGCTAATTCTTAAACAATCTGATAGGTAAAATTCAGTGTTGACAACTGCAAGGTGATAGTGGGGCAATTTTAACTCTCATGGAGGTGATGTATCCTGAATGAATCATGATCACTCTAGCAGAAGATGCCATTGCGGGCTGCTGAACGAAAACATCTGCTCAGTGTACAGTGGCAATCAAAAAAGGCGAGGAGGATGTTAACCTCTTCTACAGAAAGGGATGGAAACCATAATTGTGGATATCACAGTGCCATTGTTTACGTACAAGGGTATGCCATTCCTTGAATGCCATGTGGGATTTTCTGATTCTGCACCGATAGAATACTGAAGGACACGAAAAAAACCGTAATGGTTTCAGATATGGAAAGGTTTCAACATGAAGGGGGAGTAAACTGTTAGAACTCTTTAGTTTAGAAAAGAGTAAGAGGAAAAAGCTATCCTCTCAAAATCATTCACATCTGAAAAGTATTACTAGTCCCAATGGCAAGAATTCACTGTTCACACCTCCAAGCTGTGACTTCTGCAGTGGGTTAGGGAGCTAAGGAGGTTTCGTTTGTTAGTTTGTTCGTTTGAAAGGGGGGGGAAATGGAGCATCGACTTTGAACTGCTCCTTCACAAAGCAATATCCTACCCTACAGGAATGAAATTTAGTATTGAATGGGAGGGGGGAATGAAGGTCTTGCGTTCAGTTACATTAAATGGGGTAAATATCTTGATTTGATGAAAAATATTGTATATATTGTTTTTTCAAATCAATTATTTCTGGAATTTCTGTTCAGCAATTAATTTTACAATGTATCCTTTTCAGATCCAGTTTTCAGACAACAATGGGCATTAGATTTTTTTTTCCCTAAAGAAGAAATTCCAGGTTTTGTTAGTTCTGCCTTGAAGCATCTGGTATTAACCCACTTTGGAGATAGGATACTGGATTTGGCGAACCACATTTCTGAAACATTGTGGGCAACCCTTACATAATAGATTGCATATTAGTACAAGGGAAACCTGGGCTAAGGTTTTTCTTGCTTTAAATTAAGTTATGGACAACCATTCAAAGTGATATGTTGCCCTATACAATAATTAGAGTATGAGTTACTTCTGAAAATTACATAAAAATCTTTTTACTATTAATTAAATAGTAGAGTAAAAATTCAAAATCTTTTCTAATATAAGTTGTCAGCTACTCTTTTCCTTTTAGGGTTTTTCACTGGCCTGAGATTTTTATTTCTGTTTGAGGTTAACATCGGAACATGAAACAATTTAGAGGTTTATAAACAAATTGGGCTTGAGGAAGACAATACGACAGTAGAGCTGTAGTTGTTATGACAACCAAATTAGCAGCCATTCTTGTTGAACGTAAGCAGTGGATGAGAGCTTGGACAGCATTGCACAGGCTAACACATGAAAATTATTTTTATTCCTTAAAGAATGTATACACTGCATTTCATTACCTTGGCTGATTTCCAGAATCTCAGTGTAGCAGTATTGGTGGGTATTATTTAAAATATTAAATACAATTGTTAAGGGAAAGAAAGAAAAGAAAGAAAGAAAAGAAAGAAAAGAAAGAAAGAAAGAAAAGAAAGAAAGAAAAGAAGGGGGGGGAGAGAGATATCACTAACTTTGCTGCCTCCGTGTAAAAGAAATTGATTGTTTTCAATTTCATGAGCAAGAAAATATAGTTACAGAAAGGTCAAAGGATACACCCACTAAGTCATAGCAGAGCTGGGATACAATCCAGCTGTCCAGTGCTATAAAAATATTCCTGCCTCTTCTCACCTCAGTGAGATAACGTTAAAAAACCGTAAGAAGTATGTGTAATCATTATTTTCATGTGTGAAAATATGTAGAGTGGGGCAAAATAGATTAATTTTCTGGTTTGTTTAACTGGAAATTGGAATGGGTATCAGAGGAACACAATAGCATGCTAATTTATTGTTATCGGTATTGTAATTACATCTTCAATTATCACAAAAAGACGTAGGTAGAAAAATGGGAAGACTGCTGTAAGTTTCTGTGGATATTTGGTACTGGAAACACGAGCTTTGGAACGGCATTGACTGGTTTATGGCAGATCCAGATAAAGAGGCAGCGACCGTAAGACCCTCTGTACAGATGGGAATGCATGCAATTAATCATTGCTTCAATTAAATAAAACATAAAGGTAGAATTGCCCCTCCTCTGCCGTACCCGTAGGTTTTATCAGAGGCAGCTGTGCTAATGGCCTGTTCCTGCAAACTGTGAGCACCAACCTCTGACCACCTTCCTAACCAGCTTTTGTTTGCTCTGATTCTAGCAAGAAGACAAATGTTAGTTGCTCTCTAGGATGATACACTCAGCAAGTTTGACTTGCATTTAAATGAGTCTAAAATAATAGTATTTGCCGGAATTAATGTGATCCACTGTTCCATTTTCTCTTTCAGTATTCCATGAATAATATTAAGTTCTTTTCTGTGGTTGTGCCACCTTTTCCATTAGCTATGTAGAGCATGCAGCTCTTTGAAAAATGTCAGTGTATAAACAGTGTTGCTGAGAACCTAACTAAACCTCTAAAAGCCAGCAACAAAATGTGGAAATGCTGGTGAAAAAATGGTGCGTGAAAAAATTACGACAGGTGGTGGAAGGGGAGGGTTGAGATGAAAGAGTATGGTTTGATGTTTTGTTTCTTTTTTCTAAAGCTTTGATTGCACCATTAGAATTCAGAATTGCTTGAGGGTTCTTTAGACTAAGTGTAGCAGAAAAAAGTGCTCCATAATTCTGGACTAAATATACTTTTGTAAAGACAATTATAAAGATCTCATCCTTGAGGAAGAGAAAACCTGGTAGCCACTAGCCTGCTGCATGTCAGCACTGATATTTGACTAAGCTGGGCTTTGCAGTTAACCAAAGCTACTACCTGTTTCCTGAAACAGTGGCGGGGGGAGGAGGGGGGGGGGGGGGAAGTAAACATATATACGGGTCATTAATATGAATGGACAATTCTTTTTGCATGCGTTCATGAGCCATCCAGGTAATTGAAAGTGAAATCTAAAGAAGATGTGCCTCTAAAGAAGATCCATCTCTTTAAGACCTTGTCTTACGGTTTTTTTTTCTGGCAGCCTGAAGCACTGCCAGTTCAGATTTAGGGACAGCTAATTGGAAACTTTTCTGGAAACGTGCACATCACTGTACTCCAAAACCACGCAGGCTGTGCATCAGCTCCCCCCGCCCTCGCCCCATCGCTGTCACTTTTCTTTCCTGCTTGTTTTTCCAGACATGCTGCTGTCCTCTGAATCAAATATCGCAGAAAATTGTTTTCAGCCAAACAGCAGCAGTTAAGTTGTTAACTCACTATTATCTCAACCCACTGTCAGGAACTATAAATGCCTCTTTATAGCCCAGTTGGGAGGATTTTAGCGCTAGCTTTACAAAGCTGGGTGGGGAGGGGGCTGGGGTTTTTTTGGAGAGGGCAGGGGGAAGGCTGGCAACCCCTAAATAAGGTCTTCCTTTTCATATTCTGAAGTGGCAGCGCTAAGGGGGAGGTATTCTGCAAAAGGATTTAGATACTGCATCATTCAACTTGTTACGCGCAGTTGAAGCACCTCTGCCAGTACATAATGCAAAAGGAGAGTACGGGCACCTGACAGCTTATCTACAGGACAATTAATTAGCTGAAGGTGTGACTTCAAAATTACTTAAACTTTAGTTAATTCTTGGTTTGACACTGCTTTCAAGTTAAAGTAGCCCTATATCAGTTCAATTTAAATTTACCTCTGGTGTCACTTACCTCTGAAGTCATTTACGTAAAACAATTTGCCAGTTACTCTAATTCTAAGTACGTCAGCAAAAACTTAACTAATAGCACTTTAGATAGTTCATTTTTTAAGAAGTTAATTCAAGTTAATTTCCCTGAGGTTTGCTATGTAGTCAACCCTAAGAATGGGATGTGCAAACCCCAGAAAGCCAAGTAGAGCATCAGCACTGGTACAGTACCAAGCACAAGGGTAGGACTCAGACCCTCCCATTTCTCTGGGGCGTTAGGTGCGTCACTTGTGGTCTCAAAGGAGAAACCGTGCCCAAGGTAGGGGCCATGTCATGAGGTTTTTAGTGGTTCAGGTTTCATTTCTTTACAAAAAGCCCATAAATTGCCAGTCAACCTAATTTTATGTGAGAGAAGATGACTTTCAGCACTTGCTCCAGTGAGTGTTTAAATACAGTCATATATAATTAATATTTTTTATTTATTAGAACACAAACTCAGGTCTCTTCTCTCCTAGCAAAATGCCCCAACCATCCCTCCTATGCAACAGATACTTAAATAATCCTTGAAAAGGGAAATAGCTCCGGCGGGTGGTACTGAGAGCACACCCTCATCAGCGTACCTGAAACTGTGTGGATTAAAGCACACTATCGGGATGCCAACGGAGATCACTTGAAACTGAACCTGGGTCTCTCATACTCTGCACAAAAGCTCCCCTGGGTGGGAGGTGACCACATACTGCTTCTTTCTCCAGCTAAATTTAGATATCCCTCCAGTAGCCATGCGAACACCACTAAATCAGGTCATGCAAGAGAGGAAATCACCGCAGGTTCTGCTTTTGAAAACGGCATTACTGTCAGATACATACTCTAAAAAATTTTTCTGAAATTATAGGAGAGGGAAAATACAATATGTCATCAGGAACTGAAAACATTCATTTCTTAAACCCTCCCTAGCAATTTTCAGGTAAGATTACTAAATGAAACCTTTGGTCTCCCTTAGAAATCAATGACCTCTGAAAAATTAGTGACCAAACAGAAATAGAAGACAATTCAAGGTAAGTCTATTGACAAAAGAGAAAGAAAGAAGAGTTCAAACCATCTCACTAAAGATGAAATAGTGGAGGGTGCTGCTGGATGAGAGATACTAAGTCGAGATTAAAATGTCTCACATCTGCAATGAATCACACTTAAGAAAAACTGCCCACCAAAGGTTGTTTGTCCACCTGCCAGGTGAAAAAAACAGATAAAAATTGGGACCTAAATTTTCCCAAGTGTTTCTGCTCACTACCTCAGTCTTCATGTGAATAACCATCTGTGGTGGGTTGACCCTGGCTGGATGCTGGGTGCCCACCAAAGCCACTCTATCGCTCCCCCTCCTCAGCTGGACGGGGGAGAGGAAATATAACGAAAGGCTCGTGGGTCGAGATAAGGACAGGGAGAGATCACTCACCAATTACCATCATGGGCAAAACAGACTCTTCTTGGGGAAATTAGTTTTATTTATTACCAATCAAATCAGACTAGGATAATGAGAAATAAAACCAAATCTTAAAACACCTTCCCCCCACCCCTCCCTTCTTCCCAGACTCAACGTCACTCCCAATTTCTCTACCTTCCCCCCAGCGGCACAGGGGGACGGGGAATGGGGGTTGTGGTCAGTTCATCACACATTGTCTCTGCTGCTCCTTCCTCCTCAGGAGAGGACTCATCACACTCCTCCCCTGCTCCAGCGTGGGGTCCCTCCCACAGGAGACAGTCCTCCACAAACTTCTCCAACGTGAGTCCTTCCCACGGGCTGCAGTTCTTCACGAACTGCTCCAGCGTGGGTCCCCCACGGGGTGCAGTCCTTCAGGAACAGACTGCTCCAGGGTGGGCCCCCCATGGGGTCACAAGTCCTGCCAGCAAACCTGCTCCAGCGTGGGTTCCTCTCTCCACGGCTCCACAGGTCCTGCCAGGAGCCTGCTCCAGTGTGGGATTCCCATGGGGTCACAGCCTCCTTCAGGCATCCACCTGCTCCGGCATGGGGTCCTCCACGGGCTGCAGGTGGATATCTGCTCCACCGTGGACCTCCATGGGCTGCAGGGGGACAGCCTGCCTCACCATGGTCTTCACCACGGGCTGCAGGGGAATCTCTGCTCCAGTGCCTGGAGCACCTCCTCCCCCTCCTCCTTCACTGACCTTGGTGTCTCCAGAGCTGTTTCTCTCACATACTCCCACTCCTCTCCTCTGGCCGCTGTTCCGCAGCAGTTTTTTTCCCCCCTTCTTAAATACATTATCAGGGAGGCGCTACCACCGTTGCTGATGGGCTCGGCCTTGGCCAGAGGCAGGTCCATCTTGGAGCCGGCTGGCATTGGCATGGGGGAAGCTCCTAGCAGCTTCTCACAGAAGCCTCCCCTGTAGCCCCCGTGGCTATGCGAACCCAATACCCCATGGGTGAGTTTGTACTGGTACAGCCGGCAGTTCCACGGGCAGCGTGGATGGATCTGGTTTTGCGGGGTGGCGGGGGTACCGAGTTGGACAGTGTGGGTGCAAACTACACCCTGCCACTGCTGGGGGGGAACAGAGAGCAGGCTCATGGTTTTAGCACAAAACACGCACCGAACACACGCAAGAACAGGCGAACAGGTTTTGGTAGCTGAGTGCCAAAGGACAGAATATTTTTTATTTTCCTAAAGAAACAGAAATCAGGATTCCTATCTACAGTTTAGATGCTACGTTAACAGTTACTGAATTAAGCCATCTATAACTACAGGAGGACTTTAAAAATAAAACAGCAGCAATGGATCTCCTTATTCTGGCTCATATTTCCTACAACGTTTGTGATGCAAGGTACTCGGTTCTGAATACCCAATCTCAAATGATTCAGACAGGCCGATTTTTCAGAAAAAGTCTGCCAACCCACTTTGTGAACGCCAGATCAATGCAGAGTTCGGGAAGTCAAACTCCCAAAAATTAGAAGCTATTAAACTAACAATAATTTAGAAAAATTTCAGCCTGTATATTTAAAAAGCTATGTTGTTGTTTATCCTTAACCCCAAACATTTTCTGTCTCAAAAATTTGTATCATCTCACTAGCCATTCTGGAAAACTACAGTTTCTCCATTTCAAGCAATAAGTATCCTATGAAACTTCACCACTCACCCCATTTGGTGCTGATAATTAGCTACCTATATGACAATCCCATTCAACTGCTGATACTTTAAAATTTTCCAGTCTTCTTGTAAAATACAAAAGTACTTTAAGAGGCAATGCACCATCTGGCCTCATAATGTCTCTGTTACTCTTGCAGGATATAAAAAATTCACTGCTCCCTCCCTTTCCATCATAATCTTCTGCAGGTTCTTCTGTCCAATTTAGCTTCTTTTTATCTTAAAAACATAGTAAATTTAAAAAGCATTCAAAACCCAAAAAAGAGCCAAAGCTCTATGGTATTGCCATGCCGTAATGCAAATGTGGTTTTAAGCTAGCAGGGATGACACTGCTAATGTCACATAAAGCAGACATTTAGAGCAGAAGTGGTTAAGTGACTTTGGAAAGTTCAGGTTTTCCTTATTGAGTGTTTTCAGACCTTGGAGAAGATATTTGCATTTCTTGAAACACAGGCATATTTTTAAAAAAATAGAGAAGTCCTAGCAAAAAGTGCTTCAGGTTTTGTTTTGCGGGGGAAGCTATAAAATAACAACTGGATATATTCAAAGTCTAGCTAATTAAGAAATTCCTTTGAATTTCAAATAGACTGTAAAACTTTTGTAGAAGCACTAAAAAAACCAAAAGTATGTGAAAAATCAAGTCAGCTTTTTGTGCCACCATTTTATTTAGCTCTGTTTGATGCATCTTTTCCTAGTTATTGATTTTCTTCCTTTTTTATGTATGTATATGGTGGTCCACAGGTAACAAGAATTTACAGAAGTGTCTGAATGCTTAGAGTTGTTCTCTGTTACACTGAAAAATAGTATTTGTTACTTGGGAATGAATGTGCACAGAATGAAGAAATTAAAACCATTCATAAAACTTTCCAACTACGTTTCCCCCTATTCTGTAGTGCTTAGCCACAAAACCTAACTTTCCTAAAACTTCATTCTTTGCACAGAATGATAACTTACATAGTACTGCAATATATGAATAAATATTGTCTAACTCTTACTTCATTTCTTTGCTCAGTTCAAGTGGTATCATATAAAAGTCCGAAGGACTGCAATCATTCCCATACCTCATTTTCTCAACAGTGTTTTTACATTGCTGTGTTGCTATAACAAGTATTATAAGTGGAAGAAAATTGAAATACATGCTCAAATGTTTGCCAAAAAATTAGATGTTCTGGACTGCTGCCAAGGAAAAGGGAAAGAATTCCCAGTAAACCATCCAGCAGATACTACCCACCCATTCAAAGAATATCCAAAACAGCAGAATACTCCTTCATCTGGTGACGTTCATAAAATCCAAAAGTACCTGAATTAGATGCCTTTTCATGTAGTTTTGTGCGAATGCTTGATTTCTCTGTACTGTCTGGAAATAATTTGTTAAATGTCTCAGGCTTCCCTGAGATACTGCTAGTGTCTAAAACGTCACCTGTCAGAAAGAAATGACCTTTCCATGAAGAAAACGATCGTTGCTTATGTCTTTTTAAATGCTGATAAACTTACATGAGACCAACAACAACAGCAAGATTTATTGTACAAAACCCCCTAGTATATATGCACCATCAGGTAACTTCACATTCTCTGATGAATAAACAATTGAAGTCATAATTGTTTGTGCATTCCTGCAAATGTCAACAAAATCAAACATCTGTCGTGCCAGATAAGGAAACGTGACTCATTTAATATACTTAGCACTCTACTCAGCCTTGAAAAGGTCACTCAGATTTTAACAAGCAGCGCGTAGTTTACTGGCTTCTAGTAAATGACCATGTAGTGACAATAAAGCTATGACGGTATTTGGTTACCCTTCAAACGACATATTTGATTAAGATAACACATCATATTTAGCACAATCTGTTTAATGTTGCTTTTGGATATACTCTAACCCTTTAATTACAACTGACTTTAATATAAAATCATTTTTACCAAAGTGATGCTCATAACCCCCAGTCCCATCCCACCAAAATAAGCAGAGCAAGCCAGAACAATTGCCTTGAAAGCCACCAATTTAAGACAACAAAGAACATACAAAGGCAGCATTTACTCTTCTGCCATCTTCAGTGGCAATAAACAAAATCCACACACAGTCCAACTGTGGATTGAAGTGATCAGCAACACGCAGGTATTGCTCATCTGCCAAAAGCACAAGGACTAAACACCCTTTTGATAATATTTTGGCTTCCTGCATCAGGCTCCTTGATCCAGTCCTGAATCCTGTCAGAAATGACTCATGGCAAGTGCTGCTTGTTATCCCCACTGACCTACACCAAAAGGCTGTTAGGACAGCCCAGGAATGTCTCATTTTGCATAGAGCTATTTAGCTGAAAACTGATCTTTTGAAACCATTCTCAATATCCTTCACTATTCTCCTGTTGGCCTGTACCCAAAATAATTGCTAATTTCAATGAGAGAGAGACAGTTAGGGGTGAATATGGACACAGTATGGAAGAGAGGATCATGCCTGCTTCACCAGATGGTGCTAAAGCATGGGTGCAACCCCTTGGTCATTTAGTCAATTTTTTGCTTGATGGCTATTGTAACCTAACACAAGAATACAGTGCATAGGGTCTCATTTGGCTATAAAAACCCTGGCAAAGTGTTAATATTCCTGGTACTGATGAGTTCATTCTGTTCCTCCTTAAAACAAGAAAAACTAATCCTGAAAGATACTATTATATGGGAGACCAAAATAATCAACGTATTTTGCAGACTGGTTGGCAGGTTAGAGTTAGCACAGATGCACAAATGGGTTGATCACGTCCCTGGACAGCTGGTGGGAGCTGGCCCAACTCTCTTTCCTCTGTTCTTCTCCCAAGTATTTGACTCCTGAGCCAATTCTGTGAGCTGGCTCCAGAAATTCATTTATAACCTATGGGGGTGATTTGGGATGAGAAAACAATAATCTAAGAAGGTATGTGCTTTGAGTAAAGGTGAATTTGAGGTGCTTTAGATGTCTAAATTATGGAAGACCTTGTACAAAGGAGGAGAAAGGATATGGGCTGTTCTTCCTTTCCATTCATTTCTGGCACATGAGAGAGCCACAAGGCCCAGTGAAGATTATACTACTTACAGAATTATTTTTTTTCATCCCCAAAGGATTACAAAACACTTCATGAAGTGTCAGTTTGTTTCACACCTGCCAGTAATGGGAAATATGGATTACAGCCCTCTGTGCCAAGGTTGATCACTGCTACCTTGGGAGACGACAAGTGGGTCTGTGTATCCAGTTCATTCCTGAAGGACTCCCTTGCGTAAATGAGCTTGAATTTCAGCTGATACTCAGCTAATCGAATAACCAAGCTTTGCACTGGGTTGTTACTAGGCTCTCTCATTGCCTGTTCCACCTGTTTTAGAGTTTTGTTGGCCTGACCTCTTCTACTGCAAATACACGGTAGGTACGGACATGCAAGCAGAAGTCACTTCCAAGGCAGAACATGGCATCACTGTGAGGTGGTGGCCCACATTGTCTAGGATCACCCGTTCACATGATTAGATCACGTACGTGCATTTGCCATGTTTAGCACCCTTCGTATAGACCCATCCTACAGTATTTTGCACAACACAATTGCAGAGATAGATGGCAGCACAAAGGATCAAGGTATTCAGTTACAGATCAGGAAAAAATTATGCATACAGGTTACACCTCTCTTTCCTGGAATCTGAATAATTGGCCAAATGGAATATGAAATAATTTCAACAGGAAAAGTAAAGAAGAATACCTTCAGAATAAGATCAGATTTAATCTGCAGTGTTTCTTCAAAATCCATATAATTGCAATACAGTTATGTTTGCAGAACAACATCATCCACGGACCATGGATGATGGTCCCCATGCATGGGGAAAAATGTAGTTGATGGGAAAGGTTGTGAGTGAGTTGAGGCAGAACTGATGACTTGAGTCACAGCTAGTGGTTAAAGTACAGCTAAAAAGTAAAAGAAAATGCAGAACTCAGTGAATGTGAGATCCCAGTTAGCAGCAAGGCAAATAGCTTTTAACAGAGAATTAGAAAATTGGAAGAGCTATAAATATCAGTTACAGGTGACACACGAGGAGAATGTAGGCAACAACTTATGTCTTATGGTAAAGATAGTCATTTGGGGGAAAAAGTATTATTTGAAGGTGTGCTCATGGTCTTTTTGCTTCCCGGTTATGGTTTGGATGTCACAGTGCTGTAGTTAGAAAGACCAGCAAGCTGTCCAGTGTTTGTGTAGTACAGCTTTCTGCCCCTCTCCACTGTCTGGATGACTTGAAAGCCCAAAATCTGAATTCAGTATCTAACTGAAACACTCAGTTCCGTTACTGCCAGCAACCGCCTGTTGAGCAGGAAGTAAATAGTCAACATTTCTTATTCCCGTAATGGACTGAGTAGCCTAAACAATCAGAAGGAAATAATTTTTTACAGATTGCATAATTCCATTGCAGAACATATTGCTCCAAAGGAATAAAATGTGTGGAAGAGTTAGAAAAAGATTAGAAAAATTCAAAGAGGACAGGTCCATCAGTATGAAATAAACGTGATGGCCCAAATACAATGTGAACTCTTGACCATAAGACAGAAAGCCGTGGGGAGGTATGCTGGGAAAGGACCTGTATATAATTCTGTATTTAGTACCTCTATATAGTTCTATGATTTCCTATTTCTTATGTTCTTTTGTGTCTGCTGCTGGCTGACCTCAGAGACAGGACACTGCCTTAAGAAGACCCTTGGTCTGAGCCAGTAAGGATGTTCCTATGTAAGCAGGTTGGAATATTGTCTTAAAAAAACGGTCCTTTAAGATGCACCTTTAAAAATTTAATTGTGTTTCAGACCTGGCAAGTGCATGATTAATCTTGATCATGAAGATATATTTCTCTTTGTGTTATATTTTTAATCATAATTAAGGACATTTTTCTACTCTGGGCCATATTGCTATTTCATTTACTTAAGCTGTAATGATTAAATCTAATTTGCTACTCTGTGAAATCTTAATCCTACTGAAGACTAATGGGTATAGTACACAGTTCAGTTAAGAAACAGATTCACCACATAACCTCCATTAAATAATTCCATTTATTTCGATAAAACTAGCTGGCACATGAAAGAAAGAATCTATGGTGGTCTCTAGTCTCCAGAAAATCACAGAATTTTTAATACAAGCACTGAAGAGATGTTTTGACCTCTTCCTGAACATATGATTTCTCACAGCAAGGAGTCATGAAAAAAATTTCAAAACAAATCCAGCTCATAAAATCTGTACTCTAAAAAAAGCCACCTACATTTTGTGCTTGATCTTATTTTACAAGTACAGTATTATCCTTTTCAAATATATGAAATGTCAGCTTGAAAATACAGGGATAAGGGCTTCCATATCCACAGTGAATATGATTTCTCTAAAAAACAATGACAGAAAAGCCTATTACTAATAAAGTATTCTCACTTTAATCACGTTTCCTTCATTACTCCCATATTTTAGGTGATATAAAAGGAGGAACAATTATTGCCTTGTTCACTTTGATTTATTTGGCTCAGTGCCTCCTTACCTAGGTAATGTAAAATAAACTGTGCTACATGGGTCATTTATGATGTGATTTAATAAGATGCTTTTTATTTCTAGCCTGAAGGGAAACATATTAGTTTGTAAGCACCTGGCAAAAAAACATTTCTTTCATTGCTTTTCTATTTTCATTCAGTAGACTTCAGCCTACAAGGTAATTTAAAGCTACAATGCACAGGTTGTCATAGAGGCAATGTACTAAACAGGACTTCAAAACCCACATAAGGATATGGTGCCTGGACACCACAATAAGGAAGGTCATAACTACAAGCTTGACCAGTTCCTAACTTCCTATGGGTATTTCTGTGTAAATTAAGACTTGTTCCTTTTCATTGTCTGAAACAGGTTAATGTTTTTCCTTAACAGCACATGCTGTCTACAAACAAATTTTTATATACGTAACAGACACCTGAGACAGACCTGGAGGTAAAAAAAACAGAGCTAGGAAATTGGTTTTCTACAGACACTTTGAATAACGTGGGCAAGTTTACCACACTCAAACTTACAAAAAACTTACAGGAATTTGAGTCCTGTTTCTATGGCTTTTAGGTTTTTTGAGGATTCATTTATACCCATTCTGTGGGAATAACTTCTAGCTCAACTTCGTGCATGGCAAAAAGTTAAAGGAGCTGTTATTTCAAAATACTACGCAGGGATACTCCATATATCGTCTGTAAAAGAGCTGATGTTGATCACAAAGCACTGCAGCTAAGATCTCACACCTGTTTCCATTACAAATCCCTGTTTTTTGTCACTCAAAGTTTTCAGACATTCCCATTTGAAACAACACTGTCCACCTTTAGGCTTAGCTGGAAAGAGATTCATAAGTGAGAAAAACAAAAAAAAACCCAAAAAACCACATTGCACCTATTTTTTCTGTTTCTAAAAATAAGTAGCACTTCACCGCACAGCTCCACAGACAAAGAAATTTTCAGCTGTTTCCATTTTTTTTGTCTGTTTCTTTGTCTCAGCTACCAATGGTTGAGACTTATGCATCTAGCACTGGATTGTTCATTAGGTTTATGCCCCCATGCATGCATATCTTATTTGCTAGTCTACAGTCCCGTCAGAGTTAAAAACACAAGTATGAAATCTTTCACCGTTGCTTGAAAAAATCCCAACCAACAAAACAAAAAGCCCCACCAAGTGCCCTCCTGAAGATGAAGTCCTAAAATCGAGCCTAGATAGTCACCTGAGTTTTAGAAATGTGGTAGCTCAACCACATGAAGGAGGTGGGGATTCTGAAGAAGTGGTGAAGGGGTCCTTGCAAGGCTTTTGGGAGGAATTTAACCAACAATGCAAACCTGCGTGAACAGCGCTGTGGCTTACTTCTCAGTCCCCCCATGTAGTTTAGATGAGAATGGTAGGAGTACACATCATTTTAGCTGTAGTTTATGAGACACCCTTGGATGTCTTAATGTATAATGAGAAGAAGAGGTACGATGTTAGAAACTACTGATGACTTAAAATCACCTTTAATCTGCCTGTAGGTGAGAATCTCTGTAGCTATGCCTGTATAGTTGCACAAGCAGCACCGATTTGGGATGTCATGATTTGCAAGGGCATAAATACAAGTACCATCAACATTTCTTTAACATACAGCCTTCGGTGTCGGTACATTGGTACAGCTGATGGAGATATCGTGCCAGGTACCACACCGGTATACAGCCCCATCTCTCACAAAACAAGTTGTGCAGACCTCTGCTGCTATGTCTCTGCAGCAGTCCTGATGAGGCATATTCCTCTCTCATTTTACACTGTCTCTTCTCCTGACAATATGACAGTGGAATTCCAGACCTGTCATGACTATCTTAGAGACCAAGAGCTCTCTCCTCCAGATTTAACACACTTTATCCACGCACGTGGAACCAGGCAGTTTTGTTTGCAGACAGTGCCAACAGGACCAGGAAGGATCCTTCTACAACATGCAGGAAGAATTCTACTATTACCCTGAGCAGAAATTCAAATTCCATATTTTCAAAGGTGTTCTTCAATTTTTTTTTAGGTCAAAAATATGCGAGTCTCAGAAGCACGCCAACATGCTTTTTGGTATACAGGTAAAAGATTAACTAATTTCCAGTTAAAATTCTTTTCTCAGGAGGGCAAGGCTATTAAGGCAATTCTTGTTTCTGTTACTGCAATGATAACATCTGATGCTATATCTTCTGGCAGTATTTATGCATGTGAAGTAAAGCACTTACCAAATGGGATATGTGGTTAGTACATCAATATAGTCATATAATCCATAAACATTTCTCTTTCATAAACTCTTATCACATTATCACTGATTATTTAGAAAAAACATTAGTGCTGTATGACATCCTTCCCTATCTTATTTTTAGCCTTAAGTACAGTTAAAATATGCTGAGGAACAGGGATATAAGGTGGGGAGCAATCTGAAGCAAGACTGGAAATGGGGTAACTGGAACTTCAAAGGTCTTACAAGTTGCAACTCTATTTCACAAACTGCAGCCTGCATATACCTGGTCCAGACTTGGGTGGGAAGGAACCATCGCAGTGTGCCAAGAGCTGGGTTTGCCAATCCAACCAATTTGCCATGCTGAATAGAGCTAAAGCAGCATGGTTCACTACTCAAAGAGCAGTGTGGATAAGACAAAGCTAAAATAAAATAAATTTGCTAGGATGTTTTTTTAAACTGTGGAAGCAGGTATGCTGAAGGTGCACACTCACAACTCAAGAGATTCCATAAAGAAAATCTATTTATGGACTAAAGACGCTAAAAAATGTTCAGTAAAAACATCTCTTGATACAATTCACCAATAATCACACAGATTCCTCTGTAAGATCATGCTTCATTACTCACTGAAATTAGCAAAATGAATTCTCTTAACTCCAGGGGGGGAATCAATTCAGGAACCAGTGAATGTGTTGATGCTGCTCTTACATAGGCAACAAAAGATTATGTTTTGCTATTTTGCTATAGCAAACCTGACTGCAGTAGAAGACCTAAGGGAGCTAAGACAAATGGTTATAAGAAATTATTTATGGCTAGATTTTGTCTCATCTCTCTTGAGCCTGCAACTGTAGTTAGGTTTACTTTAATAAAATAATAGGAAGCAATCTTAGTATCTGGTTTAAAGGTTAGTATTGTACTTTCGGAGAATCTAATCTTATCCTGGGCTCCCTGCCGAGCTGTATTAACTGATAACATTTCCTTCTGCATCTTCTTAAAGACACTGTCATGCCATGTGCAGTTCACTGAACCACTGGGTTTTGCTCTTTGTCTTTTCTTGGATTATATATATTTCATCAGTCTTGGGCTTCCATCTTACATAAAGAAATGGCTTGTTCTTAGCAAGGAGCGTGCTTAAAGCTTGTAGCAGCACACATTGGATGGAAAGCACGCAACACAACGAAAAGAACCTGCTCTGCAGCACCCATGAGCGTTCACTGTTTTTCATCATAATGTTAGATTAGAGAACAAGGAGACCTGTCTCATGAACAACAGCTGCTAGTGGAGTGTGTCAGTACTAGGACAGCTATTCGCAAATGCACTCTTTAAAAGTGAAGGGAGAAATGTCAGAATGTGTCAAAGATACCACTGTCAAGCTTGATCTATTGCCATTATATATAAGATTTACCCACAGAATTTCTCCTCCAAGCAATTAGTAGCCTGCAGTAAATGCTGGGAGCATGTCCAACCACCCTTCTGAAATGAGACAGTAAAATGGACGGGATGTCTGCCTTCACAAAACCAGGGACCTCTGGGGTTTTCACTGCTAAGCTAGAGTTGTGCAAGTCTGTTCTTCTCTCACTTTAGCAAAAGGAAATAAAATATGATGTTATCACTGGCTCTGATTATACCACTGATCTTGCTGATTCAATGAAAGTTTATAAAAATTAGAATCATCATACTCCCTTATTTACAAAGATTGCAAAGACAAAACAAAGGTGATACAAAGCCAACTCACGTTCAACAAATAAAACTGTTCAATCTCTGCAAAGATTTCCCCAGCTAACCTAACGTGAGGCTGAATGAAGCTAACGTTTATCGGCCACTGGTCAGGAACTGGCAGACCTGCTGTCTTCATTGTTAACAGCAATTCTTACATCCTGCTTCAGCAGCAATGATTAGATGACTTCTGAAGGCCTCTTTCAATTCCCTTATCTATAGTCTGACAATCGTTTAGTTCTGCAGTTTAAATATGGGTTCATTTCCTCATGAAGAAATAATATATTCACAATTTCAGTTATAAATCCCTGATGAAATTATTTCAGCTGCATATAGCAGAGGAGGGGGATGCAAAAAGGTACTGCAGATATTGTTGTCTGTCAGCTTAGACTGTGGTTATACGGGATGAAGCCTTCCTGTCCTCATTTCTGAGCACTCACAGTGCTCAGAAAGTCAGAGTTTATTGTTACAGAAAGTCAGAGTTTAAAGCAGAAATGAAAAGGAGACATTAGCACTCGATGACTAAAATGAAAGTTTCATTGTTACAAAGGGAAATCTCACAAGCACTTTTCTGTCTGTTGTTCTCACAACAACCTTCATTCTGGCAGAACAAGACAAATAAACTACATGAAAGGTTTCATCCTGGAGGAAGTTGCAAAGCAGCCATTCCTCTAAAGTATCTATGGAAAAATTATTTTTTATTTACACACAGACTTATTTATCACTCCTACATGTTTAGGGTCTTTTATTTCACTGCTTAAAAATCAGCTAGTTTACTGTTGTATCATTTCCATATTTATACCATTATTAGTGTCAAAATGATCTTACAAGTATCTGTTGAAAACATTGTTAAATGTAGACATGTTTGACTCTTAACAAGTCAGTACATCAAAAATTTTTATTGCTTTTTGCAACATTTCAAAAGCAAACCCTTTCCTCATCAGAGGCAAATCACCTTATTTCTCTTATAACAACCAATACATTTCCCAGCCAGTTTGACCTTTTTTTTTTAATGCCACTAAAATCACCAGAAATCTTCATATGAAGGGAAGCGTATAACACTTCATTATCTTCATATAACACAAAGCGAGGAAGAAATTGGTGAACATGCATAGTACATCCCTATGTTTGATGGAGTAGGGATGAACAAGAAGTAGTAAATTTTTGTGAGGCATGGGGAACTTACATTGTGCTCCAGTAACACACTGATATGAATTTGTGCTGGCTTCTTTTCCTCAGCTGCTGGATTACTCCTGTTAACAGAATACAACAAATTATTTGAGTTACGTAGCTGACACTTCTCACTGCATTGCTTGAAGAAATGAGTCTGTCCATCTCCAGCCCAAGCAGAGGACCCACCAGATGCAGGTGATTAATCCAATCACACTGCCAGTGACTGAAGCAAGTGACATGGTCTTCTGTGAGGCCAGGACATCTTACTGCGTGTTTGGTTTTAGCTTCTTTATGGGACTTGCAGCAAGCGTGGAAATCGGTTGTAGAGGTTATGTCTTGTGACTGGATCAACATTCAGATTTTCCTGATTAATATAATGGAAACATCCCAAGACAGAGAATCTGCTTCAGTCTCCAGACTAAGAACGAATCTAATTCTCAGAGCTTATTAGCAACAGCTAAAGATCTGACCGATGTAACCTGATTTGGAGATAAAAGTTCCTTTCAAACTAACACTCGTAAAATTGACCTGATTGCATGTTTCCCTGTCTCTAATTCAATCAAGTAATAACCCACCAAAAGGCTGCTGGAAACGGTTCCTGCTGACAAAATGGGGTAGCTTGCATTGCTGCTGCAGAGCTGCAGAGCTGGAAAAGAAAACTATGTCCCAGCCCTGTGCAAGTGCACGGGTGCTGAACCGCTAAATGTCTCACACTTGTTGCTATCATATTTGTATTGCTTTCCTCAGAAAGAAAAGAGGAGAAGCTTTATCTGAAACTTGCTACAGACCAGTTGGAATTTAGCATAAGTATACACTAAGCAGAAGTGATTTGTCCTTTCTTCGGTACACTAAGTGTTCTGCAAGTCTCATAAATAATTTTTAAAGCTACCTAGTGCAATAAAATATGTAGCCAGGCTCTGACTAGAATACTGTGATATACTGATACTGAGAGTTCCATGTCTTAACAACATATTTTCATTCTCTTAGCTGATATCTTCCCACCTCCACTCTAATTCCCATGACAATTCTGAATTTGTTTATTGTGTAACATCCATCAGGGAGTTTACAATATGTAGATTATTACCAGCAGGATGGCTGCATTTAAATTAACATACAAAATACCTTGTGTACAGAGAGCGATATGCTCATCTTCTCTGAGAACATTAAAACAGTGAACTTGACCATCTTATCTTGTTCAGTCATCTTATTAGTGCCAGGGTGTTTTTGTGGAAAACTACAGTATAATGTTAGTCTCTGTGAGATTATATCTTGACTTTCCTTCATTTTCCAGCAATTTATTGCAGACCAGAATAAATTCAAAGTATAAAAACTACCTGTCTCAGACATAACATTGTGTCAGATAATATCGTCTTAGTAAATATTGTTTTTTCCTGAAAAAAATAATAATGGAGTATAAATTATCCTGAGAAAACTCAGAGTGCAGACATTCCCAGATCTATGAACTTGGGGGGAAAAAAAAGAAGAATTGAATCCATACTTCATACCTGATTAAAATGAGTAAGAAAATAGATGGATCAAAGCACCCTACATGTTTTTATAAGCATTGTTCACTCCTTAACCCCAATCATGTGCCTATTTTAATTTTCTTAGTAAATAGTGCCCTCTGCAGCATGCCTTCAACTCCTGCAAGGTTCTAAGTACAACGTACTCATTGACTGACCCTTAATGCATCACAAGCGAGGGACATTGTGCCAAAAATATGTCGTTCCAGCAAACCTGCATATCTTTTGTGTTGCTTTGCAGTGTATGCTGGAGGTCTAAATGTTTCCCAGGCTGCAGTCAGCACAAGAAAAGGATTTCTGGGTTTGTGAGAGAGACAGCGTCTGTAAGGAAGGCAAAAGCTAGACACATGTAAAGAAAAAAGCCTGCTCATTAAAGCAGTTATAACAATATAATTTGGAAAACTGCTATATATGATTCCTTCTAGTAGTAATAGCATGCATTTGTATGGCGTCTTTCAGCCAGTTTAATTTAATAAGCATTAACTATTTACTCTTGGGAGATTTGTATAGGACATGATACAAATTATTAACACCATTTAGGGATAATTGATTTTTTAAAAATTTTGCTTTTATTTTATTAAGGGTTTCTTAAAATCTCAGTGTATGCTGTAATGTTTATTTTATCTATTAAATCCTAAATTCATTTTAAAGAACACCTTTTAGTCATGACAGCAGTTTCTAGGTCAGATATTTTCTCTTCTGAAATTCTCCCTTGTCTGCTGTACATAATTTGTCTTACAATGTACAGTCTCTTATTCAAAGAGAACTTTTAATCTTTTATGGAGACTTGATAGTGCCTGATTCATAATATAATAAGTTCAGCCAGAGAATAAAGACATGCTGGGATGAGAAAAATGAGAGCTAGACAAACATCTGTCGGGAATGGTTTAGCTAAAATTGGGGCCAGAACATTGACTAGGTGACCTTGTGAGGTCATCTTTGTTTCCAGTCCCATTTTTTATTATTCCATGAAAAACTTTGCTTGATCAGACCTCTTTTCTTTTCTGTTGTGTCATTCTGCTACAGCAAAGATCAACATGAGTGTCCGTACTGAAGATCTGTCATTATATATACCTGAAAAGGGATTACAAGTGGTTTGCTGCACAGACTTCATCTAAAAAGCAAAATAAATCAGATGACATTGAATTGCACGCTGCAATATCTTGACTTCTTCTAATACCTGGTTAAAATCTGGCTTGGGCATCTATACATTTAAATACTACCTGTAGATAAGGCATTGAATCTACAGGTTGACTTTCAACTCTAGGTATCCTTCTGATGCAACAGCAAGTTTGGAAGTGCCTGGAGGTCATCTTTCCCCAGAATGCTTCTGTATGTGTCAGAGGAAGGGGAGCTAAGCATTTAACCTCTTCTTGTATTTTGGGGACATTTCATCCAACTCCCAGCTTCAGATGCATCACAGTACTTTGGTATTTCCATGTTTGTTTCATGCACAGATAAGAAGTGTGTTAAGTCTGTGACCCTTTCACAAGAGCGTAGACAAGAAGCGGTGATGGATCTACTGTGGAAGGAATCCCCACCTGGACACAGTCCTCCAGAGCAGAAAAGCAAACGAGATTTTTCTCTTCTGACTCAGCAGAGGAAGGGAACACAGCATGCATCAGACCAAAGAAAGGTCCTCTGTGCAGGACGTCTGCAGTAGCATAGCCCAAGGCTGGAGCTGGAGGGCAGATCTGGGCAAGCTGCAGGCTGCACTGAGAGCAGAGGCTCTCTGTGGCAAGGAGGAGAAGCTGAGGCCAGTCATGCTCAGCACAGTGAGTTCATCTATGTAGCAGTGGGTGAAAATTTGAGAAGAAGAGCAGAGACTGACTGAGCCCTGCAACCAAATACCAACACAGAACATCGTTAAGGACAAAGCACTGAGCTCAAAACCAGAGGAGCTCTTGGTCCAGAGTTTTGTAGGAGACTCATGGCAGCTCTGCACAGAATATGCCCCAGACGTAGCACTGGTACCTGAAATGACTCAGTAAAACTATTTTCAGACATGCCTGCAAGTGTTTCAGCCACATGCCACAGCTACGGTGTTCTTGCAGTGCTGGATAGACCAGGGTCTTTTTAGGGTCCTTTACAAGAGGGGAGCTCAAAGAAGAACAGGCAGAGAAAGTGTGAATATGCTTTGAATATATGTAAGATCCAGAGAAGAATTACTCATCCTGTAATAGGACAATTCTCTTCAGCCACAACATGGAAATGATAAGGACTGAGGAGAAATGGGGGGGAAGGGAGTTATCAACTGTCTGTCAAAACTTGACATAGGTGGCAATAGCAATGTGGAAAATGGAGCCCTTCTCCCAGATACGCCCCAGACTGAGAGTGTCAAGAAAGCCCTTGGTTGCCTCAACTGGCCATTGGGTACCCTTTTTGTTTTGAGTCACTGGGCTGGTCCTGTTATGACTCCTAGGGCCACATCAGGAACCGCAGTATCTCACCTTGAAATGCAGTTACAGACCATAAATATTTGTAACTTCTCCCTTTTCTCTTGGATCCAGTAAAATAAGATATGCATGGTTCATTGGTAGGTGCTCCAGAAGATTTGGTGTATCACCACCAAGAACTACTATATAGCTATGGTACTTCTAATAGGGATGAGTTTTAACATCTCTGAAAGACTGACAAACAGTATTACCATGTGTTTTGCAACCACAACTCAGTTACTAGCATTTCTTCTCATTGCAGCAAAAGAAGGTATTATCATATTTTAAGGCAATGTAATCCTGTCCATATCCTTGCAAGACGCATCTGCAGATACTGTTTGACTGTTATGGAAGGGTCTGATCTCACTGGAGGTAGGTAATTGCTAAAATAATGGGCAGTAACAGAACTGTAAGTCTGACCTCTCTCACAGCTCTGTCCTGATATATTAATATCCCATATATAATGTACTAGTTCAGTATTCAGTCTCGAGGAATTGGGGATGGAGTCTTTTCCCTGACTCTCTCTCTGACTATTAGAAGTCCAAGTCACTATAAATTGCTATAGCTACACAAGTCCCCCTTTTTCCCTTCCTGTCCAGCAAAGCTGCAATTATTTTAACTTGCAAGATTGGACCAAATTTTTCTGTTTGGTTTGGTAATTCATTCACTTGCAAACAGTTCACTAAGTGAGAGACAAAAATTGTAACATGAAGAAACGACTGTGAGTTATTCACCCACCTCTAGATTACCAGAAATGTCTATCAGCAATTGATATTAGGAAAAAGTTACTGTATTAAAATATTCCAAAGTCATTGACATTTCAGGGTGCTTGGTCCTGTAATTCAAGACAAGATATTTTCACCTTGAATTTTCAGCCATGAATATACATTTGTGGAGAAAAAATGCCACTTCCTCTGTCATGTCCTGAAAATTGAATTAGCATACGTGGTGCGGTATCTATCTTGTAGCATGTAATGCCAGGTAAAGGGCATGAGAAAGAGGGACAAGATGAGCACTGAATGAATCATTGCTATTCAGTTTGTTCCTTCTTTATCCTTCCTTACTCAGATTAGGCTGGGGCCTACAAGTAGGTAAAGGAATCATAATGGAGCCGAATAAATACTTTTTCATATTATACATACATATTTCAAAAATACCTGTCTTTTTGAGAATTTTTAATGGATAAAATGTACTCATTTTCTCTGAGATTATGTTAGGGATGTGTCCACACAGATATCATGTTACTGGAAAGTTTACTTCACTGGAACAGCACTGAGTTTGTGTTCATCATAGGAGGGACAGTGAACACCTCAGTATGAAGGTCCAGATTTGGGCTCTCAGCTGCAGGGGACGCCTCTATCCCCAAACCTGGCCAGCGTAGCAGAAGGAGGTACGTGGAGGCAGTGATTGAAGAACAGGGCTTCCGAGGTGGAAATTCATCCGCAGCACCGACAATCCATCATCTCCTGCATCTGCGTTGCCTTACCTTCTGCATCTCTTCCGAAAAAAGGACGCCACCACTAAGCAGTGGTGAACCAGTAACTATTTCATACAGCATTGCACTTTGAGCAGTGAATAAATCGAGGGTAACAATGGAACAGACAAAGATTAGAGCTCAGATTAGAGCCCACAAATCACTGACTGAGTTTACCAACACCTGAATTCAGCTCTCTTTCTTTTGTATGTACAAAAAATAATGCAGAATAGAGAAGAAAGTTTTAGATATTAAGAAGGTAGCAAAGGGCAACTCCTTGTAGCACTCATATATTGAAAAGTACTGCATTTAATCAGCTGAAGATATATTGTAATTATTGTCTTGCAGCAGTAGACACTAAACTTGCTTTAAAATGCATCATCACAGTGAGAACATGTCACACAAGAAGCTTTTCTTTGACAGTAATTTCATGTTTTATGAAGCTAGTTGCTAAGCTTCAAAGAAGCTAGTCTTCTAGCTTCAAGCCTTATGAGGAGCGGCTGAGGGAACTGGGACTGTTTGGTCTGGAGAAGAGGAGGCTGAGGGGAGACCTCATCGCTCTCTACAACTCCCTGAAAGGAGGTTGTAGCGAGGTGGGGGTCGGTCTCTTCTCCCAAGTAACCAGCGATAGGACGAGAGGAAACGGCCTCAAGTTGCGCCAGGGGAGGTTTAGGTTGGACGTGAGGAAAAATGTCTTTCCTGAAAGAGTGGTGAAACATTGGAAGAGGCTGCCCAGGGAAGTGGTTGAGTCCCCATCCCTGGAGGTATTTAAAAGACGAGTAGATGAGGCGCTTAGGGACATGGTTTAGTGGGCATGGTGGTGTTGGGTCGATGGTTGGACTCGATGATCTTAGAGGTCTTTTCTAACCTTAATGATTCTATGATTCTATGATTCATTTAAACAGTTCCTCAAATTAACTCACTTCTCCCAATTTAGAATATAGGTAAAAAAACATATTTTAAAAGAGAAAAGCTGTTGGTCATGAAGCTACAGAACTGATAGTTTGTAAAGGAGACCAGCAAAGAAAAGAGAAAACACACACAGAGAAATGGGGTCCCTGGAAATGGAAAAAATAGGTTTTCAAAGATGTTATTCTTGCCTCCTCATCACCTACCTAAGTTTTTAAAAGTCTACCAGCAGACTGTCTAGTAACTGGAGAATGAATAAAACAGAGATAATTCCCACAGAGACAGCTGAAAATGTAGCAGAAATATTTACAATACTTGAAACTCTCTGTTTAAGTGTTACCACAGTTAATGTCATTAGTACATTTTGACACAGCTTCCTTTCCCCTCGGTCAATATATCAAAATACAATAAGCATCACTTGGACTTCTGAGAGGCAGATGAGTGGCAGCCAGACATCTGTCCTGTCCCCACAGAGCGAGGCAGATTTCTAATCCCTTTATTAATCCCCATGAACTAGTGCAGCTCTTGGCTCAATACGCAGAAATCAGATGAACTCAGTTTATGTGCTAAGATGTTGGAGCTGATGGTTAATATGTTGATGCAATACTGCGTTGTGAAATGAGTGGATCCAGCATCTTGCAGCCGATGCCTCCACCAGAGGTTTAGCTGGCATAGCTTTCTGAAAGAGTTTCATGCATAAAATTCAACCCATGGTTGTTTAAACACTTTCAGGAATGCTACCTAAAGTTTTTGTGTTGTCTGCAAGTGTTTTTAAGGCTACCATAAAAGCATTTAAAATAAACAAAGCACTCACGCAGGGAGAGGTAAAGTCTACTTTTTCAGCAATGTAACCTTCTTCAAGTGGCCTGACAATCTGGGAAAAATCTCATAAAAAATCAGGAGCTATGAAAATGCAGTTGCAATGAGAGTTCAGGTTTGAGTAAGTTTTGTTGAAGAGTTCATCCCTTTCAGAAGTTTCAAATCATCCAACTCCAGTGGTTGCTAAGGCAATATGTATAAGCATATATATGAATATATATCTCCTATATAAATTTATCATTAGCTTCTCCTTTAACTTCAACATTTGGCTTGCTAGTTAGACATTATCAGCTGTACTGCATTGTCCTTTATGAATCTAATGCAATAGTTGCCTTTTTTTTCTGGAGAGCTCTATAAAGTCGTAGGTCTAAACTGTGGTAGAGCAATACCAGAGTGTAGACCATTTTACCATGTTTGTAGTTCCCAGCTGGAGTTTTATGGAAACGTGATTGCAATAAGGCTCATCGTCTTTGAATAATTGGTGGAGAAGTGGCAATTATCCTAAAACAAAACTGTGATGTGTGTGTGTCCTGGTTTTGGCAGGGATAGAGTTAATTTCCTTCCTAGTAGCTGGTACAGCGCTGTGTTTTGGATTTGGGATGAGAACAAAGTTGATAACGCACCGATGGTTTAGTTGTTGCTGAGCAGTGCTTACACTAGGCAAGGACTTTTCAGCTTCCCATGCTCTACCGACTGAGCAGGCTGGAGGTGCACAAGAAGCTGGGAGGGGGCACAGCCAGGACAGCTGACCCCAACTGGCCAAAGGGATATTCCATACCATGGGACGTCATGCTCAGTACATAAACTGGGGAAAGCTGGCCGGGGGGGCCGCTGCTCGGGGACTGGCTGGGCATTGGTCGGCAGGTGGTGAGCAATTGTGCTGTGCATCACTTGCTTTGTGTATTATTATTATTATCATATTATTATTATTATCATTTTATTTCACTTATTAAACTGTTTTTGTCTCAACCCACGAGTTTTTCTCACTTGTGCTCTTCCAATTCTCTCCCCCATCCCACCGGCTGGGGGGGAGTGAGAGAGCAGCTGCGTGGTGCTCAGTTGCCGACTGAGGTTAAACCACGACAGTGTGTTGCAGTGTCACGGTGGTATTTATCAGAGTATCAGTACAGTTCTTGCTGGAAACTACTGGTCATGAAGGATAAAATTAATGAAGTCAAAAGACTTAACTCAGAAAAAGCAAAGAAAGAGACGAGCATTCTGTGTTTAATGAAAGTAATACACAACAGCGGAACTCAATCCAAAATAGCTGTTCAGACTGTGAACCACATTTGCCTAATAAATGAGCACTACTTACCTCTCAGGATTAACCTACATTTTGCGTTAAAACTCATTAGTTTAAGAAACAGATTGTACCACTAGGCAACAAATTAGACATAAGAACAGTAAGACAATTAAATTGCAGTAGATTTCACTCTAGATTGTGCTTTTAAACATACACTAATGGCCTCCCTCTAATTTCTTCAATGCTTGGTTGAGAAATCGCTCACAGACCAGTTGTACTTGGAAACCATGGGATGCTCATGACAAGAGTAAAGACACAGTTCTGTGGGACTGAGTAATAAACAACCTTTTCCTCGCACTTAAGGTTACTCATATTTCTGATTAAATCATATAGTATATTAGAACATATGTTAGCACATCTACACTAGGTGTGCTATTTAATTTGATATTAAGGATTTGTGTTATGCTACAGGTTCCTGAGTCTGCTCTAATAACAATTTCTGTTGAAACACATTATAAGCATGTCCTTGTGTGCTCTGTTCAATTGTAAACACACGTGAAATAATGACAATGGAACATATGGTCCCTTTTAAAGCAACAATAAGAAATACCAGGAGCAGCAGATACCAACATCAAGGTAGGGACCCCTTTTTCATCATCCTGTTTTAGACAACGACAGCTCCCATATCACATAGGTCTTTATTATATGGCTAGGGGATATTTGCTGGTGCAGAGTGAGGAACAGTACGTGTCATGGAATTGCACCATCTAGCAGCTTCTAGCTCAAACACCTCCGTCCTTTTGTGCTAATTGACTACATCTATTTGTGGTAATTGCTTTCATATTCAGCAATTGATTTTCAAAAAGGAAGGCTTTGCAGCAGTCTTTACAATCAGTGAACACTGTCACACAATACAAACGAGGTGAGGATAAGAAAGTGTTTACAACTGGCTTGATATTCTGACCCATCACCAGCACTTTTGTGTCAGACTGCCAAAGGCAGTGATTCTTTAATTACGGCCCTAAATAAAGCTGTCTGATTTTCAAAGCACTTAAACTTCTCCAAACTTTTGAAAACCAGGCTTTGGATTTTTGTTCACAAAAAACATCAAATCACTGTTTGGTCATTTATTAAGATAAAACACATCGAAATCTATGACATCATTTTATTTCTTCTCTCATCCTCCCTACTTCTGTAAGTAAAGCCACAGCCTGTCCTTTCCTGGAAGGCAGCGTTTAATTTGCTAAAGATAAAGGTATAGCATTAAAACAAATGAGGATGTTAGTACTGTTGGGGAAAAAAAAGGTTGTACTTGAATAGTCTTTAATACTTCAAAATGAAACTTAAAAATTGCCTTTCGATCATGACTTTGTTCATTTCAGGAAAAAACTGAGACTTCTATGACCAAGATATTCCAATTCTAATGAACTTCTGTTATTGCATTGCACCACACTAGCTACCAAACTGACTTTTTAAAATTTGTCAGATTTCCACTAATAGTTTTGCTTACAAAAGTAGTAGAAAGTCTAGAACATTATTAGCATCAAGTTTGCACTTTCCTCCAACACTTCTGTCTGTCTGAATTCTTTTGGGGGAATAAAAATTTACCTCTAAGTCTTAAATGGGTCTCAATGAGAAGATATTTATTTTAGTTACAGGACCATAAACTGGTGTCCATAATTCTGCTGTTTCTCTTGTCACTTGCAATAGGAAAATTCAACTCACAGAAACTTAATGTTTCAAAATTAGACCATTGAAGTCTCATGTCTGGTGATGTCTGGAGCCCCTTATGTTGATGCTAATAAAATTAAGAGTGTGTTTAGATAGTTGCTAAGAAATGGACACATTACACACCAGAGAGCTGGTTGATCTGGACAGTGACAGAACAATGTCAATATCCCAAGGATAAGATACGTTGGAAACATAGCCAAAAGGAGAAAAGGTTAATAGGCAGACTGCTGCTTTATTCCAAAAAGAACTCCGAGTTTACAGAAACCGGTTAGAGGCCAGTTAAGATGAGTACTGCAAGAATATTAGCACAGACAAAGCAAGAAAAAAAATGTTCAGGAACTTCACAGCTAGGTCTAAATTAGACTTTTTTTGTTTATAGTGCTATGCATTAAACAGTACACACGATACTGCAATTAGAGGCTTCAAAAATAGCTAGGAGATATTTTAGGAATAAATATTTTTAGCTATGTGTCTTTATTCCTGCTTATGCTTACTTTAACATACCATCATTTTGTTTAACTAGGTATCAAAAAAATTGTTGCCTTAGTCTGAAAAATATCTTCACACTGTTCAAAAGTTATGATCTAAGTTCATATGAAATTTGCGGTCCTTTCCAAATATGATGGAAAATTCCAAATTTTCTTGAAAATGTGTTCACGAGAACATGGATTTGTGACTTGGTAGGAAGGATCGCTCCCAGAGCAAGTCTACAAAATAAACATTTTCTTAATAAAATCTTTGATCCAGATGGGGAAGATCATAATCCAGATGTTCCCTCATTGTACATATGGGTTATTCTTAAGCACAGACATCCTTTCACATTGTACCAAAAATAAAGACCAAGGTAACTTGAAAATATTCAAGAGAGAGGAGGTAAAAGAAGGAGGCAGTGGTAACATGGGCACCATGTTTCTCATTTATCTCTAATGAAACAAGGCTTCCAAGGGACTCACAAAAAGAAATCAAACCAAACCAAACCAACCAAACAAAAAGAGCTACCTGGTTCTGTCAGCTTTGGCATATATTCTTTAATCTTAAATTTATTTCATTATCACACTTCAGCATACTTCTTGATGATAAAAACTGGTAAACTACCTTATTTTGATACTCTTGTTTAGCTGGGAAAGAATGCAAAGGATACTATTTCATATCCAACTATTTTAGCTTGAGGATATGTGTCTCAACCCCTGTTAGTCCACTGCACATTTACAAGTAAATTCACACAGAACAGTCCCTAAAATAATCAAAATGGAAAAATCTAGGCATGATAATACGTAAGACAATTCCTTGCAAAACATTTTAAAGTCAGGCTAAATTCCTAGCCAGAAAAGCTAACCCAGACTTCATCAATTTCTTTTTATCAACTGTAAAGAAGTCTCTGATTACGAACTTAAGACTTAGATTATCACTTTAACTGAAATTTTTATCTGTCTTCTCACCTTAAAGAAAATAATTATCAAGAAATTAATTTATTTAGGCAATCTAATCACACACTAAAACTGACAGCATAACACCTGATTATAGCTATTATGCTTTGAACATGTAGGAAATGTATTTTATTTTTTGTGTGCCTCTGTTTAAAATCTGGAGTTTTCAGAAGAGCCAGAAGATAGAAAATCACCAAGAAACACACAACTTCCACTTTTCATAAAACTGCAGGGAGAAAGTAGATGATATCAAAATGAATTTCACCATACATTACCTCTTAAACTAACTGAAGCGTCTTCAAATTATAGGCTCAGTACTAACCAGTCAGATGATTAGACTGGGTAAGAAGCTCTAAATCTCTCTGTTCCAGAGGATCCAAATGTAAGGATTCACGAGCTCCTACCTGAGCACTTCAACAGTCTGTGTTTATGTTTAACTAAACTGTGTAGTCACATTAAGATACAGTATTCTATTTCCCAAACATTTATTATGTTATTTTCAAAATAATTATGTCATAAAGCTGATTGTGTCTCAGATGATGAGCAAACATCGTCTAGGAACATGTATATGAAAGAAATCATATTTGTGGACTAACTCTTCAACTGCTTGGCTCTATGCTTACACAGCCACCAGTGATGGAGTTACTACAGCTCAGCAAGTTACCTCGTGCTCACAGCTCCCCAGTCAGCTTTAGAACTAAAATAAACCATGAAAGAGGACTCTGACTACTCAAGCCGAATACAGTATTTGGTGAAGTCCACAGCAAAAGTTGTACCACCTTTAAGAGTATCTATCTGGACTGGACTCTTTAATATCATCTAACCAAAAAATAATGTAGATCAAACCCCCCAAATTAAACTAAACACTTAAAAATAACTGAATTTGCAGGCTATCATAGATCCAAAGCAATGGAAGAAATAACTGGGATAAAAGTGTGCTAAGAACAAAATCTTTAGACGTTTAAGTACATCAAACCCTCCTAACAATAAAATATGTTCGGATCAATATTCCTAGACATCAGCTTGTAATAGATGGTAGGAGAAGCTATTGAACGGGTAAGAAAACACACAAATCAAACCCTTGTAAGTTCCTTCAGTGACAATGTTCTGAGTGTGTAGTTAGTAGTTTCAGTACGCATGGGATTGTTATAGTCTCATTTTTATCACCAGTCCAAAGAGGGAGTTATAATCTGTTTCCATATATCTCCAAGACCATGAATGCTGTCCATCTGCCTATAAAATATCTTAATATTGATCATAGAGAAAAATTGCATTAAGCAATTTATGTTTTGCATTACTGCATATCATGATTTGAATCATTAAAAATGATCATTCATGTGAACAATTTAAATTTTTTTGTATGAAGTCATTGAGATCCATGAAGTCAATCCAGCACACATTAAAGTCCACAGAAGAGCTGTCACCGGGATCAATGAGGTTTGAATTAAGTCTTGTGGTAGCTCATCAAACAAAGGCTGGGAGAGGTTCTCTAAACCTTTATGTACCTTTATGAAAGCAGGTTTTCAGTCTGCTGTGAATTTCTTCCAAAGAAGAAATGTCTTTAAATGTAGTTGAATGTAAACTATGCAGACTAATTTCTCACTCCACTGGCCTCATCAGAAAGATGTGACATTTGCTGGAGAAGAACAAAGGAACATGTAGGTCTGAATCAGAAACTTTCTCGTTATTTGTGTGAGATGGTAGACTTGCACCTGGTGTCATATATTTCAGTAAAACATTTAAAGACAAAGACAAAGAAACCATCACACCTGATAATACCTTTCTTAACTTTTTACATGGAGGTTTTCTTCTGAATGCATCTCAGGCCTATGTAGGTTACCTGAAATATTAAGACAGGGAAGAGATAACCCAGCAAAGACAATACTTGCATAGTCAAAGATTAGCTGGCCATCCCCAAGCCTCCGTCTGTCTTACCACAGAGGGTACACTGTGCAGGTGATATACATAACCCATAAGCACCAGACCATTAGCTCCTTTACTTCTGATGAACAGCTGGATCGTTGCAACGATGTTACATGATGAGAAAGGAAAGGAAAATTAGGTCGTTTCTATAGAGTAGATTGTGGGAAAGTTATGGAAAATCCAACAAAGACACAAGAGAGATTGCACTCTACAGATCTAACACCACATGCCTCTTTACTGAGGCCATTCACACAGGGATTTAATAAGTTTTTATTTAACACATGGGCTGTATGTGGTAAAGTGCAGGGCTTATAGAGACACTTAAATCTCTCCTTTTTCAATTCTTTTGAAGAAACAGGAAATCCATGGAGTAAGACAGAACAGTATTTTTTTTTCCTGTGTGTTAAAAATCCTGAAATGTTCAGCCATAAAAAGCTGAAATGCACTTTAAGAAAGGAAAGGTGTAGAGGTTTGTTACCTGCATTTTGAACTTCTGTGGCTTGAACTGGGTTTGTAGGGCTTTTTAAATAATTATCTTACCAACCTTCTAACTCAGAAAGCAACTTTTTAATGAAGTTCTCTTGAAAAAAATAGCCCTGACAATAACACATATTCATCACAAGACTTCACTCTTCCCTATAGTCTGCAAATATGTCCAATTGTTTCACTTAATTAACTGATGCAGCATAACAACTTCAATCCTTTTCAGCAGTGTGTTCTCTCCTCTTGTAAAGGTCAAGACTAAGTGAGACAGATGTTTGAAAAATGATCCTCTGCAACAATTTTTAGCTGATCTGGCAGCTGTTTACCAGAAACATTCTTAATCTTTTAATTATTCCTTTCTTAATTATGAAAACTAAAATAAATTTGATAATTGAAAGTTGTATTAAAAAAAGAGCTATGTAAGTAAGTAAAAACTAACCTTTAAAACTTCCCTTTAAACAAGAACCAACAGTTCACTGGAACAACCATACTTCAAAACAATTATAATTGCTTTCTTTTCACACTCATATTTCACAGAAAATGGCACATTGGAGACCTGTCCCATAAAGACTGACATGCACAGTAGTAATGATGAAGTACTACAGATAAGCATCAAATCCTAAAATCATAAGACACTTATCTGAGTGAAAAATAAGAACTGGGCCCTACAGAGCCCTTTCCTCTTCAAAATGCATAAAGTGTTCTTCTAAACAAGAAGGTAGCTGAAGAGGTTCAAATATGGTCTCAGAAGCATTTTTAATCTCCCTTGTTTTTGATGCAGCGGGAGTGCAGAAATGTGACTTTTCTCTTGCTGGACATGTCTCTGCCAAAACGGCAATCAAGACAGCAGCGGAGTCCTGGGAACAGGGACGGTGCAGCTCTTATCACATGAGGAGGATAGTTTCCATGAGACTGGATGTAAAGTGTGGTTATCTTTCTGTGGTTTTTTGCTTAACTTTCAACTTTTTCCCATACTGATTTGAAAAGGCTTCTCATAATCTAACAGGTCCATAGCAGACTTCAAAGGCTTCTTCTGGGATAGTCCATAGCATCTGCAGATGCCCCTGTGGAAGTAAGTGAAACAGTTTAGTTTGACTAAAGAGGCCCATTAATTCAGAGATGGAGACATAAAGAGGCTGAGGTGGTTTCTTTTCAAGTTCCTAAATGATTATGGAGCTACAGTGCTTTCCATGACTTCTCCTTTTAATATGCTTCACAAAAATGTCTTGGAATAATTTAACTCCCATCATAGTTGCCCGTTCCCAGTTAATTCATTTGTCTTTGTTAGAAACTCCCAGCTAGGGATGTTCTCTCATGCTTGAGAAATTGTAAGGAAAGCGGATCAGGAATTTCACAACTTCAGGGTTGGATTTGTTGAATGCAGTTTGCATTGCTTTGCGTTCCGTATTCACAACCAAAATCCAGTGAAGCTCTAAATGTTGAACTTATATTTGGATGCAACAAGAAGGCACAAGTTCAGTAAAGAGTGTGAAGACCATGTAGTTGGCTTAAGGCCATGTGGTTTCATGTTGGTGAATTTTACTTGCTTGCCAACTTTGTTTAAAAGACTGCTTGCTTGTTTATTAAATGGCTATCTTATCACAGGTAAAAAGATTACATTGAACAGGTTCAGTTCTTAAATATAATCAAAAGAAGGAATAAAATGTACTCTTTAAGAGGAAAGCAATGCCTGATGGTATGTGGCTGCAATAATACAAGCACCTAAAACTTGTGCTTTTGAATTTCAGGGCTTGGGTTTGAATTGAAACTGTTCCTAAACTTATGACTGTTCTCTTTTGAAGAGTTTGTTCTGAACTCTTTCAAATTGCCTCTAAAAAAGGAAAATTATTTATAGCGCTTCATTTGGTGCTAAGGAGTCTCCAGAAACATTAATCATTTGCAATGGAAACACTTGAATAATTAGCTGATATATCAGGGCAATTTGCTTTGCTGCTTTGGTGGTGGACCCAGACCAAATTTCCAACCCATCTTGACATGGCACCAGAAATCTGCACTACTTCTTTGGTCATTCTGGGATCCTTTCCACCCTAGGCCATGCCAGCAAAAACACACAATGCTACAACAGAGAGTAGGAATGGCAGCTATGCTAAGGCACATGGAGGACAGGGAGGTGATTCGAGACAGCCAGCATGGCTTCACCAAGGGCAAGTCCTGCCTGACCAACCTAGTGGCCTTCTATGATGGAGAGACTGCATCAGTGGACATGGGAAGGGCTACAGATGTCATTTGTCTGGACCTCTGTAAGGCCTTTGACACGGTCCCCCACAACATCCTTCTCTCTAAACTGGAGAGGTATGGATTTGATGGGTGGCTGTCCGGTGGGTGAGGAATTGATTAGATGGTCACATCCAGAGGGTAGTGGTCAACGGTTCAATGTCCAGACGGAGATTGGTGACGAGTGAACCTCATCACAATGACATAGACAGTGGGATTGAGTGCACCCTCAGCAAGTTTGCAGATGACACCAAGCTGAGTGGTGTGGTCGACATGCCAGAGGGACGGGATGCCATCCAGAGGGACCTGGACAAGCTGGAGAAGTGGGCCCGTGTGAACCTCATGAGGTTTAACAAGGCCAAGTGCAAGGTCCTGCCCCTGGGTCAGGGCAACCCCCGGTATCAATACAGGCTGGGGATGAAGGGATTGAGAGCAGCCCTGCCGAGAAGGACTTGGGGGTACTGGGGGATGAAAAGCTGGACATGAGGCAGCAATGTGCGCTCGCAGCCCAGAAGGCCAGTCGTATCCTGGGCTGCATCCAAAGAAGCGTGGCCAGCAGGTGGAGGGAGGTGATTCTGCCCCTTACTCTGCTCTGGTGAGACCCCACCTGGAGCACTGCGTCCAGCTCTGGATCCCTCAGCATAAGAAAGACACAGACTTGTTGGAGCGGGTCCAGAAGAGGGCCACAAAAATGACCAGGGGGATGGAACACCTCTCCTATGAAGAAAGGCTGAGAGAGTTGGGGTTGTTCAGCCTGGAGAAGAGAAGGCTTCGGGGAGACCTTCTTGCAGCCTATCAGTAGTTAAAGAGGGCTTCTAAAAAAGATGGGGGCAAACTTTTCAGCAGGACCTGTTGCAGCAGGACAAGGGGGAATGGCTTTAAACTAAAGGGTTGGGGTAGATTTAGACTAGCTATAAGGAAGAAATTTTTTACGCTGAGGGTGGTGAAGCACTGGCCCAGGTTGCCCAGAGTGTTTCCAGGGTGGATGCCCCATCCCTGGAAACATTCCAGGTCAGGTTGGACGGGGGCTCTGAGCAACCTGATCTAGTTGAAGATGTCCCTGCCCAGGGCAGGGGGTTTGGACTAGATGACCTTTAGAGGTCCCTTCCAACCCAAAGTATTCTATGATTCTATGAATAGATCCTTTACTTTAGGTGTGGATCATACATTGCCTGTAATTTTTTATTTAAAGAGCATGGATGCCAGGGGGACCAAACCGGCTACACAAGCAATTCTTTTCAGACTTGGCAGTCAACTGTAACACTGAATTAGCAGGACTACCACAGATTAAATTCTAATGAGAGTGAAGTAGGCAGAGTCATTTGAGAAGTCATGCTTTCAGAAAAAACAATATATGTAGTGTAACGAACAGAAGTGATCTGACTGGTTGAATGTCATGCAGAAATTTAATTCAAATATAAATAAAATATAAGCTCTTAATTCTTTAGCTATACTTTTTTTATGGAATGTTGCAGTACATCACCTGGGTAGAGCCTAAATGAACTTAGGAGTTACTATCAATAATAAAGTTTATTTCATAATGAATAGAAATATTCCAGTCTGTGCTGCTTGACCTCATTCCTAGCTCACTGCATAGGCTTATTTTGGCACCTCAAAAAAGCTAAACATGGAACAAACAATTGTGTACTGATTTCTCTACCAGTGCACATCAATTTGTTAACAACAGGACATAATGAAGAATTTGGAGAAATTAGAACATAACAATGGGAGTGATTTAGACAATGTGGGAAACTTAGGATGCAAGAGATGAAGTCAACAGAATGGCATTGAAATTATTTAAAGCACAGCAATAAATCAGTTGAGTTTTAAGCAATCTTAGCGAGTCTAAAAGAAAACTCAGTAAAAGAATAAAGAATGTATTCAGTTCTCAGTTGGATTCTCAGTCTCACATGAATTTCTGATGTTGTTTGCTGTAGCACCAACTACAGTGAAATTCACATTGTAATGTCAGGGTACTCAGGTTGTGAGTTGTTATGGATATTGATGTCCAGTGAGTGACTGAAGGCTCTTAACATTTTTCACCTCATTAGTCATCCCAGAGTCACTCCTAGTAGAAACATAGGCATACTGGTCTTATTTCTCATTGGAAGAACACCTGTGAAAGGGAAGGTAATAAAAAGTCTTGAAGACATTAGCATATCTAATATGGATGTCTCATAGGAAAAATAAAAATAAAAAGAGAAGAACCAACTGTGTTTATTTGGTCCTTGCTATATCTCATAAGACATTACAATGGAATAGATTGTGTGCTCTGTATTTCACAAAGTATCTTCAGTGAATGAAAACTAGCACCCTTCACACAGCCAAACATGTGCAAATAAGCACAGGAAAACAAAGGCGGCTCTCAGGGTCCTGAATGATGACTTTGATGTGTTTTGAATTTTGAAAGAAGTGTTTGTCCAGGAAAAGATGAAGGCTGGACAGACGTAATGCAGCTGTGAATTTCCAGGGAGGCTTGATGCATTGCAGTTGTAGGCTGGAGAGGAGAACAAGGTGGTGCCAGAGAGATCAAGATTAAAGGTCTTAGAGCTGTTTAGTTTGGCTGGGATTCATCGCCAACATGAATGAATACTGCTATTTATTTTAACGGTTCTAGCTATGCTCTGTTTATGGCTGTAACCTTTCACTAACGTTATTTCCTCCCTTCCCTTCAACTATCCTTCCCATCTTCTTCTTTTACCTACTTCAGTTCTCTTTAACGGCTCACGGGATATTTTCTCCATTTATCCTCATTTCCCAAGCGTTACCCTTGCCATTTTCTGCCACAGCAGAGTCTCTAAGTCAATAAAGTGGTCTCACGTATGAGGTCAAATTATAGCAGCCAGTGTGAAAAGTGTTCAAGCTAGGGGTTAGTGAATGAGACCCTTTCTCAGCTCATAAATAAAATGAGTATTTTTCATAGTTTAGTGTGATACACTTTAAAAGTAACTTGGGAAAGAAATTCGGTACAAGTAGCAATATCCTTCTGGTGCTTCCTCACCTTGGAGTGGAAAGTTCAGCACCAGAGTCAATTTCCACACTATTATGTGTTGGCAACGTCGTCAAAACCAACGCCATTCCATCCATAATTGTAAAAAGTTAATTAAGTTACCAAGAAGCCAACCCCTTTTAAAGTATGGATTAATGCTCACATCTTCAGGTTTTATACCTGAAAGATGAATGTGAGAGATTGACAGTAGCTATGACAACAGCTAATTTTGGTGATCAGTCACACAAACCAAACAATAAATGAACAGAAAATCATCAAAGATACAGTGAAAAACAATAATCAACAAAACTTACTGACCGGAATACCATCACACAAACTTTCATTGAATATCTGTGTACAACATTATTTTAAAGACATTTTATCCATGGGAAGTTTAGTAAGAAAATAATAGTAATACATTTTCATATCATATATTACTTTTGTCTATGCAAGTGAATTTTGGAAAACGATTATGTCTTTTTGTCTTCAAATGTCTCAATAACAGGGACTTACTTTATCTAGGCCTAAATTATTTCTTGCACAATTATAACATATGCATATAACTGATGTCTTTAATAACAACACAGAGTAGGTTTGTTATGCAGAAACTGAATAAAGAAAAGTAAATAAATTATAGTTAGTTTAATTTGTGTAGTTTGTGTGTGCAGAATAATTTTTAAGGACTTGAAAAGCAAAAAAATTATTTCATTTTTAATTCATTATTATTTTTGTTTTTCCCCTGCCTGTAATGACATAGTCCTCTACATAAATTATTAGATTTGTCTATCATTGGAAAATTATTCTTCATTTCCATTATGATATTCTTAGTTTCAGTGATGGTATATCAATAATGGTACTAACAATACAATATATTGCTAGCATTACTTCTATGTACGTAGTACGAACAATGTAATACCAAAGTACTGATAGACATAAGGCCTAAGCATTTTGATCACCCTAGTCATTAAATGGTGGAAATAACAGGCAAGACCTGTCTCTTTTCTTACTGGCACTGCACTGCTGCTCTCAATGCACATGGCACAACTCTTTACCATTTTAGTCTTCACATTCTTATCCCAGAACTTCTCAGTTCTGGGGCATATCAGCTTATAAAAGTCTATGTGTCCCTACAGTAGAGCCTATTGCAAATGGAAATGAATAGTAAAATCAACAAAATTAATTTGTAAAGAAGCTGGTAGCATTAAGTAAGAGTATTATATAGGCTACAGCTATGCATGGTGTGTTTTAACATAGCTTTGATCACGAACACCAGGGATTTATCAATATGATTATAGAGTTTAAAGTAACTGGTTTGGATTTTACTTATCAAAACTTACTTTTGATAATTATATTTTTCCCCTGAATTCACCAGTGTGTGGTTCCTTTTCCTCCTTCTCTGAGAAGGCCAGGTTCTCTAGTGACTTAATTGTTTGAGCGGAATGCAGGAAGCCTAATCTTACTCCTCATTCCCATCTGAATTTTACCAGATTTGTGCTTCTCCCTTAGGACAGAAGTGAGATCAGAGAAGGGACAGAGTTTGCTTAGAGACATGTATACCACCCGCCCTCACTGGCCCTTTCAGAATTGTTCTTTTCTACTGAAATTAGAGATGTTTATCTGTAATATGCATCAGAGCCAAGATTTTAAGAACAGCAGGTCCTGCCTCAGAGCGCTGAGTGCTTTTTTAACACAATTTCTACAGATTTGTGACTGGCTCACAGACTTCGGAGAGCCTCCTCTCCTCCCTGTGTGCAGCTCTGGCAGGGAATCAAATTTCCCTGAACTGCTTCTGAATTATTATTATGAACTTTTGCACCTAATGACTACAATCATTGTAATACAGGGTCATCATCTGCTGCAGCTAATTATTCAGACTGAATTTGCACATCTGTACTGGGTTATATAGCTTGGCTTCCGGCAGATTGGTAGAGAACCTTTGTAGATGGAAAATACATTTGCTCTAAACAGGTTCTTTTAAATTGGAATTGAAGAATCTTTTTGCCCCATGATAGAATAAGACTCCTTCAGTTAAGGAAAGATCAGAATTCAGTGCTATTATTTTTCCATGTATAATCCATGACCTGTCAGCATATACTGCATGGTTTTTACTGTAGTTTTCTTTTGCAGGATTGTCACCCATAAGACTCAGAATGCAGCCTAGGTGAGACAAGGACAAAGTTTTTTCAGTTAAAGAATTTGGTTAGAAAATGAATTTCCCAAAGATTATTATTAAATTAACTCAGCCTGGATGACCTTTGGACAATGCTGGAAAACTTTTTTTTTCCTAATAAACTTATGTACCATAAACAGAACAGTGTTCATAATATGAAAGAATTCCTACTGGTGCGACTTTGTTTAAATTGAGAGAAAGATAAAGTAATGTTTTCCATCAGGTCCCCTAAGGACTTCACCATTGCTGACCTGTTTTACACAGATTTTACTTAGACACGGTGGTGAGAAACCTTTGCTAAATAGATAGAGGAGAAAGAAATGGGGAGGAGGAGGACAGATGGGAGGTTACCAACTGGACCTGAGTGCAAAAAACCAAGAAAAAGCAAGATGAGAACACCCAAGAAGTAATGATTTGTGTTAAATCTTAGGCCTCCATGAAGTCAAAAGCTCTTACAATTTTCAAATAGTTGCAGGAATCACCTTTGAAACATAATCCTGAAACCAGCTTTGTTCTGAGTGGCAAAGTCGTATGATTTATTTGGTTTCAGAAAAGCTCAGTACATGCATGTAGTTCACATTAACTGAAGGATAAGATATATTTTAGATAGATTATTTTGTTAGAGAACTCAATTTAAGTAGATTTTCATTCTTTTATTATTTTTTATTTGATTTCCTTTATTATAACTTTTTTTTAATATGGGAAAGTTTGTTTTCCCATTTTATAAATGTTAAACAGGTGACATCTTGTTGACCGAGAAGTCTTTATGTCATTAATTGTTCCCTCCAAATAAAGCAAAATAGTTTTAAAGACATATTTTCATTTCACTGTTTAACATTGATCTAGAAATTCGTGACTGACTGTTGTAACATATGACTGGTGCCCTTTGCTGATGAGCAGCTGATTGTTGGGGACATTATATTCTTGTAAACAGTTTTCAGCTGCCTGTCCCATAAACCAACTGCTTTACCCAGCTGATTAATTGAGCCATTACTCCTGCTAAGTGCTGCTGCCATTTCATCATTTCTGAATGAGCCGTGTTCTCTGTTCTCACATTTGCAGTGTTTTTGCTTGTGTTCTGACTTTTTGAAGAGGGTTTGATCTGTGATTTGAAATACTTGACGTTTCCTAAGTAACTGGATGATTTTTGAGGCTCGAGCTGTGCAGAGCTTACAGTTTTCACAAAATTTTATGTTTTCCAAGGATTACACTACAGGCTAAAATGTTGACATGTTTTCAGGAGCAAGCAAGGCAAGTGAAGTTGGTGAGAAAGTACATTTGTGGGAAAGTGGATAGGCAAAAAGAAAAAGCAGTAAATCTGTGCCCTTGTAGTATTGCTCCTAGTTTGTTTGAGATTGTTGACAGGTCTCAAGTGCAAACACTTTCTGTATTCTATTAAATACAGGCTTTCTCTGCACTTAAAATTTTGTAAAGGAAGAACATAAGAGACATGTACTTCATGTCACCCTCCAGTCTGGTTTCACCACAATGAAACAGGGGCAGGGGAAGTTTTTGTGAGTTTTGTTGAGGGTTGTTTTCTTTTCTTCTATAAGCCTTTATGGCTACTTTTATTTCAAAACTGTTAGTAGTCTTTTGCTGCTTTTTGCAGCTGAGCAAGTTGAAAATAAATTTCCCTCTCCACTGAGCTGTGGTCATTTCTTCCAGGTCAGAAAAGGTCCTTGAAGAGCTTTTTTCTCTTTGCCAAGGACAAGTGGAAATCAGCACAACCATGTCGTGTGTAATGCCCAGACAGGAACAAACTCAGACTACCTTCATCTTCAAGTTTAAAGGGAAGTAAGATCTTGTTTACTGACAAGAGTGGCTGGCTGGGTCAAGTTAGTGAATTATCGCTTCTTTCAGGCCTTATCTTTCCGTCTGCACTCAGTCAAACTTCTGCTGAACTGAACAAAAGTCATGCCAGTGTATTACCCCTTTTATGTCTGCAAATTTGACACCAAATAGACACTGTGCAGGCTTCAGTATGAACTGTGGTGGCTTCCCACAAATGTGAGCCCAGTGTGCAACGATTATGATCTTACACTTCCAAGCACTCGTAAAAAACGTCTAATGTCATCTTTTTTTAGTTATTCAGCTTCAGAGAAATTAAATTCTAAAACATTTGTGCTAAGGCAGAATGTGCAGACTTTCCAATAGAGTATTTATTTGCTCTGTTACTATTCATCTTTCCCAATGGATTTGTTGAGTCTGGGGATCCATCTTCACAGAGGTAACTGAAGGATCAGGGCTTATCTTGCAGGAAAGCTGGAGGTTACAAAATCATTGCAATACTTTCATTCACCTATTCAACAATTAAATATCGATGTCAAATGCGTCAACATAAATGAAGGGACAGGGGAATTCAGCTGGTCAGATAGGACATCTCCACTACACTTATATCAAGGCATAAGGCAATCTTCTCTTAACCCACATGGTCACATCTTCTGTGCAAATCAGTGTCAAAATTTAGCATCTATACACATTTTCAATACACAGAAGTCAGTTTATGGAAGGTAATCAGGTATTAATTCAGTATTTTGACAGAATTACTGTAATTTGTGCGAATGTTGTTATGATAAGCGCATAAGATACTCATCCTGAGCAGACTACCAGAGGAGCACTTCATAAGGTAGCAAAGTGACATAAAATAAACACGGAAAATTGTCTCATGTCATCTTAGGAGCCAGTTAATGTACTGTCATTAACAACACTGCAAAAAATTAGACTGCTTAAAACCTCAATGCCTCACTTTAATTAGCTTAATAATTTGATGGGGTTATACAATTTTAAATTCATTCAGGTGCCATTTAGACTGCAGGGGGAAAAAAAAAAGCTTTTATTTTTAATTAGAAATTTATGAACTGACTATAAACACAACACTTAAAGTAAGCATTTATGGAAACACTTTTCCAATAGAATTTGATCTAAAACCGGTCAGAATTGATGGGCGCCTCACCAACACCTTGGCGAGGAGGCCAGTTCTTTACCTATACCTTAAAAATAGCCTTTTGGCAGAAAGCGCCGGGACAGTCTGAGAGATGGAAGATTTTCAAGCTATTTATCAGGGATGCTGAAAACTGGGAGTAGTGAAGTGTTTAGGAACTAAGACCGATCTTCACTTCTCAATGGCTCGTTGGAGCAGCGGTGTGCTTGGGTCCCACCTTGTAAAGCAGTAAGCGTAATGAAGACTGCCAGGAAGGTACAGTGGAAATGATGATGAAACAGAAAAAGCACATTATAAAAGAAATAATAATTGAAACGGGCAGTCAGCACAACATGAAATCCTGACACATCTAGGTGTCTACTGGTGGAAAGGAAAGTTATTGTAAGGTTATTCTCAGAGAGCAGGGTCAGTGAAGAGGCTATTGTAAATCAGTTCATATAACTAGTTGCTTTCTAGCAAGCAGCTAAATTATAAATATTCCTAGGGTTATAAAGCTGTTGAAAGAAACAAAATCAAAACGATGCAGTTATGTGCTCTTCACAGTGAGTACCCAAATTACTCAAAACAAGGAAAACAAAAATGACACAAAGAAAATATCTGAGCAGATTAAGGACTTTAAATTTATTTACTCTACAAACAGAGCACACCCATGTGAGATACATGATCACAGGCTATAAATACTTTCAAGTTAATCATGAAAAAGGGAATTATTTACCATCTCTGTTAACAGAGAAGCCGTGCAGCTTGTAGTGAGGAAAAGGCCTAATGTTAAAGATTTATTATTAGCTTGAGAATCATGTTTCTTTCTGAAAACTTAGCCATTACTATCGACAGTGCTCTGCCCTTCTGAAATGATATTTTTTGTAGCCCTGTAGCCCAGGAAATATAGTATTGCTATCACTAGTAACAGTCCACAGGCTTTTTACCGCATTTGCAAGGCTGCAGGACTAAGGCACATCAGGTTTACTTTGCTTCATTTTGTCTTGGCCTGCCTGGAGCTTTGTTTTAACTTGGTTTAGCTGTAACAGCAATTTTTCTAATGACCAGGGAGCTGTGGCAAATTTGTCTTACTTTTGCTTATCTTTGTATAGTGTAACCGCAGCTTCTGAGTAAGGTAGTAGTAAAAGGTAGTTATTTTGTGAAGAATGAGGTATTTATTACTCTAATGCAGTGTAGAAATTTATGACTGTATGGTGTGGTGCAGAGGAGTGCAGGCACAGTAGGAGAGCAGTGGAGACAGAGGATGGGGCGTAGAGGAGAAGTCACGGGGTGGTACGAGACAAGGCAGGCGCTGGCGTTGGAGACCCCACGGCTACGAACAGCCTGTCCGTGGTCAGTTAAAGAAATGCAGCCCAGGAGCTGGACAAAACCGCTCCTGGGGTAACAAAGAGAACAAGCAACAGTGTTTAAAAGAGGTAAAACTCACCATGTGCAATGAATTTGGATGTAACATTGGCTAGCACACCACTGAAGAAAGAGCAGGGTGTAACAGCATGTTAAAAAACATACAAAATAGCTCCCCCAAGGTGAATCAAAAAATCAGAAAGGTGAGAAGGAAAAATAAAGCTCATCATATTGAAACAGTATTACTGTTTTTTGTAACTGAGATTTTTATGTAATAATATTCTTTATTTTATTTTCCATTATTTTTCCGCAATAATTTAATCTAGGCTAATCATAATCTTTCAGATTTACTATTAAGACAATGAAAATTTCAATTATAATAGTCATAATTTCTTGGCTTTATGTCTGTGGTCTGTTCCCTTTTTGCCCATAACAAGCATTATGAGCACTGATAGCAGGCTAAAAAAGATATTTACTTATTTTAATTCTTTTAATATCAGGACATGCAATATAGTGATTATTGTATGAGAAGGAAGGAGTTCTTAAATTACTCTCAAATAATAAATTGCATAATTTCAACTGAATATCAGCGATTAGGGGAAAGCAGCAGCAACTGAGCCAAGGATGTATTCAGCATCTCATCTAGACTTAGAAACGAGTTAGATAAGACACTAGAGACAAAGTTGCAGGGAATCAGTCCAAGCAGTGTTATAAAATGCACAGGGAAGCTTATTCAGGAAAAGAGGCTCTCCGTTGGGATACGCCAGCTTTCACTGGAGCTGTGCCAGGATACGCCAGGTGGGAGCTTGGTCTTGTAAGATGAACGTGAGACCGGGGGCTCCACTTCTCTTAGCTCCTCTGTTAAATCTCTGAGTCCTGGAATTTGCCAAGAGTTTCAATATGTTTCTGTTTCTTCATTTCTGTATAAAACCCACACTTGTTTACAAATCCTACAAATCCTAGGAGATGGCGGGAAGTTTGGGCAGTCTAGCAGTGGGTAGTCTGGGTGTAATCACAAGTTAGTTGTAGATTTGCTGATTCGATCAATGCACCCTTTCTGCTCTGCTACCTGCTTCTCCGATTCAATTTCCTCAGCCCTAACCTTCTTGTTCCCAATACAGACAACACATTTGTTTCAGTGTGAGAAAGCAGGCACTTTTAAATCTAGAGCTGATTGTATTGAAGCAGATTCTGCACTGCATTTTGGGAAGCACATATAAGAAAAACAATCCACTACTTCAAGTCCTTGCAGACGAGGATGCTTGCTGCCTCTCTGTGCAAAACCAGACATGCACTGCTGGAGGGAGAGGTCCAAGCACCAGCTCCTGCTCCAGGATCATCTGCGGCTGGGAGACCAGAACCCGAATACGATTTATAACGTGACAACGCTGTTGCTTTTAACAACAGATTTCCACTGTCTGCCTATCGATGGATATTGCCGTATTATTTGGGGGGGGGGCACGTGTCTGGGATTTCTGGCCTTCAAAAGCCCTGTCAGATGAAATGCATACAAGCATCCTCCTGCCTCACGGAGAGAAGAAATTCAGTGTTCTTGGTATGTGTTGGACATACTAAGCAATTGATCTGAGGCAGCGTAGCCAGCCTTTTTCACGATGAGTAAAAGCCGCCAAGGCTATCGTGCCTTGTGCAGATGCCAGCCTCAGACCTACAAGCCACCTTCCACATCCAGCCCCTTAGGTGGAGCAATGCCTAATGTGTTGATCCAGACAGCATTTAAAAAGGGAATTGCTCAGTGCTGTCATGAGAGAAATACGCCAAGGTACATCTGGAAATAGAGCATTAGCTGTCTAAAGAACTGTCAGAAACAGGCAGACAGAGATCTTTGCTGTTTTTCGGTCTGCTTATGAAATAAGCAGGAGTTCTGAAGATCTCAATTTTATAGGCTAGCACAAAAATCCTACCTACACCTCAGATTAGGTATTTAAACTGTTGTGGACGGTGTTGGACATTGTACTGCTAATTTGATCTAGCATGTCAGGCAGAACTGCAAAAATTCTCATTAAAATGGTCAGTACTGGAGACTGAGTATGCATTCCCTGTTTTTCCCTATAAGACTACAAATCTATTCTGGTTTTGTAGTTTACAACATCCATTACTGTATTAGCACCAAATTATGCTGCTCACAAAAAGCACCCTACCTCTCAAACTGCCTATGCCAGAACTACTCATAGTATTTTGATTCATTTTCACAAGATGTTTTTATCTGAAAACCAATAACAAAGATGCGGTACCAAACATTTAGCACTTGGTCAGTAATGTGCTATCTTCTACATTACTGTGAAAAACAGAGCTGGAGAAGCTGGAGTGTTTACTTTAAAACCAATTTTATTTCAACACTTGCCAGTGAGCAGCCTAAGCCTCTCAGAAAAATTCCAATCCTGAAACAGCCAAGTGGGCCACTGTGGGTCACCGCATCAGTTCTGCTTCACAACATTGCTACTTCATTTGGTGTCACTTGTGTGGTCCTTCTCATTAAGTCACTGGTTCCAGTGAGGTGCTATTGGTGCAAGACAAGCATACAGCAAAAGTTGCTGCGAGTCCAGAAGCAGATTCCCAGAAAACGCTCTATCTGCTCACATCCTCCCCTTTATTGGGTCTTTGGACCAATGTTGGTTGGCTTCTGGTGCTGTATGGCTTTTCTGGTCTCACAGTGACTAATGCCCACCGTCTTGTTGCGTGAAGCTTGTTGTCACACACAGCCAGCTTCATCTCTACCTGTCTGAATCTCTTCTGACACCTCTGGTGTGCCTCAACTCCTTCTGATAAGCAGTTCATACACTGGGAAATGAGTGGGTAGGAAAAAGAACTCAAATGAAAGTTAGACCTGAGCGAGGAGCACTGGTGAATTGAGAAAGACTCTGCTTCACACAGCACTGCTTGAGTTTCTCTCCTGTGGAGAAAAGTGATTCATCTTGAACAGATGATCTCCACATTCCTATTAGATTTGAGAACCAAGGGAGAAACTAGATGCTGTCTTTCCAGATATTCTACCTATGAGCTTAATTTTCCTATCCCAGTGAAAACTTGAAACCACCAGAGAAAAAAAAAATGAGCTCTGGGTCACAGTATCAGGATTACAATGGCTTCAGAATCCAGGTTTTGATTTCTGATGGAAGAAAGCATTTAGGATGAGTTAAAAGATAGAGACTAGAAATCAAATTAATTTAGGAAATGCACATTGAGTGAGATCCAGAGCTAAAAGTAGACTTTACAAGGGATATTGGCATCCAAATTCAAATACAGTCCAGAGGTTCCTTTTGTCAGTAACTACAAAGCCTGCTAGCTGCCTGCAAGAACGCAGTGCTTTCATTTCGAGTAACTATATTTCCTACAGCCAAAGTTAGGCTTCCATACGTGCTCTGACACTTTCTCATTTGAGGAGCTGTATCCAAGGTTATCGTTATGTGAGGTGGAAGGCCAGCCAAACCTAGCTAAGTCCATCAAAGACCCAGACTGGTAGAGATGCTCATATCACGCCTAACTCATGGTCTCTTCCTTGCTCTTTTCCTGCCCTGATGGCTTTTGTCTTCCTGAATTGGCAGTGGTCAAACCTCAAAAGGAAGGTCAGCCATGCACAGGCCTTCTTGGAGCTTGGTGGTTAAGGCCAGCTCCTGTACAGGGGGCTTTCACTGCCTCTAGAAAAGAAAGCCCTGAGCCAACATCTTCCATTTCCAAATGTTCTAAACAACAGCAGTTGTATGAAAGCACTGCAGCATCACTACCTCCATCACCTGTAGAAATGCTATGAAGAGACGTACCCCAGTGTATTTAGGCACCTGTTGTCAAAACTGGTATTCTATTTTGTGTTCTGGGCAGAAAATGACCGTGAAGCCAGAGGTTTTCAGGAGTTCAGATACACTCCTATACTTAGTACTTTCTACTGGTTGCACTAGGCAGTTCCCCTCTGAATACATTTGCATGGATCTACGTTGCCTATTCAGTCATCAGACATGTTCACTGTGAAATACCCTTCAGGCTGCCTAAGGTTCCCCATTCAGTCCATCTTTATGCCCAACTCTTTCATGGAGTTGCCCTGCTGGGCTAGGTGCTAGATCTTTTTAGGTACTGTGAAACCTGTGTGAAGGTGTCCAGTATGCCCATTTCACTTAAATGCCTAGGTTCCTCTAAAAATCTGGTCCTTAGGACTTCCAGTGTTCAGCATGATACAACCTAAACAGATTAAAAAACTTAGTCTTTTTGCCCATAAGCATTGTCCTCTCTAAATAGCATGAAATTTTTCTATCAGCTCTCTCCTTTATTTCAGCAAACTCTTTCTCTCTCTTCTAAACAGTCTTGTCGTTTTGGCCTTATCTTTGGCTAGAGGTTAAGAAAACTCTTCTGTCTGATGTTGATCAGCCAGCAGGGAATGCTTATAGCATCAGCTAGCCAGCCTCTACTTTACCTCCCAAGAAACAAAACAAGAAATTCTCCAAGCCAGCTTCCCACAGCCTGGAGGGCCTGGGATTTACAGCTTGTTTGAACTCTCCCAGATGGTAACGCACCAGGCTGCTGCAACACCACACGTGGTGGCTAGTCCAAAGACACTTCCTCATACTGATTTATTTGTTCTCTCAACTTCAGCAAGATTTTGTGTTTGTGTTTCTCTCTGCTCTCTGGCATTTTTCAGCCAGTTCCAAAGACTGGACATTTTATGCCGTATACCACTCTTGTCCACCTAGCAAAACACATAAAATCTGAAAAACAAAAAACACATGATCAAATGGATCTGATCTGCTTGATATTTCATGTTGACTAGTAATGAATGACCTTGCAAAGTTTAACCAGATCCAGTAAGCACCTTCTCAGAGCTCTCTCTTTGTTATTTTATCCCGCATACTCTAGTTCGGAAGGAAGGAGTAGAAAAGCATGTGCAGAAAGCTTGCTTGAGGGAGGCAGACTACCAGGTATGCTCTGTGCTCTGTCTACGGGTAAAGGCATATATACGTTTATGCCTGGGAAGTTGACTTTGCAGTCCTTGCTTTTGTTTTATTTAATTGTGATGTATGCAGTAGTCATAATAGCTGTGGAGCAAAATCATTTCTGTCTTAATTATATGAAACATGCTGTTCAGAAATAATGCAGCTTATAGAGTTCAGAAAGCACTTCAGATATCCTTTTTGCTCATAGGATCAGTCTGGCGCTAAAAACAAAGGAGGCAGTGTGTGTGTGTGTTTGTGTGTGTGTGCGTCTATTTATATAAAAATAAATTATCATACAGCCCTTTCCTGCACAGTTCCTGATAATTCCTTCAGTTTTAATGCATTAGCAAAGAAAATGAGGAAGTGACTATCAAAGGGTAAAAGGATAAACGGCAATCCTTTCAACTCAATGAGGCGTCAGGAAGCCCCATCATCTGCACAGTTTAGTTTTGCTTTGACAGTCTCCTGGGAAGCTCTTGAAGACACTGTTAAGTTGATACCCATCTTATCACAAGGAACCAGGACAATAGTTTGGAAGAACAGAAGCAAAACCAGAATATATTTATGAAGGAAGAAAATGAAGTGAAAGGAAGCAAAAACCTAAAAAAAAGCTTTCAAAGAAGGCTTTTCAATAAAAAAGAAAAAACCCTGCATTACTTCATTGTAGTAGACAATTTGACTCAGAATGTAAGATTCCATGTATTATGTGTTGCTGAGTTAAAATAGATTCCCTTATCTAATAATGTAATCATACGAACAATGGCATAAAGGGAGACAGAAATATTGAACAGATATTTTCCAGATGTGTCATGCAAGATTTACTGTCATCAAAGTTTGTTAAGAATGTTTCTAAAGTGAGTTCTCCATTTCATGTCTTTGTTCGAAATCGGGAGCGGGGGGTGTGTTGCAAAATAAGAGCTAGCTAATTTACCTATTTCCTATACCAATCTACAAGAGCTCTTCTCCTGTCTTCTCTTCCATTCCTTCTGGTACGGTGTGACTAATTTAGATGCCTCTGCCTCTGAAACTCCATCTGTAAGTACTGAAAGTCATTAAATTAAACGACCCTTTCAAATCTAATTGTGTCTTCTAAACACCTCAAAACATTTGTTAATCCACCTGAGAATGAAATCTCTCTTATCCCTTTGTAACACAGCTAAGAAAATATAATTTTTTTTCAGGGCAGGAATTAGGAGAGAGACAAAAATTTGGTATCTTTCATCAAGTATGAAACTGAACTGGTAACAAAACCCAAAGCTTGCCATGACCTTTAATGACAAGAACTCTCTCCACCACATTTCCCTGGATTGTCCAGGCCTCTCAACAAAGTCTTCCACTGGCTTTTACTCAAAATTAAGAACTCCACAGAGTTTGTGATGAGTGGCACAGAGGAAGCAGTGGTTGCCACCGGATCACCACCTTGTTTACCACATTGAGTATCACCATCTGGGTCGGTTAGCTGTTGGAGAATCAGCTCTGCACAATACCAGAAATCTACTTTTTCCCTGAGATTCCTACAATTGCTTGCTTTAATGTAATTTTCCAATGAATTTCTCATATAAGGTCTGGGTATTAATTGAAGTATTGTATCTCATCTCTCAGATATTTTTCAAAAAAATTTTTTAGTATTGTAATATATTTTGTTTGTTTGTTCTTGCCATATGATCTGCCTAAAGCTATTTCTTCTTTATTGCTAAACATAAAATCTGAACAAAAGCTATTTTCTCTGCCAAAATACTCATTTCAAGTCAATTGCACTTTTGCATGAGAAAAAGCTGTAGGGGATTGTCCCCATGAGCTTTGAGTATCTTTCAAATCTTAAGACTGAGAACAGTTCACACCACCTATAAATCTAGCTGCTATCCTGTTTGATTAAAAACTGCACTTTTTAAGTTAAATTGCTGCAGTAGGCAAGCTGTAGGACATTTTAGTTTCTATATACCTGTGCATAGTCTCCACTCTGGATACCTCACCTCTCTTTTCCCTTCTTCAATAATTTGACAAGGCATTTGTCCAGTATTTAAGCTGCACGTCTAATGGGAAATATTGGGATTTCCCAATTGTACCAAACCCAAGACAATCTAGTCTGTTATTCTATCTCCAAAAGTGACATTTTTCATGCGAATAGGAACAATCTGCTAACTATACAAAAAGTCCTCCTGTCTCCTAAGAGACACTGGCTTAAACCCTGACAAAATACATAGTATGCCTCCCACTAAATACATGCTTGTACTGAATGAAAACTTTAGTAAATATTCTGCCCTCTATGAAGTAATTTTGTGGACTTCCACTGTTTTGTTGCAGCATTATATGTGAAAGAAGTATTGTTTATTCCTTCTTTATCAGACTAAATGACCTCATTGTTCTTGTGTTTTAGGACAGCAGGAGTTCCTGATCTACCATCTCCAATCCATGTGTTATTTTACCTGCCTTTATTATCTATATCTATACCTACATCTATAGCTGTATCCATATATCTACTTATGCCACTTACTCATTTTGTGACTTTCTAAGGTAAGTTATTGCAACTGCATTACCCAAAGTAAATAAATGCACACCCAAATGGCTAATCATGGTAATTTCAATCCTATGTAATCAGTGACTGTACTTAAAAAAAAAAAATTCCAAGATAACTTATTTTCTTTTCAAGAGCTAAATTATCATACCTTAAATAAATGTTTTTCAAATAATGCACCTGGAATCAGTGAAAGTACTTAAGGATTTTGATACGTATGGTTAAATCAGGAGCCCCAAAAGCACTTCCTACTTCCCTCTTACAGGCGTATACCTTGGCAAACGTGCCTCTCTGCTAGAAGGAAAACTGCCCACACGAGCAGACAGACTGGTAGTGAACTTGTTTATCCACGGTTTGGAAGGTGAAGGTCTTGCCCAGAATGATGCCAGTGAGACCTCACAGCCTTGAAAAGAAAGGTGAAATTAAAGATAGAAAAATATCTTAAGAGACTTATTTTGACCCAAGATCTTCCATTACAGTTTTCAGTGTTTGCAATAAAAGTACTAATTGATTGGTCAATATATTCGGTTAATAGCCTAAGTGGGTCTGCAGAAAAATTTCATCAGCAAATGTGTAAAATACCATCAGACACAAAAAAATCCCTCAACATATGAAGCCAATTTAAATGTCCCAAAAATTCTTTAAAATTAATTTAATACATATTGGTGGACTTTTTCTTTTTTTTTTTTTTTTTGACCAGTGTTTAGAATTTAATTACTTCAGTAAATGCTTCTATTTCTTTAGTTGGCTGCCTTACCAGGTGCCTGGGGAATGGTCCTTATAAACAAAATCAAGCTTTGTGGAGCTTTTTTTCTTAGTATATAGGGAGGTTGAGACTTTGGGGTGATTGGATTTCATAGTTACAACTAAGTTAAATTCTAAAATGTTACACAGCAACTCTTTATATTTTCTGTTCAGTGTGCAGAGGTTCTTTCCAAGGACTACTTAAAATATTCTACAATATTTCCAGAAACTCAACAGACTTTACAAGTGTGCTAAACATTATGAATTAAAAGGGCAAAGAGAAATAGAACACCTCTGTGCATATTATATTTATTTAATACTTTATGTGCCTGTAGTAAACTGGGCATACAAAGCTTGGAAAGGTATTTAATTTTTTTGTCATAATGTATCGACAGCAGGGATGTCATCTGCATCTTTACTTAATGAAAAGGAAAAAAACCCAAAGAAGTATTTTTAGCTTAACATCTCTGTAGTGTCTAGGAACAGGATGAGTAGTCTGTGGCTGAATAGCGCCAGTGCCATAGGTTTTACTTTCATTACAGTGTCTTGACAGCAGAACTACTTAACTACAAATTGATAGAGAAACAAGCAAAGGACAGGAGAAAAGTGTGTGCCTGAGTGTTCAAGCACCTAGGTACAGATTTCATCTTGCTGCAGGATATTCCATTTTAAGCAGGTTTTTTCTGTGGAATCTCAGCATGCAACAAGCTTTTGATACTTCTAGAGCATTCACATTTTAAAATTTTTCTTTGTGTGTGTGTGTATGTTCCCTAATGATACCCATGAAGCCTCCCTCCTAAATGACCCCAGAGGAGTTTTGACAAGATAGCCTGTCACTGAAAAAATATCAGCAAGGGGAATGAAAGCAGCGCCTTACTAATTCGTAACAACATATAAAGGCACAGAGTAAGACAGCTTGAACAGACTAACAAATTCATCACAAAAGAGTGCTAAGATATGAAGAATGCTCATAGCTTGGTTTGGATAAGGATGTACAAGAATGGATATTTATCAGTGATGGAGATATGTATTAAGACCTCCATGAGGAACTACGGTCTTCTAGGATGTTTTCCCTCCTGGTAATATCTGCCTTCTTCCCTCCTTCCCTCCCTCCCTCCTTCCTTCCTCCATCCCTTCCTCCATTCCTCCCTTCCTTCATCCCTTCCTTCCTTCTTCCCTCACTTCCTTCATCCCTTCCTTCCTTCTTCCCTCCCTTCCTTCCTTCTTCCCTCCCTCCCTCCCTCCCTTCCTTCCCTCCTTCCTCCCTTCCTTCCCTCCTTCCCTCCTTCCTTCCTTCCCTCCTTCCTTCCTTCCTTCCTTCCTTCCTTCCTTCCTTCCTTCCTTCCTTCCTTCCTTCCTTCCTTCCTTCCTTCCTTCCTTCCTTCCTTCCTTCCTTCCTTCCTTCCTTCCTTCCTTCCTTCCTTCCTTCCTATCTCTAATAATTTTTATCATCATCTTTGGTGATGGTGGGGAGACCGAGCACACCAACTGCATACCAACATGGGTGAAATTCAGTCCTAACCTACCTCTGGCTTGTGATAGAGGAGTCAATATTTCAGGGCTTTACTGAATTCCTTGTCATACAGGTTGCTCAGAGATTCAGAAAACTTGGAGGAAAAAAAAAATATCATGTTACTGTATCATTTAAATTCAGTGCAGCATGAACCTGATGTGATAAACAGATCACAGAAGTCTGCATCAAAATGTTCCAGCAGCCAGACAGGGGAGAAATGCACCCACCTTTGAGGAAATTTCTCTGAAATGAAAAGATTTTTTAATAACACAGACTTTTTTCAGGCATTCTGCAGTGCGTAAAATAAGTGTCATTTCAAAATGTATTACATATTCATACAGCTGTATCGAGGTGCCCTGGCCAAAAAGGAAAAGTCGCAGACAAGCTCAGGGACAGCTAAAGAACTGATACAAGCATAAAAAGAAAGGTAGGGATACAGAGCTGTACACTCACAAACAGTAGTAATAACGGAGGAGGAGAAGAGGGAGTATAGTTCTCCTCAGCCTGCTTCCAAATCTGCATCTGGACAGGATACACATACTGTAGGTCACTCACCCATGCATCCAAAAGTAGGAAAGATTTTTTTTAAATCTGGCATTCTATGTTGCAGACCAGAATGGTTCTGTGTACGTACCTCTGCTTTAGTTTATCACTCTAGCTAAATTTAATTCCAATAGCACCTAGCACTGCAAACAGAAAATAGATATTCAGTCACTGCCAGCCGGATACAAAACTACATTTGAGAAAACTTACCTGTGATTTGCATTTAATGGACCAGAGTGCAGCCACCTTTACCTTCCACATGAAGGTTAAATACTACATATTCCATAAGCTAGCCTAAAGTTACAAATCTTCTGAGCTTACCCTCCCTTCTTTTAAACTGGCAAGTATTTCTTGTTGTTCATATTCATAGAATCACAGATTAAGCATCACTGCAGGGGCAGCAAGGGGTCATGTAACCCACCTCCTCCTCTGAATTCTTCTGCCGTCATTTCTGCCAGAGCCGTGTCTCGCCTGATCAGAAAACCTCCAGGGATGAGCATTCAGCAGCGTCCCTGTGCAATCTAACCCATCCCAGAGCTCCATGTTTACCCTCTGGATTCATCTCATCTGCCACAGTTACACCATCACTTCCGTCCTATCAATCATGGAAAAAGAACAATAGTCCTTACAATAATACAATAGTTGGTACAATAGTTCTTTTTCCTTATTTCATGTTTATTTCAGGTATGGTTCCACCTGAGGGTGCTCTCATGGTGTGAAGGTGAGCTCCCTCATGCCCAGCCTGTGATTTTCAGGTGTATATTCCCAGCTTCATGATTTTAGTATGCAAGTGCATGAGGATTTGTTTCAATACCCTGCCATACCTGAGGTTTTTTGGAACACTTCACTCCTGGATCTCTGATATTCACCTGGAGAGTCTTGCTGAGGGCTTTGCCTCTTACAGCAGCCCCTCAGAGACCCTGGTTTTGTTACCCTCCCAACACACAGAGGTTGCTGCAGTTCTGCAGTTCCCACTCTTTTCCTTTTCTTTTGAAAACTTCTGCACAGCAGCAATAAATTTGTCATTTATTATTAATGTTCTTTTGGGCATTTTGGCAGAAATAATTATGTAGTGTTATTTAGTTGCAGAAGAAGAAAATCTTTGCTCTAAACAAAATGTTCAGCGTGGGAATAGAGGGGTTTACCTCACTGTAGGGAATATTTTGCTCCTCACGTAGACCTCCCTGTTCAATCTTCTATTTTTACTCTCAGAAAATTGCAGCTATTCAAATTCAGGGAGCAGCTGAAATTTTTTATAGGGATTTTTTTTTAGATAGAACCTGGCAAAGGGGTTTGGTGATACAGGTATTGGTGGGAAGGCAATACTGTGTCTATAGGCCTCATTAGAATGCCAGCAACTTTGAGGGACATCTCCTCTTTGTCAGGGTAAATCATCACATGCCTTCTGAGACAAAATTCTGGCTGTTCTGTGCTGCTGGACAGAATATTTTCTCCTATAGGTCCAGGTCACCAAGAAAATGCAAAATAAGAGATTTTAAGAAGGTAAAAAAAAAAGACAATGTCCCTTTTGCTATTATTGACTATCATTTCATGATCGTGAAATCAGATTCAATATTCTGAGCTATTTTAACTAGGTTTTGTTATTCTTCTCCCAATAAAACTGGCCAGAGCCACAAAAGCACCATTAGGCTATCCAGCTCCTCCTCCTCCTCCTGGAAATGCAGGAAGATTGGTTTTCTCCTTCTGAGCATTCAGTTACCCATCATTATAAATGGTTCCAGGAAATTGGAATTTCAACACTTAAAACATTTGATTGCCAAAACTGCATTTTTACTGTTCAGCCTAGGTTATAAGAATTATATTATTTTCCTGATATTTTCACTCAGGTCTTAATTCCTCTAGAAAACCAGTCATTTCCAAGAAACTCAGCTCTGCAAGAAACTTACACTGCGAGCTGCAAGGAGGCATCGTAACTTTATGATGTCTGCGTCCCTGCCACATCATTTACATGGAAAAATAACACAATGTCTTAACCGACCATGTTAAGAGGCGAGTTAAGAAACAGACAGGCAACCTTGCAACAAATGCATTACCTGCTTTTTTGTGAGGAAGAAAGAGTGAGAAAGCAGCAACTGCCATCTTACATGGAGCAGGGATGCTGCCAGGGGATGTTCCTGCTGCGCGGGCAAGATTCTGCCTGTCTGAAAACTCAATCAGCTTTTAGCACCAGTTCTGCAAACAGCTGTGACACCTCAAAGTGTTTTAACCCTCCTGAGCTAAACTCCGTGCTTCAGGGAATCATTCTTATCAACAGTCTAGCTATGTCTGGTCACAAAAACACTTAAAGAAATTGCAGTATTTGAGTCAATACAGGCTTTCTAAAATTGTTTATGCTTTGGATTTGAAGCAGACTGTGAAGCTGTGGTTCGTTTTCTTCCTTAGGGCACAGTGGCATCTAGTGGTCCTACACTGAGTGGATGGGGAAGATAAAATGTATATAAAAAAGAGACTTTGTGTGACCATAACTTCATATAAAATGATTTTTACACAGTTATGCATACGTTAAGGTAAAATTTTCAAAACCACTCAAGGCTTGCTCTCAATGAAGAATTTTCAGTGGGGATTAGATACATAGATACCTTTCTGAACCTGGCCTGAGGGACTTGAAGTGTACATGTAAGTGAAAATAGACCCTGAGATACATTGGGCACTCTACTCTGTGCTATATTTCTTGCTGTGTGTAAACTCTTTTTTCTTCTTTTTTTTTTTTTTTTTACAAACGCAATTCTTGTAATTACATGGTTTTGTGAATACATCTGTAGTGTGTTCAAATGCTTTCTTCACTAGAGATCTGGGTAAGCGCTGCAGGAAAGGAGAGGAATTCGAGCACTTACACTGTTCAGTGACTTAATTTCAACTCCATTAAAATTATGCATTTTTAAGTTGACTAGGCTGGGACTATTATAGCTACACAGTTAGCTGAGTTTTGGGTTTGGCTAATGCTGGCAACTTGAGTGACTGGAAGTTTTAAGTAGTCATATATTTGAGAAAATTGGCAGTTAAATTATATATATTTATTATGATATCTTCAACTTAAAATTTCACACACCAAAAATCTTCCCATTCTCTTTTCAGTGATTTTTGCCAGCATTTGTCATGATGGTGAGTGATAAAGAGCATTTCTGCTATTGGAGCTAAGAAAGAGAGTGGACCAAGGAAGTATTTTGAGATTATTACTGCACAGACATTCAGCCAGAGAAATGGTCTGTGACTAAATGTATCTAACCCTCCGAGAAGGAATTATACTCCAAAGTTATCCATTTTGTCTTAATTAGATGATGCAATATATCTTTACACAGCTGTTTTTTATGCAGCTCACATTAGAGCCCGATCCAGCTGACAAGCAAAATACCTCAGTTTGATTTTGAAGTCAGTGGTTGGTCTGTTCGTTAATTAACATCCTGTTTCTTTTCATTATTGCAGTTAAGATCTCGGTAATGTCCACGAGCATCTTTCTGGTTTTGACATTTTGCTTGTTAGTGCATGGCAGAAAAATAAAACCAACAGAGATAATGAGATTCACACTGCACATCTGGTAGCTTTAAAATGAATGTTATTGGGAACCATTAAGGGATGTATTTTCTTCTTGAAATGTGGACGCAATTCTCATTAGCATTAATGGGAGTTACGTGAGCACAGCCATGGGAGAAAACACCTGCGTGTGTAAAGGAAGGGAGGTTCTACTGTTTACCACTTTAAAAAAAAAATTCAGGTAGGAAATCACAAGAAAGCAATAACAGTGTTTTCATGGCTGATGGAAGCAATGCCATGGGTCTCGTCGGCTTCAGCCACTTTTTCACTTGGTATATTTATGTTTCTATCTGTTAGGCTACTAGTGGAGGGGGGAAGGAAAAAAAGCCACTGCTGTAGGAAATACAGTAAATACAGTGCATCGCTGATTTGAGGCCTGCCCTGCAGAACTCTATGATGACTTTAGCTGTCATATTAAGGCATTTTTAAAAAGTCCACTGAAATAAGCTAGCAGATTTAGAATAAGGACCTGACAGTGAGTTGAATACTACAGGATCTAATGCACTTCTGAGGCAAAACAGAAGCTGGAGAAGGAAGTACACTTACAGTGGTGAGGAAGAAATTACTGTGCTTTGAATCTTCTTTCTTTCTTGAAACTACACAGATCTTTAATGCAAGCAATTTTTTTGATGGTAAACACCTATGTTCATAACAAATATTGCTGAAGCTGTGCATTTTCCATGAGTTAAAGACAGAGTCACAAAGTCTTGTCCTTGATCTCTTGCCAGAAACAGAAGTCGTCCAACTGCAAGATGAGCAGGTTCATGGTGCGCTGGGTGAAGGACTGTCTGAAGGGCAGAGCTCAAAGGGTTGCAGCCAATGGGGCTACATTTGGCTGGCGACGGGTCACCAGCAGTGTTCCTCAGGGCTCAGTTCTAGGGCCAGTCCTGTTCAGTATTTTTATCAATGATCTGGATGCAGGAGTTGAATGCACCACTAGCAAGTTTGCTGATGACACTAACCTGGGAGGTGCTGTTGACTGTCTCGAGGGATGAGAAGCCTTGCAGAGGGATCTAGATAGATTGGAGCATTGGGCAATGATTAGTGGGATGAAATTTAACAAGTCCAAATGCTGGATTCTGTGTCTGGGATGGAGTGACGCCGGGCACAAGTATAAATTGGGAGAAGAGTGGCTGGAGAGCAGCCCTGTAGAAAGAGATCTGGGGGTGCTGGTTGATGGTAGGCACAACAGGAGCCAGCAGTGTGCTCTGGCAGCCAAGAGGGCAAACCACATCCCGGGGTGCATCAAACACAGCATGACCAGCTGGTCAAAAGAGGTGATTATCCCACTGTATTCAGCGCTGGTGCAGCTTCATCTTGAGTACTGTGTGCAGTTCTGGGTCTGCTGACAAAGATTGCCTTACCCAACACACAGCTTTAGTTCTGCTGTAGGTATTTGCTAAAATAAACCATCCTCACCTTCAACTAGCATTTTCCCTTTTTAAGGTTCCCTGGAAAAAAATGCAAGTGAAAGAAAGGTGTGTAGGTTTGGACACTTCTAGTTAAAACAAGCCTAGTTTTAAAGTAAATTAGACATAAAGTAAATGAAATCAATAAAACCCACTTCAGCAGAGACATCTTGGAGAAGAACAGAAAGATGCTGACCAAGATTACTATAGGTTACACATAGTATTTTTTCAGACAGCCTATATTTGAGCAAGAAACTGGAATTCTTTTGAAAATAAAATACATATTATTATATGCTATTCCTATCAGGGTATGCACATGAGTGAAAGACTCAAGAAATCAACCTTTAAATCCACTGACAAAACTTCCATGAAAATGGTTATTCAGCTCCAAACAAGACAGCTGAGTGGCAGTCTTAAAGCTTCATTCTTGAGACAGCTGCCGAGGCTTGCAAAGCCATGCCCAATCCCATGTAGAGAGAGCCAGGACTAAGAGGATAACAGCATGTCACCATTTGGCAATTTTCATGAATAGCTAAAAATACAGTACACAGCTGAGAAATCATATTTGGTAACAGATTTTGATAAAGAATTACATGGTAAATGAAATAAAAGAAACAAAACCTTTCCACTTTGTCCTACGGCTGTGAGCATTTTACAGTTTTCCCAGCTTTAATTAATTTGCTCCAAGCTTACAGAAAAATACATTTCTCATTTTGTAGTCTACTGATGTGGAGGAGCCATGCAAAGACCTAATTAAAATAAACGATGCTCTCCAAGCTCATCATCATGTCTAGCTGAAATGCATAAAAATGGTGTGTAACATTGGGAAACATGATAAAATGAGAGCCAGGGCAAAGAGATTTTTGGATCCCTACGGGGCCATATGCTGGAAAGCCCATATCCCACTCTTGAAGGAAACCTCTCTGTGTTCACATGAAGCTCCAGCTGAGTTCCAGCTCAGGAAGGGCATTGCTCGTTATCCTTTCTGCTCTCCTGATGTCTGTGCTACCTGACGGCAACTCAATGACTACAGTCATCAAATCAATCTTCATGATCTATTGGGTTTCAGGTCACTAACCTGGTACCTTACATTATGTGAAAACTTGATAGGACCAAGCAGTCTGTGTCATAGCTGAAGAGAGGACATTTAATTATGATATCTAATGGGGTGTTTTGTAACCAAGCTTCCTCAATCCCTTCATCTGTCTTGCATATATATACATACATATATATATGAATAAAAAATATATATGAACCCTTAGACTGTAGTATACAAATCCTTCATACATATTTATCTTTCCTGGGATCATATGCTGAGCTGACAATCAGTGAGACTATAGGCTGGGTTCAGAAAGGCTATATCTTCACTTACAAGCTGGACTGTGTTACAACTCCTGTTCTGCTAATCATCTAGAGAAGTCAGATATTTGAAGAGTTTTATACCTTCTGCTTGGCTTTTCTTCCTATGCAGATGGTGCCTAGTGCGTGTCCAGATCTTGCAAGGATGGGCTGAACAACAATCAGGATGGCTCGAGTGATGGTTTTCCCTTTCCTTCATGGTAATAAATCTGGATCTGGTTACCTGTAAGGTAGTCTCAAATCCATGGGAATAAAGATCATTCAAAGATATTGGAGAAGATGCTTCAGTAAGCTTTCCTGTTAACGTTTTTCTTTTTCCTGTTAAGACTTTTTTCAAAGCTGTTCCCTGTCAATAGGCAGACATATGTGTTCTGAGCAAACTCAGATTAAAGTATGTCAGCTCCAAACCTATTTCTAGACATAATTAATAGCAAAACTAGAGACAAAAAGAAAAGAAAAAAAAACCCTAATATTCTGATTACATCACTACATCACGGGTTTTCTACCTTCCAATAACCTGCAAAATCTCGAGCTTTTCTAGACTTCTTTGTTGATCTTTAACCTTCACATAGAACTAGGAACCAAAAAATCCAGTTGATTAGTTAGAGAAAGTTATACAAACATGTGGCTAAACCATTTGCACTGAGGATGTTTTTTTCCCAAGAGCAGCAGGAAATCCCTGCCTTCCCAAACCTGAACTCTTCCACTTTTAAGAAGGAAGGAAACAAACAGAAAATATACATGGATTATGTGCTCATGAGGTCTCCAACCTAGTAGGAAAAAAAACTCGTGGGAAAATAGCCTAGACTCCACGGTACCCACTATGACCGGTACCCCCTGCTCCCGACCCCAGTAACGTGGTTGGCATAACTAACGCCATTTTATGAGGCAGGCAGCCGTTCTCGGTGGCTGAGAGGGTCACGTATTCGCTCCCTTCCCCTCATTATCAGGCCCTGAAGGTCCCGTGCACCAAGTAGACAAACCAAACAGATTTCTTCTTCCCCTCCCTGCCAGCCCCAAGGTTCCTGGGCGCCAGGCTGGTTACTCCCTTCCTCACCGGCCTTGAAGGTCCCAGGCACCCGGCCAGCCCGGTGGTGGTGATGGCCCCGGCACAGGAGCGGGGAGCGTAACGGCACAGAGAACTGTCCATAAAAACAAGCTGTTACAAGTCCCAAGGGGGAACGTGGACCCGAACAGCCGCTGGACAGTGAGACCCGCTGGACAGTGAGACCCGGGACCCCCGTGGCCAGGGATGCCCCCACCGTCCTCTGCTGACTGCGGGGCCTGAGGGAGGGACTCGTCTGCTGTTAGGTGTTTTTCAAGTCTAGATTCTGATTGTTATCTTGATACAGCAAACCACATATTAAGACCCACCCAATCTGCAGAGGGTCCAGGTGATTAGAAATTGTAAGTTAAGTTGTATTATAAATTCTGTGTTATGCTACTTATAAATTATATTACGTTGATTTTGCTTGTAGAAGTCCTGTGTCATTCTAATGATAAATTCTGTGCTATGCTAATCATAACATTCTGTTAAGATAAAGCTTTAATTAAAACTACGATTTCGTGCTGTCATCATTCTGCCAAGGATCCCTACAAGAACCCGTCTGTCCCTCAGTGTTGGGTGACACCCACATACAGTACAACATTTAGCAGAATGTTTTAAATAACAGTGTGTGGATAATTTGGAATTCCTTGCTGCAGTAGCTGAATAATTTCACCTGAAATTTAAGCTCCTATGTAAATTATTGCTTTCAAGGTCTTTCCAGAACAGGTCTCAGCTGTCCTTCTGTGACCATGAGTTCCTCCTCACTCCACAATTACCAGTCACAACAGGCACCTTCATCAGAGAAATTGGATTAGACCATACCTAGGATGAGGCTTGCTGACAGCAACAAGCGTGCTTCTCCAGCAGCTGGCAAGCACCACAATGAAATTTGAAGAATTTATGGTTCTTTTTAACCTACTGTCTTCCCCTTCTTCCCAAATTCCTCATGCTGCCAAAGTACATTATGGTTTCCTTTGGATAGGAACTATCTTTCAGAGTAGATCTTTTACCTAATTTAAGTTTATTCCATGCTAGGATACAAAATGCAGCAATTTGTGTTTTCCAATGACAAATATACCAAATAAAAAAAAGTGGGGGAAAAAAAAAAAAACCCTGTGTTACATGATCATCAGCACTCTATACAACAGGAATTTATTAAGACAGAAGAGTTATGTACTTAGGAGCAGAAGACAAACATTTCTGTGGCTGATAATCTACATATTGGTAGCCAAGTTCTTAACTGAATTACAGCATATTTTATTTTTCCTCACCAGTAAGCAACTGTATTTTCAAAAATTGTCAGTATTACTGAGTATAATTAAAAAAACAAAAGAGAAAACAAATTAATAGTTATAATTTTCTTGAGAAGAGATTTGATGATGTGCTCCATAAACTCCATTATCTTCCAGGATATTTTTTTAATGAGATTAATTATTAATCTCTGGGTATCACATTAAAATAATATAGCTCATTAATCTGCAAACAACATGTGCAGCCATCTCCACTCTGTCAAGACATGTTAAGTCTCTATTATTGCCAGTACTTGAGGAGGAACAGTGCTTAATGTGAGAAAAGCTGAAACAGACCCATCGCCTTCCTGTACTGTCCACTGCCTTTTAGAGTAAAGAGGGAGGCCAACAGCCATTCCTCCCTTTCCATACCTCAAACTGCACAGTAGATAAAGCTGACACCTTTTTAAGTCCTTGGCTTCAAAAACAAATCTCATAGATTTAAAATGAAACATTCAATATAGCTGTGTTATAGTTAAGTAGACTGGAACTTGCTTGGTAAGGTATCTTCTGGTAAGACTTTCCCAACTGGTTTCCAACCCAGAAGCACTGAATGGGACACAAGGATATTTCTGTTACAAGTTGGACTAGAAAGTTGTGCCAAACATCTTGAAAGCACACTTTAAGCAGAAACAGCATTTGCATTTTCTGCCCATGTCATCCAATGGCTCTGCCTATGTTCTACATGTCTTTTCTAAAGACTTCAGCCTACTTTTACTGCCAGAAAGGTATGGGTGTTACGTGAAGTCAGCTGAATCCTTACGGAGACAAAGCACTGCAGATTGATTTTGAAGAAGCCAGTCATGATTGAACTAAATTATTTCAGTTATGTGGAAATAAAATCTGCTGCACACCATGAGGTTTACACTGAGATAGCCAGTTCCACATAAAATCTACCTTTTGCTTGAGGCTTTAGTGTTCCTGTCACCACTTCCTTGCTGAATCACGGAAAAATAGAAGTGTTCATTCATCTGCCTGAGGCAATGTTGACAAATGGCTACACTCTTAAAAACCTCAAGATTCCTAAGTTATATGCCCTGGAATATAATGTATTTCTCTGATAAACCTTCATTCCATTAAGTAATCTACAATTTTTCTTTTTCCTACACATAGCTTATGTTTTCCTTGTTGAACTTAAACCTTCTAGTCCTTTTCACATGGGAAAATGGCAAAAAAATATTACCCTCCTCTCACCTGATGTCTTATATCTAGTGAACACTGTTGAATGCTATTCTTCCTACAGCCTTCTCTTTTCTAGACTCACTAATCCATTTTTTTTCCAATATTTTCTTGGAAGAAAAAGGAAGTTAACCAGTTAAACTCACTGAACAATTACATTTTGTTTCCTTATACAACGCATTTTGCATTTTTAAAGGTCCAAAGTTGATTAAACAATTAACGTGTGTGAATTAGAAATAAAGGATTACTTTCCTTTGAAATTGAGAATTACATTTGCTGCTTTTCAGAGTTTCAGTTTTAGAGTTTCAGTTAAAGTTATATAGGTCTGGAATATTCTATACAGGCATTTTCAAAAGGTACTTTAAATATTAGTTGCATGTCCTGGTTATGAAGGCAAAACACTGAAATTATAATTATACAAGTTTATTTTAAGACTATTAAAATTACACTTGTACATTTGGTGGTCCAGAAGACTGACCTGATAGGCAACTGATCAATATTACTGTTCTTACCTTGGATCCATTTTTGCAATCTGGGCTAGATGTAGACTGACTTTTTTGTCATGAATTTGCTAGGACAGGATTTGGTTCAGATCAATTGATCATCTACAAGGCTTGCCAATGTGACACCCATCTACAAGAAGGGCCGGGAGGAGGATCCGGGGAACTACAGGCCTGTCAGCCTGACCTCGGTGCCGGGGAAGATTACGGAGTGGTTCATCTTGAGGGCGCTCACAAGGCATGAGCGGGACAACCAGGGCATCAGGCCCAGCCAGCACGGGTTCATGAGAGGCTGGTCCTGCTTGACCAACCTGATCTCCTTCTATGACCAGGTGACCTGCCTCGTGGATGAGGGAAAGGCTGTGGAGGTGGTCTACCTGGACTTCAGCAAGGCCTTTGACACCCTCTCCCACAGCATTCTCCTCGAGAAGCTGGCGGCTCACGGCTTAGACAGGTGGACTCTGCGCTGGGTCAAAAACTGGCTAGACGGCCGGGCCCAGAGAGTTGTGGTGAATGGAGTTACATCCAGTTGGCAGCCAGTCATGAGCGGTGTTCCCCAGGGCTCAGTACTGGGGCTGGTCTTGTTCAATATCTTTATCGATGATCTGGATGAGGGGATCGAGTGCACCCTCAGTCAGTTTGCAGACGACACCAAGTTGGGCGGGAGTGTTGATCTGCTCGAGGGTAGGAAGGCTCTGCAGAGGGACCTGGACAGGCTGGATCGATGGGCCCAGGCCAACTGTATGAGGTTCAACAAGGCCAAGTGCCGGGTCCTGCACTTCGGCCACAACAACCCCATGCAGCGCTACAGGCTTGGGGAAGAGTGGCTGGAAAGCTGCCCAGCAGAGAAGGACCTGGGGGTGCTGGTTGACAGCCGGCTGAACATGAGCCGGCAGTGTGCCCAGGCGGCCAAGAAGGCCAAGGGCATCCTGGCCTGTATCAGAAATGGTGTGGCCAGCAGGAGTAGGGAAGTGATCGTGCCCCTGTACTCGGCCCTGGTGAGGCCGCACCTCGAACACTGTGTTCAGTTTTGGGCCCCTCACTACAAGAAGGACGTCGAGGTGCTGGAGCGTGTCCAGAGAAGGGCAACGAGGCTGGTGAAGGGTCTGGAGAACAAGTCTTATGAGGAGTGGCTGAGGGAACTGGGGTCGTTTAGCCTGGAGAAGAGGAGGCTGAGGGGAGACCTCATCGCTCTCTACAACTCCCTGAAAGGAGGTTGTAGCGAGGTGGGGGTCGGTCTCTTCTCCCAAGTAACAAGCGATAGGACGAGAGGAAACGGCCTCAAGTTGTGCCAGGGGAGGTTTAGATTGGATGTGAGGAAAAATGTCTTTCCTGAAAGAGTGGTTAAACATTGGAAGAGGCTGCCCAGGGCAGTGGTTGAGTCCCCATCCCTGGAGGTATTTAAAAGACGAGTAGATGAGGCGCTTAGGGACATGGTTTAGTGGGCATGGTGGTGTTGGGTCGACGGTTGGACTCGATGATCTTAGAGGTCTTTTCCAACCTCAATGATTCTATGATTCTATGATTCTATCATGTTTTCTCTACCAATTCTGAGCTTTGCTTCTTCAGTATTTGAAAAGGGCCTATCCTATTGTGGGCATCGCTGAAAAATAATCATAAATCCATCAACCCCATATAGCTTGAACTAAAAGGAAGGCTGAAATGGAATTAGAGGTCATCTGGGAGGGCTTTTTCCCCTTTTGATTTAGTATCTCCTTTGCACTAAACCACACTAGGTTAGCCTAACATAAACAGATATTTTTTGCATGGGTCAAAGGCCAAAGAAGATCAATCTTTTAGGTCTGAGAACCCATTTAAGTACTGATTTTGTTACGTCTGTTGCTGCCACTCCCTTACTGAATCACAGTATCCAGAACTCAATTGCCTTTGGGTTAAGCAACAATAAAATACTAATTTATGACCCTGTATGCAGAGAAGGTGACATAAATAGCTCACAATTAGAGTGGATCAAAACCTACTGTTTTTATTAACATTGCAGTTTCAGTTTCTGCTGAATCATGGAGTAATACAGACAAAATATGTTTGTGTCCATACTGCATTTGAAAGATGACTATATTTTCAATCAGGAACCAGAATACAAATTCTGATAAGCAGATAGAACTTCCTTGAAGGCAACAAACATTTTTCATCTATGGCATTGTAAAATAATGCAGCATGCCCATAATATCTCTGCTCAAGAAGGTCCATGGTATGAGCTAGCATTGGTATTTAGAATAATAGGCTGCTGTTGACATCTTGGGAAATGTAAAACATAAAAAAAATGAAGGTTTCATTTCTTATGCAACAGAGAGAACCTGAATGAACAGTCAGTAAAAAGGATAATCTAATTCTGAACACTCTAAAATGTAAGAAGTACTCAACATGGTATTTAGCTGTCCTCTAGTAAAAGTACAGCTTCCCTTCTAATAGAGGAAATGAAGGGCTCATATATTAGAAAACATAAGAAATAAAACTGTTCCTTCGAATTGGAAAGCAGGGAAATGAAGAAAACAGGTGGCTGTTATTGATGGTAAAATAGGAGACAATGTAAAAGAGAAAAGAGAAACATAAAAAGGACTGGAAGAACCATTGAAATCTCACGTTCCTCCCTTCAGTTCTTCTTTGGATCACAATTATGGCACTTTACTGTTACAGAGATACCCATTGTGGTGGAAACAGATATTTTTAGGGTTGGGGTTTTTTCTGACCAGGTAGTCACATCTGCTTAAATATGTATTTTTTTCTGTATAAATATATAGCTACGTGTGTGTGTGTATATATATACACGCATACACATACACACAAAATATGGAAGTTTACTATGCTGAAGGAAAATTTAGGAGTATGAGGTTTTTATTTGCATTTCTCCATTATTGTCTCCTTCACTGTTTTAAAATATCCAAAGAACCACTAGAAGAATAAAAAATGTGTTTATTTTTGAAGATGAACAGAATGTTAAACTGTTTCAAAGATTACCCAGTGCTAAAATGCGTGCCAATGACTCTCACTGTCATCAGAACAGAGGGTATTGCAGCCAGCCCGCAAGACCACTCACATTCCACCCTGATATTTCCTAAACATAATCATTCAGCTTTACTTTTATGCCTCTTGCAGCATCTTCATTATAGCCTGTTTTCAAAAGTGTGCATTATATTTCCTGCTAAGCATATATGCTTCTGTCCTATTATGTACTTAATTGGTTTATATGCCAGTATACTTGAGTCTGTGCGGTATGTGAGTATAAACGCATTAAAAACCACCTTCTGATGAGCTCTTTATTGATTTCCACTTTTATTTCAAGGGAATAATTTCAGCTTTAAGGGCTGAAAAGTGCTTTATATTGTCCATGAGGACTTTACAATGATGATATTGATAATTGATATGGTTCACCAGCTACAGAATACCATAGAAAACAAATATCGAATTTTCTATTGGTAGTACACAACAAAAGTATATTGAAACAACAATACAGTGACAAAGCTGATGCTGTTGTGACTAGTGTAACAATTCATTGCTGTCTAAGAATCTGTATGTCAGAGAAATACATGGCTTTAGAACATAGCAAAATCCCTCTAAAAATGTGAAATAAACAATAGGCTATTGGTAATGTTTAAATTTAAGTTCAATAGGATTTTATAGGCACTGAAACTATAACAATGCTCATGTTGCCATAGATATAGTCTCATACTGCATATTTCTACAATGTAAGTTTTAAAAAGACAAACACTTTCAGGCAGGAGGCAAGAATGAGTTTTATTAGCATAACATCTCTTTTGCTTAGATGCATGGCAATCATTTTATCAACTCATGGCAGACTACATTGAGATACGGCCTTAGTGAACAGGCTAAACTGTTCAATAAGGTTGGACGATCATTACCAAAGAGAATAAATTCGTTAAATAACTTACACAATCCACAGTGGTGCATGTAGTTAATCCACTGTATTTTAAATCCCAGTGCAAAACATCATCTGGAAAACCAATTACTTTATACCTTCTAGAGCTGCCTCTTTAATCCTGTATTATATTTTTTTTTTCAAAACATATTCAGGAAATCATTGTTCTGTGACCAACTTTAGGTTCTAAATTTATTTCTAGAATTGTCCAGAAGTAGATATTAATATTTCTACTTCCACAATTTAATAATTTCAACTGGAATCAAATCTACACATCAGTTTAAAAAGTTACCTTCCAAAACAATGAACTTATTTATTTAAAATATTTGGAAGAGGAAAGCAAGTAATAATCATTAAGAGAATGTCAATTTTACTATCATGGCAGTGTTGCATAGATGAGGTGGTTTTATTCACCAGCAGAATAGGTATGTAGTGTATTTAGGTTATTTTTGTGCATTAAAACCACATGACTAATTAACTGGCATAGAGCATCAGTAGATGGCACTGAAGAATATGTAACAACGCACGTGCATTTTGGAGCCCAAATAAAATTTCCTGCTGTGTGACCCAAGACACAAGTAGCACACTGTTTTATGACCACTCTTCGTATCCGTCCTCTGCACAAGTCTCCCTGCAGCCAGACCCAACCATCTGTGCATACTGGTTGGGCTACATGGGAGCCTGTTACAAGCACACGGTGACACCATTGATCTCCATGGATTTACCTCCAGCATCTCCAGGAGTGACCGAGGCAAGGATCTGAACTAATTTTGGGGGGATGCATTCTTAAAAATGACACAGTCGATTTTTTGCCAGTATAACTGTGGGGGGTTCATGTTGGCTGGCTGCTAGGTGCCCACCCAGCTGCTTTCACTCCCCCTCCTCAGCAGGACAGGGGGAGAAAATAAGGTGAAAATCTTGTGGTTTCAGGTAAAGACAGGGAGATCACTTACCAGTTACCATCACAGGCAAAACAGCCTTGACTCAGAGACAATTAATTTAATTTATTGCCAATTAAAGTAAGTTTGGATAGTGAGAAACAAAGACAAAATCTAAAATACTTTCCCCCACACCCCTCTTTTTCCCAGACTCAACTTCACTCCTTCATTCCCAACTCCTCTAACCCCCTCCACTCCCAAGTGGTGGTCTGGGGATAGGGAATGGGGGTTGCAGACAGTTCATAACAGTTTATACCAGCTGCTCCTTCCTGCTCCGCACTTTTCCTCTGCTCCAGTGTGGGTCCTCTCCATGGGCTGCAGTCCTTTAGGATAAACCTACTCCAGCGTGGGCTTTCGACGGGCTGCAGCTTCCTTCAAGGCATTTCCATCTGCTCCAGTGTAGAGTCCTCCACAGGCTTCAGTGTGGATATCTGCTCTGGTGTGGGGCTGCAGTGTGGATATCTGTTCTGGTGTCATCCACCACAGGCTGCAGGCAGACAACCTGCTTCACCATGGTCTTCACCACGGGCTGCAGGGGAATCTCTGCTCCAGGTCCTGGAGCACCTCCTCCCCCTCCTTCTTCTCTGACCTCAGTGTCTGCAAGGCTGTTTCTCACCCTTTTTTCCTCACTCCTTACTGCCGTGAAGCATTTTTTACCATTTCTTAAATGTGTTTGCAGAGAGGTACCATCAGCTTGGCTGATGGGTTCAGCTGTGTCCTGTGGTGGGTCCATTATGGAGCCAGCTGGAACTGGCTTTGTCCAACATGGGGGCAGCCCCTGGCCTCTTCTCACGGAGGTTACTCCTGCAGCCCCCACTACCAACACCTGGACATAGACACCCAACACCTAGAAGCTCTTATTTCAAGCACTGCTACGAATGGGCAAGAACTTGCTGCTTCTGTCACATGCAACTTTTCCAGAGGAAGTTCACAGAATACTTTGTCCTGGTGTCTCTGTCCTTTACCAGGAAAGACTTAAAAACAAAAGAAGGAAAAAACCATGCAAGAAAAAGAGATTCAGATCCTACGTAGAATTTTGAAGACCAAATAATTAATAGTTAATAATAAATAGTTGAATTCACTTTTAAGAAGGTCTGTGTTTCCTTAATAACTAAGGGTCAATTTCAAAGATGACGATGTAAATCTAGGACTTTCTGGTGCATATGTTGATCATTAGAGTTTAAAAGCACCATCTTTATAATAAAAAATTTAAAAGTGGGAGGAAAATAATAATATAATTCCATATGTTATAAGCTGACTAGCTATAAACTGTTCTACAGACAGTATCTGAGTATCTTTTCAGATCTGAAAGCCAGTTTGTTAGCTTCTTTTTCCACAGCAATCACCAGTGTTATACATCAGCTATTTCAACCAAATATATGAGAAGATTCTCACATCATAAAGTAATCTGAACAGCTTTGTTGCCCCCTCTCTTCCCCCCGCTCCCAGCCTGTTTGCAGCCTTTGATACAACAAGGATACTTCAATGTCAGTCTAGTCCAGTCATCATGGCTCGTTCTCACCACCATGAAACTGAAAAGACTTCTCCTCTGCTGTGTCTGAAGAAAAGGAAGTTGTATTATTTATCTTTATCAGAAAAAAATTAAATTGCTCATAACAGTATCTTTCCTTCCAGAGCTTGTTCAGGTTTTTTTGCATGGTTACATAAGTAATCCAATATGCACCATCCAAAGCCCAAAAACAAACCGCTGTGAGCAGATTTTTTTTCCTATGTGAGTGACTTGTGCATTGATGAGAGCATTAGGATGCACGTGAAACCTGTGAAATCAACGTTTTCTAATAAAGCAAGCAACAAGATCTCCTGTGGTCAATTCTCAGAACTTGTGTATAGAATAGAAGCTTCTTGGGGGAAGAAGAGAATCTTCCATTTTTTAAGTCATACAATGCAGAAACTGAAGAGAAAACATTAAAACAGGTGCTATTTGCCATGAATTTCTGTTGCAGTATCACCTGAAGTCAAATTCATATCATAAATGAATGCTGAGTTTGTGTAGTCCTGTTTAGTCAGCACTAAACACCTAAAGAGAAGTTCCTACCAGATGTGGTTTGTGGTTAAAGTGAGAATCAGGGAACAAGAAAATGAAGAGGTCTTCTATTTGTGGGAATTTTTTTATGAAAGCAAACCACAAATACAGTAGTGAATATAGACAGAAAATCCAGTCTTCCAGTAATGTCACATTTCACTGGTAAAATCATCATTATTATCCAGTCCCTCATGCCATATTTGCCTTTTGCTTTCTTGAAACCCCCAGATCATGGTGAGAATGAACATGCATAATGCAGAAGTGTTATGACCATGCACAAGCTGGTGGAAGATGCTGTGATACGAATTCTAACACTGACACTTTTGTTCAAAATGCCACCCCCATTTTCCTTCAAAAAACAATCTTTCTTTTAGTGGTTTGTACAAATACCCTTCAGACTGTGTGCAGAAAGAAATCAGTACTGGGGAACAAAGAGCTCCTGAACAGTGGAATAGAAAGTGGGGTTTAGGCTATCTTAGCCAAACTTCTTTCCATTTCCATGGAAATCAGTAATAATGATAAAGAACCATTGTTTTGCACTGTTTGAAAACCGGTGTGTAACATGATGTGAAGGGAAGGAATGGCAGTGGGTTAGTCCACACTGTCTGAAAAGATGATAAATGATGTAATAATTGCCTGCCCCAGTTGGTCTCCCCAAACTAGAAGTTGGCTCAGAAAATGCTGAAACAAAGAAGTATTGTTCTATCTCATTAGTTGCTATTCTCTGTTGCAGAATAAGTGCCTTACATGTGCGATATTTGCTTCAGTCTGTGTTAGTTAAAAGTCTTGCAGCACTCTGAAATGCAACTATCTTAGCCATTAAGGCTAAGCTTCAATAACCCACAGGCCAAGAAGCCAGAAGAAAATATGTAGGGCAGCGAGAAAAACAATTAGAAGACAGAAGACAAAAGTGGTTTCCAAACTACTAGTCCACTTGTAGCTCATAATGAGATGGTAATGGGTTATTTAGCTCAGTCTATATCATCCTTCTAACATTTTCAGGTAAAAGATTCACAAGCCTGCAAGGGATCTGCACATTTCTTTGTGTGTGTGAACAGTTTAGCGAGATCCCCAATTTAAAGTTTTTCTGGGTCCCATTAAAAAGTAGTAGTTACAGTAGTAGACAGATATGAAAGACAAAATAAAGGATAATCATCCCATGAAGCTGGAACTGAGATCTGTACATCTCTCTGGAGGAAAAAGGAGTGAAGTATACTTAAATTTCTTGCATTTTGCCTGAAGGAAGGATGCAAAGTCAGAATGATTTTGTGCTTTGCAAACTGAAGATAGCAAAATCTTGTCAACCCAGCAACTCTTATAAAAGTTGTGCCCTAAGAGGCTTTCTGGAGAAACTTCATAGGGAGATCACAGACTTATTTAGGATAGCAGAAATCCCAGAAGGACACATTACCACTTTCAATTACAGCACTCCATAGTCATACTAAAAGCCTCAACCTGGTTTAACATGAGTTCCTAAGCCCTTGATTTACACTAAGAATTAAACTTGCTCTTCTCAATCAAAGTGTGGGTTGATCGTGCACTGACAGCAAGGAGAAAAAGTTCTGGGAGAGATAAAACCTGGCACGAGATAAAAGAAAAAAATAGTTACTGTTTGTTGAAATTCCCTCTAAACTCCTTAATTGCAAATGGATGCTCAAATAATGAGTATCAGAAGGTAGCAAGCATAGTGATTTATTCTGCAAAAACAAATTTTATGTTCTTCCACATAAATCTAACAGGTAAATGAAGGTTACATGTTCTAGGCTGCCTAAAGAAAAAACAAAATTTCAAAATTTCTGAAAAGATGATGAAGCTTGAAGACAGTAGATCCCATAGATAAAGTCTTTTGGTAAATAAACCAAAGCCTGCGTGTCATCTTTTCTCTATCTCAGATAGTAAATACTACACAATCAAAACACAAAATGTTGTGTTAGATATGGCTGCTCTACTCAAATTTTTAATTAGTGTGACAGCACTGATTTCTACAGCCAACTAAAGCACTAAAATTCTTACTAAGCATTTTCTTTCTGCTTTGTATTTATGCTCAGCAAAACTCTGCTGGTCACTGAAACAGCATCAAGTGCACGGTGCATTCAGACCATATTCTTTGTGTTGGCATCTTAAGACAGAAGGTCCTACTGGAAGCTGGATTGGACTGAAGTTCAGTATGACATCTCTTACCAACAACAGACTGAGTGAAATAATCAGTACCAAAAAAAGGTAATGGTTTAATTTTTTTATGCTTATATATTAATGAAAATAAGATGATATGCTATGGATGCATTCTTCCACTGACATTTTAGAAACTATAAGAAATTTTATTTTCAACAATTATTAAAAGATAATGCAAATAAGCAGTGAGGCAGTTAATATGCTATTCTTACTAGGTTTCCCATGACTGAAATGACCTATTGACTAAATTTAAGAATAAGTGAACAAAATTAATTGCCTCTGTATTAGCAATTACAGTGTGATCATGTTGTCATCATATCTATTACTGTAACATCTAAAAACTCTAACCTAATTCTCCATTCCTGTTTGACCCCTGAAATATCACAATGTCCATTTCTGACATTTAAACTATTTCTGACACTGAAAGTGCAAGCTTTTTAATATTCTAGATAAAGCCTAGTGCAAAGAAATGCAGAATAGATCACTCTGAATGTAAAACTCTAACTACACCAAGTCTCTGCAGCATAATTAGACATAATAAAAAATAACTTTCTTTCCAAGATGGTTAGGTAAGCAAGAAAGTGAAAATGTATAAACTACTTCTCCCTGGACTAAGTGCTCCCTAGGTACACAGTGGTATATTTCAGAGAGTGCTGTCTGTATGCACTTACAAAATTAAAAAAAAAAAAAGGATTATTTTTGCATGAGCATTTTTATGTGACCCTTTTTCCCCTGAGAGCGTTGTGCAAAAATCTGGTTCAGATGAGGTGCTATCTGTTGAAAACCACTGAAGAAGAATTCTGTCATCTCTTTCATGGAAAGCACAGACCTAATTCCAGATCTTCAAATTCATGAAGGCAAGTCTGCACTTTGCAGACAAATATGAAGAACAAGTTGTTGCTTCTGTAGAGCCTGATCGTCCCTCCAGGGTCTGGGTAGCTGGCAAAATTTCCCAGCAGGTTCTCTCTCCTCTTTCTGACTGACAATGTGATACCCTCTAGGAGGAAGAGTTCCCTCCAGAGCTAACCTCTGCTCCAGCTCCATGGGTTAGACCACCGTAGAGCCACAGTCTGTCGGCTGTAGCCCCAGGTGGCAAGACCACTCTGCATCTCAGTATACTTTCCTTCTCTTTCTTGCATCTGCCACCTTGTAACTGGAACAATTCCTCACTCCTGTTGTGTCAGGATAATTTAAGAAAACATATTTTATTAAAAACCAAATCACAACAACGTGGCTGTGCTTGATCATAAAGTACTTTGATAGCTGGCAGAATGCTGTTTATGGGAGGCTGGAGTTTTCAGCTTTGGGGGAGTAGTTCCCACCCATATGAAAGTGTGTTTAAATAACAGTTTGGGCAAAAGTCCAGTTCTGTGGTGAGCTGGAGAGACAAACTTTCCTATTGAGCGATCTCTTCCTCCCTACTGAAATCAAGGAAACCGTCTTGATAGTCAAGGACACAGTCTTTTCAAAATATTTCTCTCCTCCATACAATGACTAGCCGAACCATTACCTTACAAAATTAGTATTTCTAAATCCAGTTTATTCCCAAATGTCTTCCAAAACCTCCTGCATTTCCCTAAAGACTGGTGTCTGAAAGGTCAGATTTAAAGAACAACTAAGAAGTGATTGGAAAAAAAAAATATTATTCTTAAGCTTTGGCTTTCAATATTTTCTTGATTCCACCATAGTATAAGATCCTGCAGGTCAGACCAAATGGAATTTTTGAGTCAATCTTCCTGAGTAATAAAACATTTATACATTCTTAACGTTATTTTATTTCATGAATTATCCTGTTGTCTTTAATGAAACTGCAAAAATCTGATCTGCATATTAATTCTGGAGGAAAACAAAATAAAATCCATTGTCATTAAGAGGGTAATTTGAAGACAAATTGGCATTGGCCACACAGAAAGAGCAGAATTTGCACAATAATTTTAATATGGAATCAGGAGATTTGAAATAATTTTTAATCTACCTCTCTAAACACACTATTTGGAATTCTGGTAGAGGAATATAATTGCAGGCCCTGAATCAAGGAATATTTGTTAAGGTTTTACATACTGATTTATATCACTAACTAACACTGTGGTGGTTCCAGATGGAATCAATCTTCCACTGCTTATGTTTATAAGCCAGCAATTAATTTATGACCTCACTTATCTATAAAAATATAACAACAACAACAACAAAAATCTCACATTTTAAAAATTGTATTATAAAAACTCCAATGGGCTTGGAGAAAAGGATCTATTACAAAGTTAATTGCATTTGAGTAATACTTTGAATCTATAATTAGTACTGTTTTGCATTAAAATAAAGATAACTAGCCAGGCAAAGGCCAGTAAGTTCATTGTGATTCATGAAGCCATATTAATTATTATTCAGACAGTCACCACCAATTGTAAAAATGTTCACAAATACTGAAAGTTTAGTGAATTTTGGAATAACTGACATTTTTTGCTATGCTTTTCTGGGGAATAGCAACTTACTTTCCTCCTCATTAAATGAATTCAATAAGCCTACCAGGGAACAACCTGACTATGTTCCCAGTCACAAAACACAAAAATTAATTAAGCTGTAGCAAAAAATAATTAATTGAATGAAAATTAATCTTTCAAAGATTTTTGCAGATGCCTGCAAATATCAAATTCATTCTAGGAAAACAAGATTCATTTGCAAGTAGATATGAAACGTGATTCTTGTTTTGCAAACAAGTGTTCTCAGAGAGAAACTCAGTGAACTGGACTATGTTCATATAACAATTTTTGCAGGTTCAGTTCCTGTGCTTATTTCAGAAAGGACAGATTGGACTACAAGAGATATTCTGTTGTACCTCTTGAAAACCCTCTTTCTACCCGTGACACACAATGATTTTTCCAGCTGAGAACCATTCACACAGTGCTAGTGACTGAGCCTGGAAAGATTCCCCTACACCTAGCACAACTGCATGTATTAATTGCTTCTCTTGAAACTGACCTAAGCTTTTTCTCCAGCCAACATCCCTCAATTACCATCAAAAAATGTAAATTCCATACAAGCTTGCAAGCACTCACCCAACTTAAATATGAAAAATGGAAGTCTTGGGTCAGAAGGAGGTGACACTAATCAAATTTACTAACTTTTATCCCTATTGGACAGGCTGTGCAATTTCATGCATAAATATTTTGACAACTAATCGCTCCCAGGTTTGCAGGGAAGGCTCCCATAGACATGGCAGACATCTGAAGACTGCAAAACTGTGGTGTGATGTTCTGGTCTGCTCCTCTTTGTCTCCAGTCCAGGAAGTTAGCCAACATCCATACTTGTGCTCTACGACTCAAATGGAACGATGTTCAGCATCTTTTCATACCACAGCAACACTCTTATGAGAGTAGAGCAAAAGTACATTAACTTGCTAAACAAGGTATCTTGATAAACTTCTGTTTTTCCTCTTTCAGGGTCTAGCATGGGAGAAATATACTGAAGCAACTGCAGAGTCTATCAAAGCAAGTTAAACCAGGCAAAGATCCCATATCACAAGAAGAATTGGATTTACAAGTTAAAAAAAAAAAAGTAAATACTTCTCTGTCTATTGTATTTTGATTACAACTATGAGTTTTCAAACACAGCACAATTATTCTCCTAATTGCTAGCTATTACACTACTATAGGCTGAAGAGAGAATTAAAGCTTTCAAATTTCATTTGAGCTGTTCTGGCACTACAGCGAGAGAATCCTGAATACCAAATGCACTGCAGCTGGGCCAGTGTTTCTCCAGAATAGCAGGGTAGATTTCACAGACTGTAAAGTAAACATCTGCTATTCCAGCTACAGCTGCACGCCAAAGCCTTTTACAAAGATGTTTGTCTGAAACAGATGCAGCCTTTGTCATTAAAGGCATGTGCTTTAACTTTTTTACACTGCTATCTTTTGATAGGATCCTAGCAATAGCTCCCAGGACAGAAAAAAAACACCCACTCTGTCAGAAAAAGGCAATTGCAATACTTGTCAAAATATCTGTGGTCCATTCTCAGAAAGGCAGCAGGTACAAGTTACACAACAAAACTGGCAGGTGTTGCAAATCTGAATGTTTTTATGCCGTCCCCAATCCAGCAAATCACCGCTACTTTTACATATAACTTTAGCATATGCTTAGGTGTTTTGTTGGGTTTGGCATTTAGATTAAATCAGTTAGTTTAGAAACAAGATTTAGTACCTGAGAACTTTTCTGTAAGCTCAGGATGAATCCACACTAAGGGACCTCTTCCCTTTTGAAAGGTTACAAGTTTCTTAAAATAGTAATAATTTAAAAAACCCACAGGTTGTTGTCTTTGCTAAAGTTTGACTGACCTTTTCAGTACAAAGATGAAAATCCAGAGAATTCTTCACCTCATCTACACCATTTCACCATGTTCAGACATCCATCAGGGATGCACTAGGAACATTTTGCTGTTCCTACAAATCCTTTGCACTGAATTCAAATAATTTACAAAAATAAAACAAAAAAAATGTTGTACAACAGTGAGAGGAGTGGCTTTGAGGACTGTGTAGATGAAGCAATTAATTGCAAATGATAGCGGCATCACAAACAAACAAAAATGAAGGCAAAGACTAAAAGATTCTATTCCTTAGATAATTGCTGGTTACTGACACCTTGATGCAGAATGGCAGTTCCATGGGTAATATACACTGAACGTGATGTAATGGCACAAAAACATATTTTAGTGTTTATCCACTGACCAAAAGCAGGTTGTTTTTTTTTTTAAAAAAAGCAAAGCTTCATATTTATGTCACTCAAATAACAAGAATGTCCCTTAAAATAAGAGTTTAACAAGACACATATTTTGGACATCCTGAATAATAATACATTTTTTCAGCTTGCTAGATGGATTGGAACAAGTTTTCCAATATATTTGAAAAAAAAAAAAATTGTTTTATTTTGAAGAGTTTTTTAGTAGATACAAAACTCACCATTCACAAAATCAGCAGCAGAGAGTCACCTGGGCCAATAACTTCACCTCATCTGAAAGATGTTCTTGTTTTGTCCCAGAGCAAAGTTTTGGAGCGAGACAACCCGTATCCCAGAACATCCAGACTAGGCTATGGCACTTTCTTGTCTGTTGGAACAGCTTTATGTCGTATAACGTATTATTTAGTTGGAGAAAGGGGTGAGGATGACTCTGTAACCCCATGTTACAGGCCCTCTCCTCAAAGCCGTTTTCAACCTTCTGTAGGAAGTTGTAATAGAAAGTCACCTTCTTTCATGAAGAAAGGGAACTCTGTACCCTTTTAGCTGTATCACTTTGAAGGTAAATAAGCCCTTTCAGCTTCAATTCTTATTGCATTTTTGAACAGAAATTACTATCTACCCAAGACACTCCTTCAAGATCATTAGCTCTCTTCTTGAATTAGTTTTGGAAAGGATGTCAGCAACCCCCAGCTGACCTAGCTAAGTTGTGCAGATAAAATATCTCAGGTTTGTGTATAATTATGGATCTAGTGAAACCACATTTTTCCAGTCAATAAACAACCACCCACTGCAAGATTATTCATCTCCAGCCTTCACAGCTCACCTCACTGAACTGTGGTGCATACAGCTTCTGATCTAGCTGAAAAATTTGCAGAGAAGATCTCCCTGGTAGCTAGAAGTTTTCCATCCTTACAGGTTTACCCTGTCATCTTGCATCGCTTACCTGTGCTGCATCCTATTACAAAAGAGAAATCTAAACAATAATAGAGGTATATGTGTTTTCAAGAAGGAAAGTTGTTTTGAATCAGAAGGATAGCTAGAGCTAATTCCCAGGAGGTAGTAGCAAATCTAGTTTTTTAGGGATTTACGCCCCAATCCCTTTTGAGCTATTCAGAACGGCAGAGTCAGTTGGAGTTCATGCTACAGATACTCCGGCAAAACACACAGAGGAGGCACAGTGCTCTACCAACGTGTTTTCAAATCAAGGGCATGAAATTTTAAAGAGCTTCAAAGAAAAGGCCTCCCACAATCTGGCTGAAAGACACTCATAAGAAAAAACAGGACACAAACCAGAATGAGCAAATTAAATTAAACAAAATAGGAAAAGGAGTACTAGCATGGAAGAACAAAGGAGCAACACCCCCAAAAAAGGAAATAAAAAGCTTTCATATTTATTACCTGGGAAGCAATATGTTAAATTCTTATCTTTTTATCTGGTTGTATTGTACATATCCTAGATCTGTCATTTTCTCCAAGCAGTGCTTTCAAACAGAGCAAGGATGTAGGCACTTTTGTATGGTTAAATGGAGACAGCTGTTTAGCAAAAGTTGATCCAGGAGTAGCCCATGTCCTTGACTGATAGTACATACCCCTCAATCAATGGTGGTTGCCCTAGAGGCTCAACTAAATAAGGGGTATTGCTCAAGAAGTGAAGGTTTGTGGTCTAAATACAGAATTTTTTAAGCTCATTTCTCACATCTGGTAAACATCTCCAGTATAAACATATAGAGGGGAAGAGAAGTGTTTCTCTAGTGATTAAACAGCTCTGCAAAAGATTTCAGCATTTTACTCTATTTAGATGTTTCTGACGATGCTTTTCCTTTCTGTTCATTAATGTATGAAAATTCTTAATGCAGACAGTCATTGTCAGTCTATGCCCAATGTTTCCCAACTCTTGTGTTTTACTTTAATGTATCACTATTTAAAATGTTCCTGCCTTTAAGAATACGTGGAAATATATTCAGAAAACTAAGTGGAAGTGCAGCCCCATAATCCTTATCTGGACATTTCTGGAATAGATAGTCTTACTCCTCCTAGCAGGTCCCATGTAGATTGCCCTTATTATTTTTCCCTGCAATCACTTTTCTTATTCTTTTCTCCATTTATTCCAAAGTATAGAACATGTAAATGACTTTATTTAGTCAGCAAGGAGTATGAGAAGCAGAGTCACTGAGAGATGGGAAACAGCAGGGGGATAATTATCAAATGAATGACAGGAACATTTTGTTTTTGTTTTTTTTTTTTTAATAAATGAGGGTTTTCATCAAGAGTTCCTTATAGCACTGGCTTTAAGAGATGTTCAATATTTGCATGGGGTGTAGGGGAGAAAACATGGGCTGAGATGACTTTTGCAATGTAAATAAAAAAAACATATTTCATGTCAGACTGGTACCATTTCCTCGTTCTGGAAATGTTAGTGTTTCTTTGAAAGAAAAGGAATTTGATGATACTGATCCAAGGCATACTAAAATCATTGTGAGACTCTTCTTTCACTGGAACGTGCACTGAGTCAGATCTCCAATATATCTTTTATCTCTAATTACTGTCATCCTGTTAAAGGATGAAATAGGTAAAAATCTTCAGGAAACATATGCATAAGATCTACAATTATAACGCATTCAGCTCACTTGTAAGCCTTCATTTTAATGTCTGAAACCATTTTTTATAAGTAAAAAGCATCCATAGTTTGTAAAACGTATTCCAAAATGTCTGCAAGACACAAAATAAGTCTTTGTGGGGATGATTTAATCACAGGGAGGAGAGCCAGGTGTGGAGTATTTGAAGAGGTTTACGAGAGAGAAACCTTGTCAGAGGTTACAGTTACATACCATAGTTAAAACAGACAAATTTCTTGTGGTCCAAAAGCTTAGAGGTAGCAGGATGCTGTCTTACTTGGCTATGCTGGGAAAGTCACTTAGGTCTTCCTCTTCCCATACTCACATCAATCCCAATGTCTTAAATAACTCAGAGAGAAATCTAGAGGAAAAGCAGAACATGACTGAAACCCCGATGCTATCCGGCTTCACTGGATAAACAGCGTTGCAAACCAATAATATGTAACTTATAAGCCAGGTGTTTAGTATAATCATTCCTAAGTACCCTTAGCAATATAGCCAGAGATAACTCTCCAATACTGTTTAGCCTTAACGTCTGCTTTAAACTATTACGCTTTGTTCAGTGTCACAGTAAGGTCATTTATGAATGTACACATCAGTACCCATGATTAGAATGCATCTACATTAACAAAAATATCCTGTTCTCAAAGTACCAGATGTTGCTTTCCGGAGAGGTTTATTTATTACTGCTTTATTTAGGTTACCCCTTGAAGTGGTTTATTAGTTTATTAAAACATATTCAGACAGGAAGTATTTTAAGCAAAGTCATATGCCTTGTCTCAGAGCAGGGCATCTCAAACAGACATAACAATAAATGTTGTTTTTTAACTCAATGATACAAGCATGTTCTACTCGAGCATTATAAAATAAATCAGTACATAAAGTTTTAAAATATGCTATAAAACCTTAACAGTTTGCTGACATAATTATTTCCACTTTGTGCTGTAGTTAATTTCTAGAGAAAGCAAACACATATGGAAAGGATACCATTAAGTACTGACAAGCTTTTGAAGCCACTATAAAATTTGGTCATGCCTGTGTACTCACACTGGGATGAGTAATTCCATGGAAACCGATCAAATGAGAGCAGAATGATGCTCCAAACAGCTGTAGCTCAACTTCTTCAAGGATAGAACATAAAAATATGTGAAATAAGCAACTCTCCCCTAAAACACAACCTACATGCAGCTGAGGTGCACAGCATTTTGGGGGTTTCTACAGCAAACCACATCAACTCTACGTAGAACAAGGGCTTCCAGCCTTGTGTCATCTGGGTATAAAACAAGGAAAACCCAGGCACGGTTGAATGCTGAGAAGTCATGGGCTCTGGAGTCCTACTGCCTATTGCTCTCAGGCAGCTGCTCTGATGGGTCTGTCACTTAGAGGGGACCCTGGGCTTCTGCGCTCCTAGATCTGCTCTAAATATGGAAATATTGCAGAATTTCCCCAAGGATAGTGCTAAAAAGCGTCTAGCATAATTTGCTAGTTTTGAAAAGCAAATAAACATGCTTCTGGGCACACATGATGGCTTCCTTAGGCTGCTGTTTACATCTTATTAAAGATCATGCTGTATATTGCATTCTTTCATGCACACAGTCTGCTGCAGAGCTTTTGATAATAAGCTATTAAGTTTGGAAGAATGACATAAACTGCAGTGAAAATGCTAACATTTAACTTAAAATGTCCCTGTCACCAATTTAAATGAAATTTTTTTAAAAAGTAACTGGGTCTCAAGGCCAGATGTGGCTCTCAGAATAATCAGCAGACAGGCACCCAGTGACTTCCATTACACAGTATTACAAGTCTTCCATCCCTTTTTAGCTATAACAAAGCAAGAGAAGAGGAGAAGGGAGAGGTAAAAGAAAAACACACTGATAGTAAATTTGCTAACATCTGTATGTTGACATTTAAAACAGAACTTTCTTTTAAAAACATTATTCTTGGAGGTAACAGAGCTGATGAAATCTTTGCAGGAAAATGAATAAGGATCTTCCTTCAACAGCTCAAGGCCACAGTTTACTGGCATATTGTTCTGATTTGCAGAACATTGATTCCTAACCTTGAGAAAAGGAGTTGGAGAGAAAAGAACCCAGACATCTCCACCTTGCTATTTACTTTTCCATGGCTCTATATAAGCACTCTCGGTGAGGCTGAGATCTAAGCAGTAAAATGCCCAGAGAAGAAAGCTTGCCTTGTTATAAAGACAGACAACCTGGAAACTACAGTTTTTATCAATCCCATCCTCTTGGAAGCTGCCTGCAAAAAGTAATCTAAATGTGGTTTAGCTTTTAAACAACATTATTTTGGTGAGCCATAGATAATCTAAAACTTAGCTACAGATTATCTGTAGATAACACATGTATTTTCAGTCAGGTTGGGAAATGGAGACAGAGATCAAATCAAGAAGTAAAGAAATTAATGGCATTTTTCAATGTTTGTTCACTTCTTTTCACCACTTAAACAGGTAGCATTTCAACAAAACCATTAATAAACATTTCCTCTGCCCAAATATTTCATCCCTATCTACCCATCCCCAGCAAGAGGTCATGGCAATGAAGTTCTTTTGCAGCTCTTCTGACAGTGCATGGAGGACATAACAATAATCCAGAGTTTGTATGGAGCTTGCACTCTGCTCTGAGATGTAAGAGAGCAGTAAATGAGCTCATTTACTGTATTCCAGAAGCAGTTTAGTCACAGACGTTTGGAGTGCTACCCAGACAAATTAGAAGAGCTAAAGCTGTGGCTTGATTATGGCTCAGTTTTGATCTAGTGCTAAATGAGCAACTACCAAAGGGAAATCCTAATGCCACTAAGTGCAATGAATAGATATCACCAATTTCAGCAGGTCTAGGACTCTGCCCTTTTGTCCTGGGTGATGTTTTGGGCATTTTGGGAATTAGATTCTCACATACAGTTATAATACCGAGTACAATTTATAACAGAAAGGGATCAAACTTTGCAAATTTTCATATCTGGAGGTAAGTACCTCAATATCTAGTCAAGTCAGTAATCTGACTTAATCCAAAACACTCATCACCTGCAAAGTTAATGTAAACAGTCTACCAGCAGAAACTTTGCATTCTCAGCACTACTTTTTACATCCTTGCACTTAGATTTCAGTAAGTATCTTGGTAATATATTTTGAAAAGTTATATAGAGAAATATCCACATTTATTATTTACATTGGGGAAAAAACAGAGTTTAGAAAACTTGCATGAAAGCTGCATGTAAATACAACTTATTAACATAGCTACATGTGGCTGGCAACAAGACTCAACTTTGCCCCTGCTCCTAAAGCATATTAATTTTAACTTTCTAATTTTAAAAAAAAGTGTATATTAACTTTGGAAAACACTCTTTTCAAGCTGTTGTGATTATATGAGTTTTTCCCACTATAGCTACTCCCCCCTTATGCTTTTTATTTTAGCTTCCTGCTGAGCTACATGATAACAGTGACAAGGTGTATGGGGGAGAATCCAAATAAGCTTGCTAGATACATCCATTAAAGAGAAGCTTTCTGTACTATGCATGTGGGATTGTTTAATAATTGCACAGTGTGTGCTGTCTTTTCTTCTTTTATTATACTGTTCTGGTTTACATGTATTGACCTATTGGCTGGAAGAATGGGGGTAAACAGACAAAAGACAGAATAGAGAAAGAAAAAGCTCTTATTACAGTAACACTGAGAAATCCCTTCAAACAGAATAAAGTTTAAAGACAGATTTCTATCTGGCTTTTGCAAAGATGCATATGGAAAAGTGTGCAAGGTAGCCTGTGCATAAATTGGAACAGCTCTTTCTAAGTTTCAGCAGTGGTAGTGATAACAACTTGACGGATCAGTGGTTCTGAGCTACAAAGCCACCAGAACAGAGGGGGAAAGCCATTCAGCTATATGTGGCACATCTCGACAAAAACCTTGGATGCTGTTCTATGTCCCACCCTCCCTGGATCCTTGGCAGTATTACTCCAGCAATGCTTTATGAATAGGGAGTCTGTCCTGATAGAGCAGCTTCCAGGAACGACGCCCTAAAAAATGCAGCCTGAGCTCTGTTCATTTTCTTAACTAAATTCTCCTAGGCTAGAGGGTGAACCCCATCCCATCCTTCCTAGCCTTCTCTTTCTTCTCACTTCATCCTTTCTTATGCAGGGTGAGATTATGTGTATATTTTCACTTCTTGGTCCCTTTCACAAAGAGAATATCAGATTTGGATACGGGCTCATCTAGCACCGCATTCCTTGTGTGATAAGAAGCACAGAAGGTTTTAAGGACTACTGTAAGCAGAAAGGGAAAATTATGTCTTGCCTAGTATTCATGATTGCATTCAAAGACTTGGTGCAGCAGTGCACCGCTGTTGATGAAAACACCAAACCCTAGAGGGTGCAGATGGTTTCAGATGTGTGAAACTGCTTCTGTTGAGACACAAGGGAGCATGAGAGGCTGTATGGTAACACAGGGTCTGAAAAAATAAACTAGACTCTCTTTAATTAACTTTTACATAATCTCAAAAAAACTATGATAGGATATGAGCAGCCAGCTTCAGCACTTCAGTGTTACCACAAATGCCCCAAATCCCATTTGCTGGTATTACCACACTGAAAGGTTAACACATTTGTACACGAGCTGTGTACAAATGTGGAGATAAAACATATGCACATCTTCAAAAGAAAAAGAAACACTACAGAAATAGCACAGACACACACACAGAGAGGCAAAAGCAAAGCTGGATTACACCAAGAAAAACAGAAGAGTGTCAGCAATTTTTAGCTAACTATCAGATGAGTACAGCTTGGGACTGTGAGCAAGAGGATTAGCTGCTGTCACTCAATTTTTTTTTCCTTCAGATAAAGGGGATTCAGTACATTCTTTGTAAATAAACTTCACTGCATCACAGAGGCCTCACTCCACCATCAATTTATAATATGAGAAGCCTTCAAGATCTGGAACTTTGAATCAGAGAGACAGTAAAACTGATCGATTCAATATTTGGACACAGCCTCTCTGGGTTTTTGTGTTTAATTCTGTATTTTTTTTAGTTGTTTGCCTGGGTACTCCTTGCCCTCCTGCAGCTCGTTGGGTTTAGAGGATTAGCAAGTTGAGGTTGATGGGCAGCTTCCTCAGACACCTTCCCAGGGCTGAGATCCAGCACAGCATCTCATTTTGTGCTTTGTTTGTCTGTGGTAGAGCATAAAGCAAGTGAGGCTAACAGGGGTTTAGAAATGGATAGAGAAAAGTTGATAAAAGGTTCTTTAAACCTTGTTGGTCTCAACCTGTCACAAGAAAAGCAGATTTTCAGAGGGGCTTGGGTCTCATTAAGACACCAAAATAGAGTTGTTTTCAGAAACTGTAAGAGGTCTGTGTGCTCAGCTGATGTCTGTGATTCACAGAGTTACCACAGTGACCTGCTCTGCAAAGTGTCTTAAAATATGTGCTATTGCTCTCAGATTTTCTAAAGGTGACCCAAGGTAGGTCAAAAACACACTGAAAAACTAAGATGATTAGATGCCTACAGCAAATAGGAGTGATGACTGAATTCTGGCACAGAAGAGAGTAATATTTTTAAGCCGTTTCATTGTTTTGAAGAAGGAAATTCATCAGCCTCCCTGCAACCTCAAGCGGTAGTGTTCAACAACCTTTTATCCCCATCCTCCAGTGATGGGCGTGAGGTGTAATGGCTTCAGTTTGACCAGGTCAGGCTGTTCACAGAACTGCAATTTGACTGAGGCGTTACTGTGAATGAAGGTTTCTTTTAAGGTTATGGGCGTTAGTGGACTAAGTTGAACCTGGGTGGTCGGAACAGTAACAGAGGCTATGAACTGCATTCATTGCCATAAAGAAATCGTGACGCGTTCAAAAGGACAAAAGGCTATAATAAAATTACCAGAAAGTAATGTGGATATTGTGGGTAACTGAATGTAAAGGTAGATCGAGTATAATACAGAAAAACAGGCAGTTTAAGGGAAAAAAGCGCACAATTAAGTGTTGTTAATGAACAATGTTTTGATTTTTAAAATAAAATACATTTCAGACAATGATGAAATCAGAAAAAGTCAGAAGGTAACGAGTGAGCAATTTCATCATGTTACCTTCTGTACCATGGTTAAAGGGGTTTTACTCAGAGAGAAAACCTGACCACATCCACTGTGATGGCTAATAGTGATTTTTGGTTTCAAATCTTTCAAATCTTCACTCATTTGGCTATCGCAACCTCTTTCAAGTGTGGAAGGGCACATTCTGTGTGCACCAATATAGATTTTCTGAACCAGAATAGCTGGGAGATTTATTATTAAAGCAATGATAGTTTCCTTTGTCCTTTCAGACTGGTTAGTTTTTGGTGCTTTAGAGAATCCGTGGACCTGGTTCTCAATGGACAAAAATGAACTAATTCACTAGCAAAGACTTTTTCCATAACATTCCTATTCTTATAGTGCTCTCTACATAAAAACTTCTTCTGACTGAAAGGTGCAGATTCTGCCCCAGTCCAGATCAACCAGACTGTGCTATGGAGACACAATCAACTACATATTTTTGGAAGCTAATCAAGAATAAGATGCTGACATAGCCTGTTTCTGTTTAATGTCTCATCCAATTTCCTAGCATAGTAGATATTGTCTCTAATTTTAATATACTACTGTTATCTCTTCACAGATTAGTATCAGGAAAGGTTTGAATGAATAAGCCATTTTGCATTGTAATTTTGCCTTATAGTAGAAGAACCTGAAGTTTTCATTAATCTTTATTAAAATAGTTTTTAAGATAAAAGATAAGAGAACAAAATATTCTGGAATAGAATTTTCACTGTTATAAATTAATTATAAGTAAATTATTTTTAATTCTACTTGGAAACCTCAAAAAAGTAAACTGTGTGCAGAAGGAGATTTTGTCAAAACTTTGAAACAAATAAAGAAAACTATGAAAACCATGAATTGTGCAAACCACAGAGAAATAGAATTGTGCAAACCTACACTTCACTATGTTTCTATTTCCACAACATAACAAATTTTATTCTTCTCTCTCCTCACTCTTCTAAAAGGTGGACAAGATGTGTAAAGATCATTTCTGTTGCTCTTCTATATGCTTTCTCTTCTTTTACACTATCTTGTTTGACATACAGGCACCGGAACCACACGCTGAAACCACTATTGAATGTCTTCCATTTGGATCTATTTTTTTACAATTGGATCTATTTTTACAATTGGATCTGTTTTTACAATTGAAATGAATATCTGGGTTTCAGTCATCAGCACCCAGTCTTGCACCATAAGCTGAAGAGATGCATCAAATTAATTTTTAGGAATACAGAAACAATCCCTTCTGCTTTGAAAGATGGACTCACTTTGAATGAAAGTGGAGATGTGGATGAGTGTTGGGTTGGAGAAGCTGAATGAGCTGGCAAAGGGAGAGGGAAAGACAGCTCCAGTGGGCCCCCAAAGCCTCACCTAATCTACCAAAGCTGGTCACTGGACCACTCTTTAGCAATTCCAAAGCTCTGCAAAGCATCACATACTGTTTTTTAGCTGGGATAGAGTTAAATTTCTTTATAGTATCTTGTACGCTATGTTTTGGACCTGTGCCGAAAACAGTGTTGATGACACAGGATGTTTTAGTTATTGCTGAGCAGTGCTTACGCAGCATCAAGTCCTTTTCTACTTCTCCTGGTGTCCTGACAGCAAGTAGGTTGGGGGGCACAAGAAGGGGACACAGCCAGGACAGCTTTCCCCAACCGACTGAAGGGATGTTCCATGCCATATGATGTCATGCTCAGCAATAAAACCTGGGGGGGGATGAAGGTTGGCAGGGGCTGCCATTGCCTGGGGACTGGCTGGGCATCAGTCAGTTGGTGGTGAGCAATTGTTTTCTTTTGCATCACTTGTTTTTTGTGGGTTTGGTTTTTCTCATTCTCTCTTGTTTGTGGGGTTTTTCCTCCTTTTTTTAATTATTAATTATCTCAATCCACGATTTTTTGCACTTTTGCCCTTCTGATTCTCCCCCCCCATCCCTCTGGGGCAGAGTGAGCAAGCAGCTGTGGTGCTTAGCTGCCTACCGGGGTTAAACCATGACACACCACTACCCTACATGTACCCTCATGCACTTTACAGCCCCTAATTCTCTTCAACCAGTCCTCCCCTCCCCATAATGCCTACTCAGCTCTCCTGGCATCTGCCCATTGAGCCTTCTCTACAACTACTGCAAATACATTCTTTAGTTTTTCCTGCACTCCCTTCACTCAGCTTCTACAAACTGCTTTATCTGTGGGAGCTGTGACTGTCAATCAATGTTGTATTTAGAAGGTCAGTGATCTTTCAAAATAAGAAAACAGTGAAGTCAGGGCATAGTGAACAGGCATCTTAGGTTGACTTGCTATGATTGAAGGTAAGAAATACTTACAGATTGCTTTTTTACATGGGTAGTGTAGGAATCACTACTGTTTGGGACACTGACTGATACCTTTAAAAATGGAAATTTTACTGAAAGGGATAGCTTTTACAAAATATGAAGGGCTTGACTCAACGATGTCAGTGGGATCAAGACTAGACTTCTGTTTTATTTGGCTGTTCAGGCAATGAGAAAGCTCATTTGGATATACAAAACTGACATAAACAGGAGCTTTGCTAAACCGTCTTGTTACAAGCTTCATAATCACAAAAGTTTGCATGCTTAATAGAATTAAATATTTTTAATATAATTTTATATTTCAGTATATAATTACATATATAGATTTAATGCAATATCTTCTTCATATATTGGAGACTTCTATTTTTCTTTCAACCAATATAACTCAACTTATACCAAAAATAGAGCAAAGGTGACAAATTTAAGGTTTATATGTATAAAGGGGTCCTATTTTGAAAACAAAGTATATTTTGGCTATAAACTCTTCTAGAAGGGACAGGCAAGGAAGGAGAGGCAGTGGGATAGCCCTGTATGTTGGGGAGTGTTTTGATTGTCTAGAGCTTAATGATGGTGACGACAGGGTTGAGTGTTTATGGGTAAGGATCAGGGGGAAGGCCAACAAGGCAGATATCATGGTGGGAGTCTGTTATAGACCACCCCACCAGGATGAAGAGGCAGACAAAATATTCTGTAAGCAGCTGGGAGAGGTCTCACAATCGCTAGCCCTTGTTCTAGTGGGGGGACTTCAACTTCCCGGACGTCTGCTGGAAATACAGTACAGCAGAGAGGAAACAGTCTAGGAGGTTCCTGGAGTGTGTGGAAGAGAACTTCCTGACACAGCTGGTGAGGGAGCCAGCTAGGGAAGGTGCCCCGCTGGACCTGTTGTTTGTGAACAGAGAAGGACTTGTGGGTGATGTGATGCTTGGAGGATGTCTTGGGCATAGCGATCATGAAATGATAAAGTTTTTGATTCTTGGAGAAGTAAGGAGGGGGGTCAGCAGAACTGCTCCCTTGGACTTCCAGAGGGCGGACTTTGGCCTGCGTAGGAGCAGGTTGACAGAGTCCCTTGGGAGGCAGTCCTGAAGGGCAAAGGGGTCCAGGAAGGCTGGACATTCTTCAAGAAGGAAATCTTAAAGGCACAGGAGCAGGCCGTTCCCATGTGCCGAAAGACGAGCCGGCGGGGAAGAAGACTGGTCTGGCTGAACAGAGAGCTTTGGCTGGAACTCAGGAAAAAAAGGAGAGTTTATGACCTTTGGAAGAAGGGGCAGGCCACTCAGGAGGACTACAAGGATGTCGTGAGGTTATGCAGGGAGAAAATTAGAAGGGCCAAAGCCCACCTAGAACTTAATCTGGCTACTGCCGTAAAAGACAATAAAAAATGTTTCTATAAATACATCAGCAACAAAAGGAGGGCTGAGGAGAATCTCCATCCTTTATTGGATGCAGGGGGAAACATAGTGACAAAGGCTGAGGAAAAGGCTGAGGTACTTAATGCCTTCTTTGCCTCAGTCTTTAATAGTAAGACCAGTTGTTCTCAGGGTACCCAGCCCCCTGAGCTGGAAAACAGGGACAGGGAGCAGAATGAAGCCCCCATAATCCAAGGGGAAATAGCTAGCAACCTGCTACACCAGCTAGACACACACAAGTCTATGGGGCTGGATGGGATCCACCCAAGGGTACTGAGGGAGCTGGCAGAAGTGCTCACCAAGCCACTTTCAATCATTTGTCAGCAGTCCTGGCTAATCGGGGAGGTTCCATTAAATTGGAAATTAAAATGAAGTTCCTAGTCATCAGGTGGGAGGGAGGTTCTGGCCGGCTCCTGTGGGATTACTTGCCCAAATTCTTGTTAGTAGAACATTTTCTGACAATATATACTATGAGGTACTACAGTACCATGAGGATGGTCGTCTTTTGTCATGTCGTTCCTTCGTTAATTCCATAATACTGCAGGCAACTAAAATTTGCCATTTTTCAATATTCATATAGTCATGCTTGTTTTGTATCTATATTTTCTTGTTTTCATCTTTGTTTCTATAACATTAACTATGAAATTTATTAGTTGACCTTTAGGACATTCTTGAGGGTCCCACTGGCTGTATAATCACACAGCAGAGAACCAGCTTCTTAAAAGCTCTTTAGTAATTCTCTTGGCGTCTCATGCAGTGTTACCTCTTTCATATAGGGCCAAATCTTATATCTGGTGTTGCTTGATTGCCTACAGTGATAAAGACAGTGAAATCTGCTATTTGCCTTTTTTCTAATTGGCAGTATGTGTCTTTTGTTGCATGAAGGACTTAAACCAGTTTAAAGCTAACCAACATTTTTTACTTTCATCTTTGCAGGCCTCCCATATGCTTCCTCTGCTCTTTGATTATCATAGCAGTAATATTGTCTTCCTTTCAAATATGCTGCATGGGAATGCATTAAGGAAAACTGCCTGCCTTTTCTGGTGTATTTTAAAATCAGATAATGTCACTATTCAATTTCTTTCAGCTCCAGATAAGTTTCACTTGAGAAAACAGCTACAAAAAAAACCCCCTCCTTTTCTTATTGCATACCAAATAATAGAATACTGGATAAAGTACATTTCTCACTCAGCACACAAGTTGTCTTTCTTTGGCCTAGATAAGTTGTTTAAATAAATCCAGACCTGAGGGGAACAAAATCTCGCGGGCAGTTGAACACTGTTGTTCTTGAGGGATGCAGGACAGAAATTCCTCTGAAGCAGATCAGTGGCATTCACTGGTAAGTTCAGCACCAGCTGGTTGAGAACAGTTTATAAAGGTCCTTAATTCACTGGACTAAGGTGGTTTTCCATTTAAGGTCACATTTGCTTGAAGGTCTCAGAGGCCTCCATCATTTGTCAGTTTGGTGAAGGTTGTGTAATCCTCCAACTTTTGGCAATGAAAAATGTTGCTGTGTAGGGAGACACAGGAAAACAAGATTAGATTGGATTAAACAAAACAACCAGATATATCCCACAGACTGTAAAGTCATGGGATCAAAACTAACGTGCTATAAGTTCAACTTAATTAAATAGTGGTTTTGGGGTGGAAGTGTGGGAAATGAGTACTTAAGAGTGGCAGTGGGCGAAATGAAAAGTTGGCAGTCCAGCACTTCACCCCTGGAACGTTTTTTCCCATAAATGTCTAACATCTCCTTTATTACACCGAGTATGTTTGGAGATGTTGGACCATCACTATGAAGCAAAAGAAATGTATCCTGAATCCGGCCTCCTCTTCTGTGTGTGTTTCTTCCTGGCTCTCACTGCCTAACTCCTGTCCCAGACATGATGCCTCACAGATGTTTTCTTCTCTTGGCACTAAAGCTATCTGTCAATAAGAGATCTACCTAGATTTGTTCACCCTGACAAAGACAGAGAAGCAAAGATGACATAATTTCATAGGCAATGAGACATAGCCAGTGTCCAGCATAATGTTTTTTATCAGACCTGCCAACCAAAAGCATCCATCTACAACTGACTAGATACCTTGCATAGTAAGATCGTCAACAGAAAACCCGTGTTTTTTACTTACAATGGTAATTTGCCCCACGTATCAGTGCGAAGGGAGGGAAAGTGATTGTCATTCCTATTTCAGAACTAAACAGAACTAACATTTTTCTCTAAACAATTGACAATTGACAGAATAAAACATTTGGACTGGTAGACTTTCTGGGGCAAGAAGGAAATCTAAACCTTTGTGACTATTTTAGTTTCTGATCAACCTTTTGATCTTGGTTTTAAAACTCATTTTAGTTCTTCTCAATTTCTGTCTTTTTACTAGCAAACTCATCAAAGATTGTCCTGTTGTGGTCACTGTGCTTGCAAGCAGCTGTGGTCATAGAGTCAAGAAGAGGTGGGAGGGGACCTCCAGAGTTAATCGAGTCTGGACCTCGCTAATACCAGCACTGACCTCAAAGGTAGATGAGGTTGCTCAGGGCTTTGTTCATTTCAGTTTTGAATATTCCTGAGGATGAAGCCTCCATGGCATCCCTAGTCTTGCTGTGATTGTCTCTCAGTCACTGTGGTTGAAACTCTGATGATGATTCCCAACCTTCAGCTTTCTTACCCATTCTGCTACCTCAGGAAGTCTGCAGATTGCCAGACGGACAGGCCTGAGGTATTACAAATTCTATTTTAAAATTAAAATGTACAGTAGTGTAGTACAGTAATTGGAATGCCTCTCTTCAGTTGTGCTTCCTTTGATTACATTTCTAGATTAACAAAAAGAGCCCATTTTACCATGTTAGTCTTTTTTTGATCATTCTTTTATCTTTTAACACAAAAATAAATTGACTGGTGAAGAGGTTTTGTATAAAGATATCAGTTGTGTGTTATTTTGTTTAGGGTCAAATTGAATGAAACATGAATAATTACTTTTTTTTTTTCCCCTGGCCACAAAGCTACATTTTTTAGAGTTAGAATCATAGAATCATAGAATCACAGAATCGTTTATGTTGGAAAAGACTTTTAAGATCATCAAGTCCGACCGTTAACCTAACACTACCAAGTCCACCACCAAACCATGTCACTAAGCAACATGTCTACATGTCTTTTAAATACCTCCAGGGATGGGGACTCCACCACTTCCCTGGGCAGCCTCTTCCAATGTTTAACCACTCTTTCAGGAAAGACATTTTTCCTCATGTCCAATCTAAACCTCCCCTGGCGCAACTTGAGGCCATTTCCTCTCGTCCTATCGCTTGTTACTTGGGAGAAGAGACCGACCCCCACCTCACTACAACCTCCTTTCAGGGAGTTGTAGAGAGCGATGAGGTCTCCCCTCAGCCTCCTCTTCTCCAGGCTAAACAACCCCAGTTCCCTCAGCCGCTCCTCATCAGACTTGTTCTCCAGACCCCTCACCAGCCTCGTTGCCCTTCTCTGGACACGCTCCAGCACCTCGACGTCCTTCTTGGAGTGAGGGGCCCAAAACTGAACACAGTGTTCGAGGTGCGGCCTCACCAGGGCCGAGTACAGGGGCACGATCACTCCCCTACTCCTGCTGGCCACACCATTTCTGATACAGGCCAGGATGCCATTGGCCTTCTTGGCCGCCTGGGCACACTGCCGGCTCATGTTCAGCCGGCTGTCGACCAACACCCCCAGGTCCTTTTCTGCTGGGCAGCTTTCCAACCAGTCCAAACCACCAAAGTCCAAGCCTTTATTCTGAAACAGCAGAGACCAGAGAAAGGAGTAAAAACTCTTCATGTAGTTTAAATCAATGGAGAAAGAAATAGCATGTTTGGTTTAAAGCTTCCTATCTGTTCTCATCTCAAATGTTCCCTTCTCATCTGTTAGATGGAAATACAGCTCTTGTAGTACATAAAAGATCCTGGGGGTTTTTGCATCTGCTTAGCTGAATAAACTCCTGAAGCCTCATTTGTTATATACTATTTTACATAGTCATAAAATGTACAAGAAAATGCAGGTGTTATAAAGAACATGCAGATCTCCACCAGGCTCCTTAATTTTTCTACTGTGTGGAAAAGAAGATTGACAAAGGTCAGAAAGTCATAAATAAAGCTTAATTTTCTGTGGTGTGAAACATTCATGCCATATGGGGCAAAAAGTATGTTATCATACTGACTTCAGAGTATCCTGTTTGTGACATGAAGCTTTCTACTACCTAAAACAGTATGGTAAAATGGTAATTATCAAATACTGATATGAAAACATACACTTATCCAACTTCAAGAACTAGGGATTTTAAAACATAAGTATGTTTTATAACATTGTTCTTAAATGAAAGCACACAACAGAGTCAAAGGCTCACTGGAAATGGTTTTACAATATTTTGACAAAAGCAGGAATAAGAAATATGCTGAGAAGGTTACAAAACTGTCAGAAGCAAACAAATTGCTTTAAGATTCAAGAAAAAAAGATTACCTGTTGAATACCAAGCATTTGCTTTAATGTTGTATTTTTTTATCATCTTTGATCATCATTTTTGTTCATCTTTGAAAATTAAGTGCAGTTTAGTCCTTGATCCAGCAAAGAACTTAATGCACTCAGACAGACTAATGTCATGCTTAGAATTTAGCAGGATCAGCACTTTAGTTATTTTATAAAAACATACATCTATAATTTTATAATTTAAGCTATGTTTTGACACAAGACACTTATTTTCCCCTTTTCATAAATTTCCAGGGAATTAATTTTATAGATTGGCTTGTTTGTATATCGCATAATATATATTAGCGTGTAATAATTTAATTACTTAATTGGCATTTTTACATTACTTTGTTTTGTAATCTCGGGAACTAACCTTTTAAAGCATGGAATTCCCTTTCCTAGTAGCTGGTGACTTTTCAAGTTATTTTCATAGGCAAAAAACTCACAATGTTCTCCAAATGCTCTGCAGATAAGATGCAAATATTTATGTGTCTGAGTTAAACAAGACTGTATAGCCATAAAAGTGAAACACTGTGTTTTGATTTGTGCCAAGAAATGTTCTCAAATGACTTCACTAGATTCTACATAAATTTCAAAGCAGAACTACTAAATCTGAGGTGGTTTATTACCACGTTAGGGAACGTATTTTTTCTAAAGCTGTAAACAAAGCCTCAGAGATACTCGTTCAGGACCTTTTATTGGCACAGTTCTTAAAATCTTAGACTTTTTATACTATTTAAAAACTAGCATGAACTAGATCAGAGTAATTAACATATAGGCAAGTAGAAGAAATATTCTGCTATGAGTTTTCTGTTATTTTATACAGTTATTGTTAGGCCTAATAAAAACCAAAAACTTACCATGTATGTCTCGCTATCAGTTATATAGTGAACCAGCAGAAAAAGCCAGATACTTACAAAGTATTCAGACCATTTCTTAGAATAAGCACCCAGTGATGAATAGAGTCCTGTCATTTTTCATGGCACTATAAAATATTATAGTTAGAAATGCTGACCAAATGGGATAATTCTCATGACGTAAGTAAAATTGAACTAAAATCCTGGAATGACAAGCTACTTGCAACTTTATTAGTTTGAATGGTGGAAACAAAAATGAGAATAATTTGCCTTTGATACAGATGTCCTTTAGCCTTTTTTGTTTGTTTGTTTTAAATTGTCTAAGATGGCAAGGAAGGCTCCAAATTTATTATTGTTTCAGATTTGAATATATGAAGAGGGTGCTTTGCTGTCAGGTAATACATATATTTTATTAGGAAAGGTATAAAGTGAAGTTGTTTTGAAATCCAGAATGTCAATAAAAGCACTTATAAGATCACACTGATCATAATGGTGGTGTAAGTGTGAAAATGATGTAAACATAATTAACAATGTATGACCAGTGGAATTAGGGATCTTGAATATATTGTGTCTGGAGAGCTAGTTGCAGCCTGGTACTAATGTGTAAATTAGATAGCATTGTAAAACTGCATGTTTGTAAAATTATTAGTTAAGATTTTTCCACAATATTGCTCATCTTAACCTGCCGAGTCAAAAAGACTGGAAGCATGAAAGAAATAGCAAGTGTCTAGTGAAGGTCTCATCATTCCATGATTTATTTCATAATCTGTCTAGCGTGACTAGCCAGAAGCTATCATACAAAACATAATGAAGTACTGAGCTCTATCTAATCCAGCAGTCAACAGTCTAGTCATTCGAGAACTTTGGACAAGCTTTTTAAGGTCTGAGCTTCATGGGATTTGACTCCAGAAATGAGGAAAAAGTCCTAACCACTACATTCTACCATGTGTTTTTGGGGGGATGTGTATCATGCAGTTTCATTGACCAGTCTTCTTGAAATTGCATAGTTGAGAATGCAAGAATCATTGGGTTCACACCAAGAGCAGAAAAGAAAAAGGCTTATTTCTACCTGTCCAGCAGACCTCTACAGCCACATCCCCTGCTCTCACCCAGAAGGGTCCAACAGTAAGGTGACTGTGAAAGATGTAGGTTTGTTCGACAGCCAGTGCTTGACTACTTACAACAGACTGCATCCAAAAAGTCATGTTTATTTTCTTTATTAAGTGTGGTGAGACGCTCCTGACCACGGGTATGGCATGAGACAATGGAAAGCGCTTACAGGACGTGCTTGCATTGCTTACACAGCTGCATGGACCGGCTCACATGAAGAAACCTGTGATCAACCACATATAACTGTTTGCGGGTCACCAACCTTTTTGAGACACGTCCAGCTTTGTATGTAAAGGATGTGTCTACCTTAATCTGTCAATCATAGATTGAACAGAGAAGGCACAATGCCATAAATAAGGCACCCCAATGCTAACTCAGGATAGCTCTCATTGGGTGGTCCAGGGGTGCTCCCTGGCAAACGAGATGTCCTTATGTCATGACGAAGAACATGAGCGGTCGACAATTTCCCCAACAGTTGCTCATCAATGGGTAAGATTGATCATTAATTGTGTTCCTTGCCTAGATGGCAAGTGAGCTTTACCCTTTTGCCTTTCACTCATGCTTAGATTGCTTGCATTCCTCTCAGGCTTAATTATAATGATTGTCAACTTATATTATTATAATAAAGTTGATCAGACTTGGTCCTTAGGCCATTGTCTTTATATCATCCATTATCCAAAGAACCCTTGTCATGTGACATTAAGACATTTTACCTTGATGTGACCTTTCTCAGTGTGATATTTTTATTTATATGCATACAAACAGGCACACACACATACACTGACACAGATAAAACAGTCAGTAGAAAGTGTTTGAGAAGTTCAGTTGAGTCTGTGCTTGTGTGTGGAAGGAAAGGAGTGCAAGACACCTATAGCAATTTGACTGAGAAGTTCATACACTTCAGTCCTTAAGTCCTGCAGCTCAATGTAAGTAAAGACAATTCTAAGACAGCTAGAGAAAGAAGACATAAAGCACATCTTATAATACATAAAATGCAATAGTTGTTCTGTTAAAAAATTCTATCACAATTAATCAGTTAAATTCAATACATCAAGTTCCTACTGCATCTTATCTTGAAATACAGTGAAGCTAAACGACATTAGAGGTTCCAACAATCAAATTGTGGTAAACAGCCTACAGAAAGGAGATAGCAGTTGAGCTTTCATCCCTATACCATGAAGATTGTCATGGTTTAATCTCAGTCGGCAACTGAGCACCACACAGCCACTCGCTCACTCCCCCCACCCGGTGGGATGGGGGAGAGAATTGGAAGAGCACAAGTGAGAAAAACTCGTGGGTTGAGATAAAAACAGTTTAATAATTGAAATAAAATTATGATAATAATAATAATGTAATGATAATAATAATAATACACAAAGCAAGTGATGCACAGTACAATTGCTCACCACCCACCAACCGATGCCCAGCCAGTCCCCAAGCAGCGGCCCCCCCGGCCAGCTTTCCCCAGTTTATGTGCTGAGCATGACGTCCCGTGGTATGGAATGTCCCTCTGGCCAGTTTGGCTGTGCCCCCTCCCAGCTTCTTGTGCCCCTCCAGCCTGCTCAGTCAGCAGAGCACGGGAAGCTGAAAAGTCCTTGCCTAGTGTAAGCACTGCTTAGCAACAACTAAAACATCGGTGTGTTATCAACATTGTTCTCACCCTAAATCCAAAACACAGCACTGTACCAGCTACTAGGAAGGAAATTAACTCTATCCCTGCCAAAACCAGGACAAAGATATATGGGTATTAATAGATCAGAAGCAATGAGAAACCAGTAAACCATATTGCCTAAATGAAGAAAAATAAGAGAAAAGAAGGTAGAATGGTATTCATGACTATGTATTACCTTTTTAATATCATCTGTAACCTTGTTCATGCAATAGCCGTGACGACACGTTCTGAAAGGAGGCCATTTAAGTGCTTCAAACAGGATGCAGCCAAAGAAGTCATATTCGGTTTTCTTGTCAAGTACTCAGTGAATTTAAGCCTGATGTTCATTAGAAAAGAAAACCTTTTTTGATTGTTTATATAACAAATTTTCAGACACACACATATTTACACACACACACATACATTTACATACATATGTTGGTGGGTAAACCTTGACTGGCTGCCAGACACACACCAAGCCGCTCTCTCACTCTCCCTCCTCAACATGATGGGGGAGAAAATAGGATGAAAAAGCTCCTGGGCTGAGATAAAGGTAGGGAGATTGCTCAGCAGTTACCATCACAGGCAAAACAGACTCTACTTGGGGAAGGTTAATTTAATTTCTAGTCAATTAATAATAGTGTAGGATGGTGAGAAAAAGAGACAAAACTAAAAACATCTTCTCCCACCCTCCCCTTTTTTCTAGGCTCAACTTCACTCCCAATTTATCTGTCTCCTTCTCCCAAGGAGGGGATGGGGAATGGGAGTTGTGGTCAGTTCATAACAGTTCCTCTCTGCTGCTCCTTCCTCCTCATACTCTTCCCCTGCTCCAGCACAGGGTCCCACCGACGGGAGACAGTCCTTCATGAACCTCTCCAACGTGGGTCCTTCCCACGGGCTGCAGTTCTTCATGAATTGCTCCAGCATCAGTCCTTTCCAAGGGGCCACAGCTCCTGCCAGGAGCCTGCAGGGCTGCTTCTCTCACATTTTTCTCACTCCTCTCTCTCACAGCTGCTCTGCAGCATTTTTTACCCTGGGGGCAGCCCCTGGTCTCTTCTCACACAGGCCACCCCTGCAGCCTCCCACCGCCACCAGAACCGTGCCACGGAAACCCAAAACACATGTACATGTTTCTATACTTTTCAGTAAAAAGTCCAGAAACTTAAAGTGAAGGCGTTGGATCCAACACTGACGTTCAAGTACAAAAAATAACTGTATGAGATCATTGCAGTTTCATTTCAAATATAGGCAAGAACAGTTTCCAACACCCCCATAAGGCCCAAAGTGGCAAGTCAGCCGGCATGTATCCCAACCTTTGATGGGAGTGTCAGTCTTTGAATCAACATCCTTTTGCCTGTGCATGCTCATAAATCCATTATTTTCGTCATATTTTGGAGCAGTTGCTTGAATTTCCATCTGTGTGATCCCTTTGTGCAAGTAACTTGAGTGTTTGTGGAAAGGAAAGGCATTTATTTGCAGACCTGGAGAGCGTTCTGACACAAAGTTTCATCAGAAAACTACAATTTATGTCAGAACACAGCACTGTTATGTCTTAGCAGTTTCCTGCCACCTCATCTGGAAGGCTATTATTGACCCGTCTTTCCTGGATTCGGGCCCTAACATCTGCACTGCTTCAGGTCAAAAATCCTGCACCTCCCACATGCCCTTTTACGGCTCCACGAGCCCGGAGGCCTTGGAAGCTCCAGTTCTTCGTCTACTCATTGCTCTGCTCTTCAGCAGAGGCCTGGAGGAGTCCTTCCTGACTCCAGAGTGTTCTCAGGTAACCTCCAGAATGCTTCTGCCAAGCCAAGGACATTTCAAGGTCATTCCCAAACATCAGGACAGTAAGAGAAGTTCCTGGGGACTGGGACAGAAAAACAATTTTTTATCCTGTTTCTTCCTAAAATTACCTTTAAAATTTCTTCTGAAGCAAAAGCTGTAAGCTAGAAACAAAACCATGTTTTGACAAACTCCTCTTAGATGGTGTCCATTAAGGAGACCACGCCCTGAATGCCTTCCCTATATTGTCCGAGCTTCTTATTTTTTTTAATATGTATTTAGTATTGTAACATCTCTGTGAAGAAAGGCACAGTTAGCATATCAGGTTTGCACACAGGAAAGAAGTACTAATATCCTTGTAATTCAGTGGAGAACAGTGCAGTGATCCTCAGGTAGACCTGGTATGGCTGCATGTACAGTGCCGAGCGTGCAAAGGTACTAGCTAATCTTCCCGACAGATATATAACCTCCCAATCCCAAAGATAACACAGGTTGCCCTGACTCAGATGTCTCTTCTTCTCCCTCAGTAGCGTGGTATGCCATCAGGCGATGACCTAATGATCTAATTGAGCCAACTTAGGTATCGCTAGCATAAAAGACAAGAGCTTCAGAATCCTCTCGGGACTTCATATTGTCCCTTGAGCATCTGTAGACCATGTCATTTAATCTTTGCTTCTATGGTTATCTAAACCAGCTGGAATAATGTTAGATCAGGCATAATCTATTGCAATCTGTTCTCCTGACTGCTGTGCAACTACAGCCTCAAACTTATACGAGTATGATGTGGTAGAACAGGGAAAGCTAGTCTTTTGAATGAGTTTGCTAAAATAGAACTATCCTTCCTACCAATTCATTTAAATATTTGAATTATAGCAATGGAAACTTTTTATGTAATTTTCATCCAGCAATATAAGTTTACAATTGCTGTATCTGTGTGTTTGCTCGTAATAACCAATGTTTCCAGTATCCTTCAACACAGCAAAGCTCCATTGACTTCCAGAGGAATCTGGGGTGCAAAAGGAATAGGCAATACAGGTAATACAGCCTTCGCAGCTAAATTTCTTGAAGCAGTTTTATGATTTTCTTCTGCCATTTATGCTTTATGTTGGGTACTAACATATTTGGAAGGATTAGGAATTAATTGTATTTCAGATTATGAAGTCTCGTATCTGAAAAGTGTCATTGTGTATCCATTTTTTATAATCTCTGGTTGCTTATGTTCTCAACACAAAATGGCCAACATCTGCTGAAGAAAACGGTGTAGTCGTGTTCCCACACTCGGGAGGGGCAGACCTACCTCTGCATATCGCAAGGTAATTCTCTGCACGGGAAGTCGTTGCCTCACTGCAATAGAAACAGCCTTTGTCTACTTAGATCCGTAATTCTCATTAAATGTGCTGAATCACCCTTTCCCTCGTAAACCTCTGAAATTCAGTGTACCATAAAAGACTGAATCTTTCAGTTAAACATTGTCTTTTAAATCCATTTTGATTACAGGAGTTGAAAGAGCTCTCTCAAATGTAAGGCATTAAGGTGTCCCAGAGTTGAGGAAAAGCCTTATTCTTTCCTTTTCGGAAATAAAATTTCTTGGTGACAAATGGTATAAAGTGAAGTAACACTGGCCACAGCGCAACACTTATTTGGAAGAAACAGGCATGTTAGAAGGAAGCCATGCTCTGTGCTGGGTAATTTATCTCACCCCTTCCCCACAGCTAGCATTTTATGGTGCTGAGTGCTAGGGAAAAAAGTGCTGAATATTAAGAAATAAAGTTTGGAATATATTTTTACGCCTTGCTGTGTGTCACATATATTATTTTCTCCCCAAATCATACTTAGAAATTCATAGGCATGTATATTACAGTTAATTCTTTTTTATTTGCAGAAGGAATTAATAGTTTGAATTCTTACTATTTTTTAATCGTATTCGACCTAGCAACATTGTTTTAGAAGTCAGATTATAATAAAATGGAGAGGAGTCATTCTTTAAAAAGTGCAATAAAATAACCCTGGGAAAGCTTTTGTTTGCCTGAAGGAGAGTATGTCCTGGCAAGAAGATGCTGGCTGCACCACTGTGTCGTGCTCCATGGGCATCTAACGCCTCCTTAGAAACTCTGTCCTCTCGTACCTTCCTCCCAGGACACCTCTCCACTGAGACACTGACTAGGCTGTGACCCAGGGACTCATTAGGGACACTGTTAACATGTTCAAACGTCTCACCCTCCCCTCAAGAGTGATGGATAAATGGCTGTGTGTGAGTTCGAGACCTAGGATTAAGCACTACAAATTTCGATCCAAGCCTTTCATCCTGACATGCAAAAAGCCCAACCAGGCAGCACACGATATCTGAGAACTAAACTTCCCTCTTTTATCCTCACAGCTAATTGCTGACAAGTCTTTCTTAGGCTCTTTTAAAAACAGAAGAGTTCAAGTATATTCAAACACACGCAAAGTCCTTGAAGGCATGCTGCAAACTTGTTTTATTTACAAGCACTTCCATCCCTTTCCTCTGAGAAACAGCAGGGCAGACTCTGCTTTTGAGTTATTTCACAGGAAAACAGCATAATCATGGGATGGTCGTGCCTGGGACTCAAAGTCTTCGCTGCTTTCTTCTCCCCCATATGTTGATGCTCAGTTGCCAGCACTCAGGTGCTTCGTGTGCTGATTCAGGACTTCTTGAGCTCAAGCACTGGCACAAGTTTTAACAAAATCATGTATGGACATAAAATAGTCTAAGGCAATCTGGGGACTCAGAGAGCATGTGAAATTATCCTTTAGACATAGCAGCTCTAGGACTGTGAGGCTGGCGTAGAGCTTAGAAACAGAAGAAGCTGTGAGTCTTAAGAGGGAAATACAAAAATGTTTCTTCTGCAGTGATTTACTAGATTAAACACTGAAAAGAGCGTGAGAGCCTAGACAGAGGGCTCATGGTAAGGAAAAAGGCCTTGAATAGCTACAACTGAATTCCAGAGTAGAAAGTGTATTTCCAAAACCCAAAGGTCCACATCAGACGACCATGTAAAATGTTGCCAGTATTTGCATAAATATTAGCCTTGCATCTCTGTTTGTTAAATGGGCAAGAGAAATAGCACTAACAGATAAATAAGTAATGGGGGGCGGGGGTAGTGGTGCAAGAAAACCACTGAAAATACGGTCTCTGCAGAAAAGAGGTGAAAGTACTAATGAACAGTTTATTCCTTGCAGTGTTAGGGAATCTTCTTTTTCTTCTCAAAAGACCAAAAGGATATAAATGAAATTAAAGGTTCATTAACATGATTAATTAGTTTTGTCTCTTATTCTTCATTTCACAATTGTAACCTATCAACATTCATAATTAGGTTGAGGGTGCTTCACTTTTTAATGGAATGGAAAAATATGAGGAAGAACTCATTCTGATTAGACATAACCATTATTTCTAATATGCAATATATCAACTTCTCAGCTAATTATACTATGGGAATTATCATGCTTCTTGCTATTGAAATTAAAAAAATCATTTGATAACTCCTCTTTTCATAGGTTATTGCGGTTTCAGGACATTTGTTTCTCTTAATTAGGCTATTTAAGCACCAGATAAAATTTGCTAGCTGAATACAAAAATCCTTTTGGCTCTAAAAGAATTAATTGTACTTTAACCAATATTTTAACTTTTCAACAGTTTTAGGGTCCAAAGACACATATAACAATAATATGCCAATTATTCCCTTCATCTGAGTTGCCTTCAATATTGCCTTAAGGAGATTTTATTCCAATTAACTCTCCTCAAATATTATTAGCGTGGCTGAAATTCTGTCCTAGTTAACAGTGGTGTTTAAGTAGATTGACTTTCATCTATGAAGTCTGTTTGTGGCGTTAGGTTGTCCATTTCTAGGTTACTCCGTGAATAAAGCCAAAGGACTGTGACATCAGAACTGGACAGTGAGGTCAGAACAAAGCAGTTCCAGCAGAAAGCATGAACAGAAATTTCTAATCTGAACTCACCTTAAGCAGAGGAGCTTTCTAAGTCCTGCTGGACGCTGGCATCTGGCCGCTTTTGAGAGCAAGTGCACTGATAGGAGCTGCTGGATTCTTCCACAGCAAGATGCAAGCTGTCATTATCACTAACCAAAAATTACTGTAAATGTAAATTGTCCGGGACTTGTGAAAGGGATGTAAACTAAATTAGATGCTCTTGCCACTTCTGAGTAAGGCTTGCATAGGTAGAGCATAGCTACATTAGTAATATTTCTTGAATTAAATGAATAAACAATCCTGCTTTACAAACTAATGCTTCTCATAACCATTCTCAAAGTATCATACATTGTCATACTGACAAAGGTTTAAAAAAAAAAGAACATAAGCATCAAACAAATCCCTGTTTTCAGCTCCATTTGAGATTAAGGCTTTGCTCAAAATGTAAAGTAAAATATTGGTGCCTAACAGTAAAATTGTCAGATGCCTTTTTGATCCAGTGTATTAGACACTCTCCAGCTGGCCTTACGGTGACTCGTTGTGTATCAGTTATCTACTGATACACTAAACTGTAGTGTATCTAAATGTGTGTCTAAATGACACTTACTTGTCATTTTACTGAAGAGTGACTGACCCTACGGGTCTGTCCCTAGAAAGTTGTTTTTTGGCAGTGGACACCTGCAGGGTCTGTTTTGAATAAATACCTCTGAAAGAAGGTAAATTTAGAGTCATTTATGAGGTTGGGCTGGGTTCACACATAATGAACCTTAGGATAGTTAGTTGCTGCAAGGTTTGCTTTGAATACTGATTATCACATAAATACAGCATGACCAGGCTATGTTCCTACCCAGAACTTGGGTCCTACTTTTCGCGTCAGTGAAATACATAGTAGGGTACTGTGACTGGTGCTGAATATTGGCCTGATATTCCCATCAGTCCAAGCTCTCTGAGAAAACTCAAGCTTTGGGTGACTAGAGACTTTTAAATAGTGAAGCAAGGTATATCAAATGTTGGTGTGGCGTGAATTTGGGTCAAACAATCCATGCAGACACATATTAAGCACGAAGAAAAAAGTGGATGTGAAAAAAATCTGACTGGAAATTAGCAGCTGTAACCACCAGAAGAGTGAGATGCTGGAAAACTCCTTCTGATGTTAGTGTGAAACATACACAGTTGCGAGACAGAGCAGGACCAGCTCCCATCAGTTTAGATGAGCTATTGCTTGACGTAGCAGACACGTAGACGCCGTGTCCAAGAAGCTCCCTCCCAGTCTTAACACCAGTGGCTGCAGGTGCCCAGCCTGAGACATTTCTGAATTTCTCACATGTGCAGAATTCCTGTTCAGTAGAAATTGAGATATAAGGCAACGATGGCTCTGCATCTCCTAAAACTCGATTCTTAGTAGAAGGCAAACACATCACCTTGGAAGCCTTCCCTTCGTTTGCCAGCTTTATAATGATGACAATCACAAGAGATGCCTTTCATTGGTTGTCCTCTGAATCTTTTACCATTAATTCAAAAGGCAAGACATGATGACTATTAAACAGTGTCAGCTTAGAATCAGTGTTTTGATTGCAAAGATCACAGAAATTAATCCTAATTTTTAAAATTTCATAAGGGTACTAAGTGAATTATGTTCAGTCTGAGATGTTCTTTGGCAGGACTCTGTTCTCCCTCTTGTATAAGCCTGTAGCTATAACTAGGCAGGGATAAGAAGATTAAATCAGACTTTATGAAATGGTCAAAATTCCACCATTGATCCATTTCTTGAAACTGAAACTTCATGAATCATTGAAGCAAACTGAATCAGACATTTTAATTAATGAAAAAATCCAAACGTCCCATTGTCTTCTTGGTTTACATTAGCCTATGCTGAGCTCTGTACAACACAGCTAAACTGCCTCTACCATTTAAAGTTTGCTTCTGTGTTGCTAAATGGCATTGCATTCTTACTGGTCTTGCTGTTGTTTTAAGATGCATCTGCACTGAGGACTTGTAGCACAGGGGCATAAATTTTCAGACTGAGACGGCAGATAAAATGAGATGGGTAGGGCCCTCAAATAGAGAACACAACTTCTCCTGCATAACTCGTTACGTAGATAGTTGTGTGACCTGCAGCAGTTTTGGTGCTCAGGAAAGGTACGTGTATGTACCTTGCTGTGTCATGTCTGCTACCACAGGATTAAGCATAACAAAACCTGTTCAAGTTTAGGTATGTCCATGCAGAGGAACACCTCTGCACTTCTCCTCAGCACCACTTATGGTGCAGTCTTCACCTCTCTCAATTCAGTCTCCTATGCACCGCTTGATTACTTAAACATGAGTCTAACATAGCTGTAGCTAACCAGATGAGGTTTTGGGTTTGCTTTTTTTTTTATTTTCGCAGAGCAAAATTGGTTTGGAATGGACGGGGCCAAATTGTTTTGAAAGCCATTCCCAGCACTGGTGCAGGAGGGCATGCTGGAGTGCTGTATAGAAGAAATGAAGCTATCTGATAGCTTTCCAAGCTGTATCCAAACTTTCCAAGTATACCACAGACCACCATAAAAGTGAAACTATTCTAGCATATTTTAAAGTTTTGACAGTTTAAGAATTGGCTTCCATATCCCATACAACTGTTTCCGAGGGCAAGAAGGAACTTGGGTCAAGTCAGTTTTCTTAAAACACCACTGCATAAAAGTTGGGTTAGCCAGTCTGTAATAAAGTCGTGAACTTCCATGGATACTAAAAGCCTAATTTTTCAATAATTTTGCAGACCTTATCTATTAAAATACCTTGAATACCACAAATAAAATTGAATTTTTATTTACCAGAATATAATTATAACACTAGACTCTGTTGAGACATGCACTTAAGTCAGATTCCACTACTCTAAGTCAGCTGCTTGAGACTTTTTGTTAATTATTCAGCAAAGGGTTTGAAACCACTCTTCCTGCCATGATTCCAAATTAATCTATTGCAAAGGAATTTTATTTTTTATTCTCTCACTTCACACGTACATACAACAAAATGAAGTTCCTTAGAATGCAGGAGACAAACCTTGGATTCATACAAAAACAATTTTAGATGAGGTTTCCAATACTGTACGGCATAAATACCTTCCTGAAGAAATCTGTTCAGTTTCACAGATGTCATTTTGTTTAAAAATTAAAAAGAATCAGTAAAAGCAAAGAGAAAAACACATTTGGCAAGTAAATGTGCCTTATTCCTTTGCTCCTCTAAAATATTTTGATTAAAATTTAAATTTTCTTTTATTATCTGCAAAATAACTTAAGTTTTCATATCAAAACTATCTTTTAGTCAGTCAGTCACTGTACACTTTATGTTCTTCTGAAGTACAAACACAGTGAGGTAAGTGTAGTTAAACCAGGGCTACATTTAGTTTTTTAAAAAGTACAATGCCAGGTACTAGAGACATTCACATACAACAAAACTTTTTAATATATCAGAATAAAAGTATGTGTTACAAGTACACATGTACCATATACAGGTCCCTGTTTATGCCAATGTCTATTAAGATTTCTAAATTGTTGGGACATTTTTATGCAGAGCTTGATTCTTTTGTGACATAAGTTGATATAGTTTCACTGGTTTCAGTGAAGTCACACCGAGTTATACCAGATGAGTCAAAAAAGTAGTCAAACTAAATTTACTAAGAATGATTAAATACTCAGATACCTTCTGCATCATTCAACTTCCAGTATTTTAGTCAGGAGATGGACACGCTGAAAAACTTTGGCAGTCCAGCATCAAAGAAAGCCAGCCTCATTTCTTGTAAAAAAATGATAATACATGAATAAAGTTAAAAGCGAAGAGGAAACCTCCGCAAGTGCTTCAACACTTGGGAAGTTTTGCCGCCATTTTTATTTTGTATGGGCACAGTGTCTTCCAAAATAAAAAGGCAAAAATTCAAAGCATCCAGCTAAGTCCTTGCCAAATCACGAGGAAGGGGAGAGGCAAAGAAGATGTTGTATGGGTGAAAATGGAGCAGAGAAAGAAGTTTTTTTTTCCATCAGAAAACAATTAAATCCCAAACCAAATGTAAAAGCCACGGTTGTTACAGGCATGCATGTCAGCATTGTTTCTCATAAAATCTGACAAACTGTCTGTTTTCAGTTGCTCATAGCACTTGTCCCATCACAAGCAAAACCTCTACATGCACGGTTGCTGCCTCCGGCTCAGGTTTTTGAAGACAAGAGTCAAAACAGGACTGCAATGAATAAGAAATCACAACAAAAATGTATTTTTAAGCCCGTGTGGAAAACCTGTGGCAACCATTTCTTTGAAGGACTATAACACTTTGAACGCGTTAGCATAGGAGAGAGAGGAAGGACTGCATGGAGTGCCACTCACAAGCTCTTTGGATGAAGACCAGCGGTGAGCAGAATGGCAGCAGCACCATGCTCATTGACCAGGGGACGAAGCACGGCGAGCAGATGATCCAAGATCTGACCACATGTTGTGCTCCCTCAGTACAATGCGACGTGCCAATGCCCTATTCCTGACCGCCAGACCAACCCTCCCAGAGGGCTCACATTTTAAGATGGACAAATTTTTTTCACACAGACACACAACAGTTGAAAATAATACTCGGTGCTTGCAGGGTGGCAGACCTATCCTTCTCTGATCGCTCCCAGCTGTTTGAGAACAAAGTGTAGAAAATTGTTGGCCATCATGGGAAATGGACATTTTCATGTGTGCTCAGTGGCAGCCGGTGGCCTCCAGGACCTTTAAGAGGAGCTGTTTGATCTGAACACTGACAAAGGCAGGCAGGAGGGATCCAGGGATGAACATGAGAAGAAATACGTACTCTGGTGCAGAGGAGAGTGAGCAACAGAAGGAAACACTGCATGGGTTGGGAAACTGAGACACCCAAGCTTGGCACTGCAGGGATGAATGTGGGAAACATAACCAGGGTTTTCAGAAAGACAAATCTTGCTCGGCCTGCTTGGGAATGAACCAAGCAGGTTCATTCTCTCTTTGTCCACAGCACAGCCAGTTTTACTGACTTTTGTGCAAACAGAAATGCTGGAAACCTTGACTCAGAAGATAGGACTGTGCGAACCCCTTGGTGCTCCAAGCAATCTCTATGCTTCCCCGCTGCAGGGGCATGAGCTAAAACTGTAGCATGGGAAGATTTCCTGTAACTTCAGCTTCACCAGAAGTAAAAGTCTTGCCAGAGGGTTTGCAGGGAAAAAAGCGGGAACAGGAAAGGTTAACGATGCACAAGTCCCAGAAGTAGCAGAGCAGCATCATGATGGAGAACGGGCAGAAGCTGAGAGGGACTATCAACAGAAAGTAGATTTGTCAGAGACAAGAAAGGACAAAGCTGAAAGTTACCATAAATGGAGAAGAAAAGAGCAGCAAAATTATTTCCTTCCTTTCTCACATTTTCCTGGGATAATCTATGGGCAATAACAAAACCTTGTTTTATTTCTTTTGGGTCTTTTGCTACCTTGCACTTCCTTTTTAAAGTTAGCTTATTCTTTCTTTGGTATATATGTGCAGTTTTCAGCATAGCTGCAGACCGCAGTAGCCCTCACCTACATCTGCACCACATAAAATGATGGGGTGTTTTCCCTGCTCTAGTCAACACCAAAATTTGGCCTAGTAGCAGTCAAGAAAAATGCACAGTTGAATAAATAGTTTCACATATAAAACCAGGTTTATTTGTGAGCTTAACTGGATTAACAGTTCAGAGCTGCACCTCATACATCACTGTAAGCACGTGCTTGTCAGGAAAACCTCCTAATTCTTGGGCGTTAAATGAATCTGCCAGTGCTGCAAGACTGAGCTGAAACCCAAAGAGCTTTTTAGGGGATGTTTATTTAAGATATTTGTTTGGCCTTCATGTTTTTACATGTACACTGTGTTGGCTTGCATCTGAAACCAGCCTGAAATAATTTCGCAAACTACGAATTACAAAACTGGCACAGCGTGCTCTTTCTGCATGGCCGTGTCGCCCTCATGGTGCTCTTCTCTCACCTACGTTCTCTGACGCTTGCACCAGCACCAGCGCACGCTGCCGCTGAGCAGGCCAATGCCCGCCGTACCTCCCCGTGCCAAGCACTGCCAGGATTTACTGCCAGGAGACTGTAAGGCTATTGTAGGCACTAAGGTTTCCACTGTTCTGTTGCCTCGCAATGGTTCCTCCTGAAAAATGCTCTCTGCCGCGAGAAAACCCTTCCTGTGGGATAGACTGACGTTTGGAAATTCATCATTTGCTGTGTTCATAGAAAAATTAATCTCTACTTTAAGTTACTGAGAGGGAGAAGAAGAGGTTGTATGTCCATACAGTTTTCTTTTCCTTTTTTTTAGTGAGCAGTCTAACTATTAGCTCTACCCAAAATATTTTGTCTTCTTAAGCATCCAAAACGATACTCGGTTTACCAAAACAGCTGGGGGGGTTGGGGGGGCGGGAAGAAACATATACACGAGGGAAACCACCAATTCCGCCTTTAAAACTCCGTCCGTTTCCTCACGGCGGGCGGACACCGGCCCGGTGGGCCCCGCGGAGCCCGGGCAGGCTCCGAGCGGGGCCGGAGCCGCCCATCCCTTGTCGCACAGCGGCACCGGGCGGCTGCGCGGCCGCAGCGCGGCTGGGAGCCGCGGGGACGCCGGTTCGAGACCGGGGAGAGCTGCCGAGCCCGGCTCTCGGGGAGGGTGGCACCGGGTCCGGGAAAAGAGGTTGCAACCGCTCTTCAGTTTGACCCGAGAAGAGTTTTAGCTTGTTGCCCAGTTTCAACTATTCGTTAAAAAATTCATGAAGTACTGGAAAAATAAAGAGAATAAATAAATGCTATTATTGTTGTTGTTTTTCTTGTTATCATTATTGCTGTTCTTGTTATTGTTATTCTTGTTATTATTATTGTTGTTGTTATTATTTTTGATATTATATTCATCGGGAAGCCTGGATTTGTGTTAGCTAGTTTTAATTAGCTATTACTACACATAAGCACTACAGCTAAGCTTACAAATAGATACAAAATAGTTATGCTTCTTCATACATTTCAATTTAAATAACTACAGTTTTACTGTGACAGATCGCGACTCTGCCTTGTTTGGTAACCCATCTTTGACAAAAATGATTTTAAAAAGCCTCAGAGTACAAAACAAGGTGAGCCTAAAGTGAACTTTCCTACAACATACTCTTCCAGTAACCAGCAGCTCATGAACTTCCTGAGCTTGTGTCCAGTGGAGCTAGAGGGATTTGTCTACTACACCTTTTCCAATTACTTTTTGAACCAAAGCAGAATTTTAACATCTATAGCATATTGCAGCAAGGAGTTTCACAGCTTAAGTTCACTATGTGAAGTAGCATCTCCTTTCTCTCTTTCTCCGTGCATGTAACTATACACATATATATATATGTATGTATGTATAATCAAATCACCAAATTCATGTTGAACATAAGGCTCATCTGCTTACTCTGTTATCTTTTTGGAACTTGCCACCTTATTTGGCACCTCATAGTTTTTGACTTAGGAGAAATGGTAAATAATGGCTGCCTGTCTGCCACCTCTGTGCCACTCACGATACGGATTTCCCTCCCTCCATTTTTATCCTATCTGTCATTCCTTTTCCAGACTGCAAAGTTCTTGGTATGGGAATTACTCACTTTTGGCCAGGGGCAATCTGCTGCCTTTTCCTGCATGTCTTTACTTCTATTGCATCATTTAAAATTTAATACAGGTGTATGAATTGCACGCTGTGGCATTTAAACGCATCCATTTGCTTCCCTTATGTCTCTGCTATCTTTAATGATTTTTAAGTCTCCTTGTAACAAAGTCAGCTATGTGAAAGTTCATCTATTTATTTTACCCATAATTTACAGACCTAGCTGTCTTTAAGACAAGCAATTTATCTTTTTCTCTGGCAGGAAGACGACTTCGGTCTCACCTTCTTGAGACCCCAGACAATATTCCTAAGGCGGATATAATTTCACTACAGTCCTTTCTCTGCTCTCTTCAATGGCTGCACTTCCAAGTTACCTGCAACAAACAATTCTTGATTTAACTTTATGAAAGGTGTTGGTGTATCAAAAATGTTATGATCATCTAAATTTGGAAATAAATAGGGATGTTATGAGGCATGAAACTGTCCTATCATAGTCAAGGGAATACTGCAAGCAGCTAATAGTCCTAATACAAACAAACAGGGCTGAAAACTAAATGGCGAACAGAAAGTATCCCATAAAATAGCAATAATCACTCTCATTCAGCACATTAGCTCTTAATAAATGCAAAATTATTTATTCTGAGATATGAGGAAGCAATACTACATAAAACATACAATAAAAGACTTTGTCTTTCAAACTACCTAGTTCCTAATAATTCTAAGTCATCATTTTCAGCCATGATCTTTATTTCCCTTTAATTCAGATACTCTTTGAAAATAGATCAATATGTCTCTTTAAATTCCTGATCCAATAGACACCAATGTGACTTTAGACTTTTTTCCCAAGTAAATTATTAATTATTTTCTTTAGTCAGAAGCTGATTCTTCTCTCAGGCAGAAATCACCCTTTTAAGTGAACACTGCCTGTGATAGCCACGATGAAAGATTTACAAACAAAATCAGATGAATTTTAATTTGTATCTTCAGTCCTTTTGTGATGCTGGAAAATAATTTCCACCAGAAGGCTCAGTTTGAGGAAAGATTGTGGTTCATACAGATAGGGGTCCCAAAGAGCCAGTAACAGGTTGGTTTTCGGATGCAAACTTGTCCATGAAAATAAAAGGAAAAAAGCGAAGAGTAGGCCTTCTGTTCTCCAGCTAAAGTGATGACAGGGTACCAGGCCATTTTCCTTCTCCTTCTGCTTGAGAACATAAATACTGAGATCAGGAGAAGGATGTGAAGGAAGTTGCGTGTGAAATGGGAGCTTTAGCAATGTTTGTTTCCAGACACATTTTCAGAGAAACAGCATTTATTCCAATCCATGTCCAAGCTTAACATCCAAATTTTTCCCAGGTCCACGGGTGACGTTGGGATGATCTGAAGGAAAAACACTTTCAGATTGAGAGTAAGCCAAGTATTTTTTTTATGTTTTCACTTCAATTGTTATCCACTGAATATCTACACTTTTGGGGGATTTCGCTAGTATGAACAGTAATCTTGGCAAAAATAAAACACCATAGGAGCATAAGCAATCAATCAGATTGCTTGTTGAGAGAGAAAATTATGATGTAGAAAATATAGAAGACTGTGTGCATAAGAACTGCTGGCAAATGTTTGGACATCTCTGAAGTGTGAAAACATTTTAAAACTATGTTGCTGAAAATATCATAAAAGTCAAGCTCAGAACACATTCAGTTTTATTCTAAATAAAAGAAACACTTATTCCCTGCTTCTTTCCTATTATTATTCAAAGTCAATTTGTGTATATCTGCTTTTCTCTGTTTCATATTCAAGCTGGATAGACTTGGAGCATTTATATATATTTTTATGAGTCTTGGTCAGTCTGGGGAACTCTTTTTCCCTCTTCTTACGCATGTAAATATATGTATATGTATGTAATCAAATTACCAACACTGTGTTGAACATAAGGCTTGTCTGCTTTCTCTGTTACTTTCTTACTCTATTTTTGGACATGAATACATGTCCATGATCATGGCACAAACCATCTTCGGGCATCTTCAGCTCACACAATACCTGATTTTACACACTACAGGTAAAAAATGGCTGCTCAGAATCATAGAATCATTGAGGTTGGAAAAGACCTCTAAGATCATCGAGTCCAACCGTCAACCCAACACCACCACCCACTAAACCATGTCCCTAAGTGCCTCATCTACATGTCTTTTAAATAATTCCAGGGATGGGGACTCCACCACTTCCCTGGGCAGCCTGTTCCAATGTTTAACCACTCTTTCAGGAAAGACATTTTTCCTCACGTCCAATCTAAACCTCCCCTGGCACAACTTGAGGCCGTTTCCTCTCGTCCTGTCGCTTGTTCCTTGGGAGAAGAGACCGACCCCCACCTCGCTACAACCTCCTTTCAGGGAGTTGTAGAGAGCGATGAGGTCTCCCCTCAGCCTCCTCTTCTCCAGGCTAAACAACCCCAGTTCCCTCAGCCGCTCCTCATAAGACTTGTTCTCCAGACCCCTCACCAGCCTCGTTGCCCTTCTCTGGACACGCTCCAGCACCTCAACGTCCTTCTTGTAGTGAGGGGCCCAAAACTGAACACAGTATTCGAGGTGTGGTCTCACCAGGGCCGAGTACAGGGGCACGATCACTCCCCTACTCCTGCTGGCCACACTAGTTCTGATACAGGCCAGGATGCCCTTGGCCTTCTTGGCCGCCTGGGCACACTGCCGGCTCATGTTCAGCCGGCTGTCGACCAGCACCCCCAGGTCCTTTTCTGACAGGCAGCTTTCCAGCCACTCTTCCCCAAGCCTGTAGCGCTGCATGGGGTTGTTGTGGCCAAAGTGCAGGACCTGGCACTTGGCCTTGTTGAACCTCATACAGTTGGCCTGGGCCCATCAATCCAGCCTGTCCAGGTCCCTCTGCAGAGCCTTCCTACCCTCGAGCAGATCAACGCTCCCGCCCAACTTGGTGTCATCTGCAAACTTACTGAGGGTGCACTCAGTCCCCTCATCCAGATCATCGATAAAGATATTGAACAAGACCGGCCCCAAAACTGAGCCCTGGGGAACACCGCTCGTGACCGGCCGCCAACTGGATGTAACTCCATTCACCACAACTCTCTGGGCCCGGCCGTCCAGCCAGTTTTTGACCCAGCACAGAGTCCACCTGTCTAAGCCGTGAGCCACCAGCTTCTCGAGGAGAATGCTGTGGGAGAGGGTGTCAAAGGCCTTGCTGAAGTCCAGGTAGACCACCTCCACAGCCTTTCCCTCATCCACTAGGCGGGTCACCTGGTCATAGAAGGAGATCAGGTTGGTCAAGCAGGACCTGCCTTTCATGAACCCGTGCTGGCTGGGCCTGATGCCCTGGTTGTCCCGCTCATGCTTTGTGAGCACCCTCAAGATGAACCGCTCCATAATCTTCCCCGGCACTGAGGTCAGGCTGACAGGCCTGTAGTTCCCCAGATCCTCCTCCCGGCCCTTCTTGTAGATGGGCATCACATTGGCAAGCCTCCAGTCGTCCGGGACCTCCCCCGTTAACCAGGACTGCTGATAAATGATGGAGAGCGGCTTGGCGAGCACCTCCGCCAGCTCCCTCAGCACTCTCGGGTGGATCCCATCCGGCCCCATAGACTTGTGAGCGTCCAGGTGGCGTAGCAGGTCATTGACTGCTTCCTCTTGGATTATGGGGGGTTCATCCTGCTCGCCGTCCCTGTCTTCCAGCTCAGGGGGCTGAGTACCCTGAGGGTAACTGGTCTGCCTGTTAAAGACTGAGGCAAAGAAGGCATTGAGTACCTCAGCCTTTTCCTCATCCTCGGTGACAATGTTCCCCCCCGCATCCAATAAAGGATGGAGATTCTCCTTGGCCCTCTTCTTGTCATTAATATATTTGTAAAACCTTTTTTTGTTGTCTCTAACGACAGCGGCCAGATTGCGTTCTAGCTGGGCTTCTGCCTTTCTCATTTCTTCTCTGCACGACCTAACAAGATCCCTGTACTCTTCTTGAGTCGCCTGCCCCTTCTTCCACAAGCGGTAAACTCTCCTTTTTTTCCTGAGTCCCAGCAAGAGCTCCCCGTTCAGCCAGGCCGGTCGTCTTCCCCGCCCATTCTTCTTACGGCGTACAGGGACATCCTGCTCCTGCGCCTTTAAGACTTCCTTCTTGAAGAACATCCAGCCTTCCTGGACCCCTTTGCCCTTCAGGACTGTCTCCCACGGGACTCTCTCAACCAGCGTCCTGAACAGGCCAAAGTCTGCCCTCTGGAAGTCCATGGTTGCGGTTTTGCTGGCCCCCCTCCTTACTTCACCAAGAAGCGACAATTCCACCATTTCATGGTCGCTAGGCCCAAGACGGCCTCCGACCACCACATCTCCCACCAGTCCTTCTCTGTTTGTAAGCAGCAGGTCGAGCGAGGCACCTCCCCTGGTAGGCTCACTTACCAGCTGTGTCAGGAAGCGGTCTTCCACACACAGAAGAACGACTGTAACTCTGTGGGCTGAGAATTCTAGGGAGTGGGTCACCCAAGAGCTACCCAGCTAAACAATCTGAACATTTTAATATAAAAGAGTTCTCCCCTGGTATTTGAAAGTGAAAGAACTACCAGATACTCTTGGGGGGGTGTGTGGGTGGTGTGTGTGTAAAGAAAAAAAAATACATTCTCGGAGATTTGTGTTCAAAAAGACATTCTCAGAGATTTGTTTTCAAAAGGAAAAGTCAGTGGAAGGAGAAAAATGGAATGCAAAGGATCCCACATTCCTTAAAAGATTTTGAATATTCTAAAACACTGATTAAAAACAAAACAAAACAAAACCACACCAAAAGGAAAAAAAAAAAAAAAAAGGAAGGGAAATAATTATACATGTTTTATTTAGGCCTGTTTAGTCCTTCCCTGTCTGAACTACTGTTTGCCTGCCCCTGTGCTCCTGAATCCTCAGGTGTCCCCACCTCCCCTGCTCCTTCTCAGAGGAGATACCGCTCTTCCTCTTCACTCTCTCCAGGGTGACGTCAGAGCCAGCTGTAATTAGTGGCAAACCCTTGCAACCCTCCCACCCCTGTGCCTTGACCATCCTTTGAAAAATACTGGTCTACACCATTTTCCCTGAATGGTCAACTAGACTGTCTCCAAGGTGGCTGAGATGTTGGGGGGGGGTTGGTGTTTGACCTGGAGTGCCTCCTTCAGCTGAGCCATGAAATTCCGTTTCCATGAAGCCCTAAAATCACTCTGTCCTCGCAAAGCTGCTGGAGTCCACTTTGAAGTGAAGCTCAGGAGCCCATGAGTCCATACTGTGCCCAAGTGACTACCCAACAGAAGGAGATTTTGGGGAGCTGTGGCGCCAGCAGTGATCTGGGCAGCATCTGCAGATTCTGCACTAGCTCAGAAATCTTCCTCTCTCTGCTCCCTCAAAGGTAGAAATAAGAGCTTTAACAGAAATAAGACTGTGCCTGTGTTTGCGCTTAAGGGAAGTCTATTGTGGGAAGGCTAAATTGGAGAAATGAGCTTTGCAGATCATTTTGGTTGCAGTGAGGTGAGTCATTATTCTAACTGCTTCTGCTTTGGCGGATCGCACATCCGTGCACGTCCAGTTGTCTGCCCCCTGCCACATATTGGTATCTTTTCTCCAGCAGGCTGCCTCTGACACGGGACAGCAGGAACAGGAATGAAGTTGGTAAAACTTAGGTGTGAAGACAAGCTTGAAAGACTTCTGACACAACATACTTTCTTCTCTTTCCATGAAAAAAACCATCCACACACTAACATTTAGCCTTATTTTCTGTTCTGTCTCAGGACCTATGTTTGTATATCATTTAACTCCCCTGTAATTGCCAAAACAAGTAAAGCAGCACGATACAAATAAATAAAACCATTTGCCTTCCCACTAGAAGTAAAAAAGAGGATAGGCATCCCTATTCTTCTCATAGTCTCTAATACACTCATCAGTACAGTAAGTCTTTTTTTCCCCTTACTCTTCCCATCAATATTTTAATACCTAGTGGATTTGATGAGGAAAAAAAAAATCTTCTGGTTAATAAAATAAGTATAACCTTCATTCTACAAATGAAACTGTTTGGATAATTTTCATATAAGCCTCAATAATTGTCAGTCTGTGACAAAACCTTTAGACATTTTTACAGTTAACTCCTACTTGTCATTCCTGGTCTTTGCTGAATTTAACATGAATCATTGACTCAGACACAAGCTGAATCTTTTGTAGGTGTTCACTGTTTTATCTATAAATAGCATTCGTAATCTGTACTTCACCGATATCTTTATTCTAAGTCACTGAAGAAGCATTTTGGGTGTGCTGTTTTAAACGTCTTTTCTTGCCTCTTGAAGATGAGAATCTCTGTGGTGTAAAATGTCATCTGGGGGTCCATGGCAGTGAGTAATTTATGTAAGAAAAAAAAAAATTGGGATGTTTCTTTATGTATTTGTCTTATTTAAATAAAAAAGACTTCAAATTTAATTCATTCCAATTCACTCTCACTTTGGTGTTTTACATTGTAAAACAAAAATAAAAATAATTAATAGCGGAGGGTTATTTTCTAACTTCCACAGTGGGTTCAACTCTTGAGGCTATGACATAGAATTTAGGACAATGACGAATGGATGACACTTGGCATCTGAAGCCCGGCCAGCAGAAGAAAGAACCTATTCTCTAAGGGATTACATCCAAACAATGAGGTTCATTTTTTTCTCTACAGATATAAACCAGTCCCATTTGCAAACATATGTAGTCATCTCTATATGAAAGTTTGTTGCAGCCTTTCATTTTTCAAAATGTGTTTCTTCTTCACAACGGAATATTTTAATCCCCCTGTTTAAATTTTGAGTCTTCTTTTTTCCTTCTTTCTTTTCCATTATCTAGAAAAAATCCTATGAAAAAGATAAGACATGGGGAAAGTCTAATAACTTCAATAGTTTATTCTCTGATGATACTTAATTATGAGTGGGATTTAAGTAGGTGTTAATTTATATTTCTTTGAAGTGTCCAAGTCCAAAAAATTGCCTAATAAAAAGCTCTTTGTGGCTTTGGTATTTTTAGTCTTACAAGCTTATTCCATATATGCCCCCTTCTCCCTTCCTTTTAACTTTCTCAGATAAATGAAGACTAGACATTTTTTCTTGTATCAGAGGGGAAAAAAAAGGTTATTTAACTATACCAGATTAAAAAAAAATTGCATTGTTTCACTGACTATTAAGTCAGAAGTATGGTTTCAGGTCTGATTCTGTTTGCATGGAAACCCAATATGAAACCTCCCTTTTTCCAGTTAAAAAGATATGGCTGAATAAATAGCTGTACTTCTTGAAGATTAATTATGAGTAAGGTCTCTAACTGAATTCAGTCTTCCAGTTTCTGCTTTTAAGTCAAGCTCACTGCTGGTTAGAAAGTGACATTAGACTTTAATTCTTTCACAACTGTATCTCGTTTTGTCAAAAAAATTTTTAAGATCTTACCCTGTACTGAACCACCATTCATCCAGCTGACCAACATTTTGGCAGACCTGGGGGAAACTCATCTATCAACATTCTTCCAAAATTTTGTTCTCTATGGTTCAAAATATGTTATGGAACTTACCTATTTTTAGCAAATGATAGGGAAGTTTTATGCTGACATTCAAACAGTAGGACCATCAGTTTTTATCCAGCTAATGAGCATGATTTTGAAAAATTGAACTCTGTGTGTTGTTGTCTTCTGTTGCTTCTCACCTCAGTGGGATTAACTTTAATTTTTTTCTGCAAGTGCAAACTTTGGAGAAGAGAGTGAAACCCTTACCTCATCGTTAATTAAATATAATGAAGTCAGTAGGTGTATCCTTAGAGTTATCCTGAGTGATTTACCAACTACCAGTGAACAAAATGTTACTAAGATCAAACCATTATATTGGAGTTGAACCAAAGAAATTATAGTGGAATGACCCATGATGCTTTCCAACATAATACGAATTGCAAATTAGAGACAAAAACTACCTTTTAGATTTTGTTTTAAAAATTATGGTCTCTTGTGGATGCTACTATTTTTGAGCTTCAGTGTAAAAAGGTAGAAGTACTTACTTTCTTTTGAAATAATTAGATATTAGGCTTGCCAACCACCATTATTTTTATTGATTTCATTTCTGAAGTTCCTAGAAGACATTTCAAACAGAAAAGAGGAGGCAGTATTAAATACTTGGTGTTAAATTTTAAACAACTCAAATAAAGGGATTTGCATTTTGGAAAAATTATACTTCATAACTGTGAAAGCAAGATGATACACTATTTTAGAGGCCTCGTTTCTTCTGCTTCTCAACTTTGCCATCTGAGATTCTCCCACTTTGGCTCTATTTCTCTGGAGGTATGTTTTTGCCCCTGATTTTTTTAGAATTCTTCTCTTGAAGATTTATGAAATATCTGAGAAATATTCTTGTAGCTCAGTCTATAACACTTCTGAAAATCCTATTTTTCTGTAGAGAGGTAAAACGTGAGAAATGTAGACTGCTGGGATTTAACCAATTTCAGCATATAACTGATCCCATTCTAGCATACTTTAAAGACTGATCAAACAGAGATACATTAAGAACCAATGTTCCTTATTACCTAACACAAAAGTTACCTGAACAGCTACCTGAACAGCGGGCATAGGATCAGTGTTTATTTACGAGATGCTTAAATGCTGCTTACAAGACATTGTGCTATTAGAGGAAATTACAGGGATTAAGCAGTGTAAGAGAAGTATTTGTAGCGGGTTTGTTCTTTCTGCTATTGCAGCTGCTGGTGCTGGCACTTTCTCTTTTCCAGTTCAGCTGTTTTCTAGCTACCCACCAATATAGTTAACAACAAAGAAATATTTTAAAGGGTTGCAATGCAGACAAGGACTGAGGATTAGTCACCCAGGCTAAAGGAAGGGAACTTAGTGGGATATTGCGTTTCAGTCTCAGAGAGAAATGAGTTGTAGAACTAAAATGAAGCTGAAAAAGAGTTTTGAGAGTAAGAGAATTTGAAAAACAATTGAGCCAGAGCTAGTCTGCTATCTGGCCATAGAGGAATGCCATTCCTCAGTACAGCATATGATACTGCCCTAACGCTGAGGTAGATTTGATAATCCTAAAGCCTCTTCTACTCATAACATTTGGCCCTGTTGCTCTTCTTCCTCAACAGACTTCTTTCACTCAGATGCATCAACCAGTTTTGAATATCTTTTCTGACACGAAATTTGGTAAAAATGATAAATCTATATTTCTGAACAAAGGAATAGGGTATTTGTAGCACTAATTAACCATTACAGCAATGCCAACATCAGTTTCAAGTTTTTTCTTTAGAAACAGTTAAAAATGAATAGTAGCTGGAAGGTCAACCAGAGCTAGAACAAGAACTGACACCCAGATAGATGAGATTTGGTAAACCTCAGCTTGTTCCTGCACCTCTACTTGTAGAAAATAATGGAAAACTACAAACAGAAATAAATTTCTCGGAATCTCCTATTCTTACTGGGTAATTTCACAGTAACTATAAAGTCAGCATCTGCCACATTTATGAAGAGTAGATGTCAGATGGTAGAATAAAGGGATTTGTTTAAATTTATTTCTAAGTAAAAGCCTGTTGAAACTGTCAGCTGTTCATCTCCATTTTCTTCCTTCAGAGGAATTTATATGATGCTTTCCTCTCGAGGAACACCAGTTCCAACCTGGGCTGGAAAGCACATCTTGCTTAGGTTTTTTGCACGAACCCAGGTGCAGGCAAAGGCATTTCCTGGCTGTGGAGGCATGTAGCATCGCAGAGTTCATCTCCTTATGGCTGAGATGTTTTCTCCCCTCAAAAGGTGGCCACATCCATACTGGGGACAGTCCCAGGTCCATCCCAGTCCCAGAGCCATCATGGGCATTGCCTGGGAGAACACTAGCTCCCGAGTCAGGACGTGGATCGGTGTGGTCCATGGCCAGGCAGAGCCACGGCTGCGGCAGGGTGGCAGAGAAGCACCGCCATGGCATAGGACATGGGCTGAGGACAAGGACTGATGGCCCTGGGCTGGGCTGACATGGAGACCCAGGGTCAAGGTGGGAGGAGGTCCCAGCAGAGGATGGTGAGGGCCATCAACTGATTAGTGCCCTCAGGGCCCTGACAGTCTCCTCTAGCACTTCAGCATGTCTCTAAGGAGAGACTTGCTCCATAGGAAAACAGGGTTTGAAAGTCCACTGAGGTTTATAGCAATTTTTTACGAATGGTCATCTGTAGCTAATTCTGTGGATTCTCAAACCAGGGCCAGGATTTGGTGATGAACACTGCTTGTACCTGAAGGGTAAAGAACACAGATACAACATAAAGGGGGCAAGTCTAGCATTCTTCAGATTCACGTTAGAGCTTTAATTGCCATCTTTTCAAGCGCTGCTACAGGAGGTGCAGTGTACTACCGTGTGCTTCTAGATGACAGGCATCACTATAAAATTGGAATTATTTATGCCTTTTCTATCTTTTAGTCACTGCTAGAAGGCAGATACAAAGAAGCCACATACCTATTCCTATCACTGTTCAAGTTTTTTATCAGGATGGTGAGCAAATTAATGCTTTGCCTTGTAGCCCATGAAATTCCAGCTCTCTTTTGCATGTGTTAGCCATGCCTTATACTTTCAAGCTGTATAGACATCTTGCTTGCAGAGTCTTCTTGCACACAGCTAAAGCTATTTGAGAGAAGTGACCCAAAAAGGAAGGGTTAAACATACTCTTAGATTTTTGACGGTGAACACAAAGCAGAAGGCTTCAGAACAAATGGACTCAAATCTTTAAGGTTGAAGGAAAGATATTTCAGATGAGCTGAAAAGAGTCAGACGAGACGAAACCACAGATGTGGATAATGGATAATATATGTTGGATGCTCATCATATGGTTTGTCAGGAACCGTAAGATTGGAACAGTAAGTCTACAAATAGTAAACCCACCGTCTCTCAGGACAGGTCTGTTAACTGGAGAATCAGTGAAGAAATGTTTTTCCAACTAGTGATCAGAGCTTCAAATACTAGGATTTGCATCACTTCCCTTTTCTACAGCTCAAAGAGTTATTATCAGTCAGGCTTTCTTTCTACATTTCATCCATTAACCTTAGATATACATCTATGCAAAAGACTAAGTCCTTAATTTCAACTGATTCCATCCTTATTTTTTCCATATTATATACTAGCTGTTAGCTATTTCTAACTTTCATATCTTTGGTAACTCCCATTGTGTTTCTCAGCAGTTTGCAAACTTTGCTAGCTTAACTCTTACCTCATAAATCTGTTTTTATAATGTCCTGATCACTTTAGATTTTTTTCTGGAAGTAGTCCCCCATTTTTATTGTTTTATATTGTAGTAATCAGCATTGAGCAGAAGGTTCCAGACATTATTAAGAAGGTGGCTAAAAAAAAAAGGGGGGGGGGGGAGAGGAAGTATTTATTCCAAAAATACATCTTTTTACCATAGACCTCATTACCACTAGATGTTCCGAATAGCAGCTGTTCAAAATGGTTCAGTAATGGGAGAAATTAATGAAAAAAAGGTTCAGGAAAACTTTCGAGTCAGCTGATGTGCATGTAATCTCACCAGCCCTAGTGCCCATCTTCTGGAAATCTGTAAATGGCAAACTGCCAGGTGCTGGAAGACCATAGAATAGAAGTGATGAAACATTTCTCTCTAGTTTTTTTTTTTGTACTTACGGTCTTTCCTAAGTACTTGCTAGGACAGATGAACCATTGGTCTGACTTGGTACAGCCACTCATATGGTCTTGTATAGCAAGTGATCTATTTGTTTTATTTTGTGGATACAATGAACACAACATTTTACTGAATGTTCTTACTGACACAACTGTTTTGCCAAGCCTAAAGGCAAGCCTGTAGCTTGCATCTACGTCACATCATTAAAAATTAATTGTGTCTCTTGGTTCTGCAGTAAATTCTGCCTGCATTACAGCGATGCTGGACCACATATTTTGAAGCCTTACTCTTCAATGCCTATGAGATGCTGAGTGATTGCGGTTATAAGTATTAGGAAATATGATTGGAAATAATTATGTCTCTGAAAACTCATGTCTCATTTGACGCCTATTAGTTGAAGTCATGTTTCGCAGCTCCACTTCCTTCTAGGTTCCTCACTTTCTAATGTTTCAGACTCTTCTTAAGTGTAGTGGTTTTTATTTTTATTGGTTGAAACCACCAGCATTTCTTTTGAGGTTTGTACTCCTGCTAGGTTCCTTTGTGGTATTCCTCTTTTTAAAAAGCTCACAACTCCTGGCTTAGAAAAATCTGCACATTTCCTTTCACTGTGGTGCTTGTTCCCTTTTCTGGAAAACTAATGAAGTCACTGAATAAGACCATGTCTTTCGCCAATGACATGAAGTCACTGAATAAGATCATACCTTTCACCAATGACTGGTCTCCCACAGCCTGCCTATCTCCAGAAGTTTATGTGCTGTAAACAAAGGTGTGAATTGACTTCCTGATAATTGTTTTATATCCTTCCCTAGATGGGTGCTCTTAATGCACAATAAGGACATATTACGCTGGCTTGGGTGTTATTCTGAACAGCTGTCCTCCCCTAGCAACACCATAGCTTGTAGCTCACCACAATGTCTGCAGATTGTTTTTGACAAGACATTTTCAGAAGAAACAACAGAGAACTGTAAGATTGCTTGAACATCTTAGGCTTGATGCCTACAGCTTCTAGCATGCGTAAGACTTAACGGAGAGAAGATGGGGTGAGTATGTTAGAAGTGCAGTTACCCTCCTGCCTGAAGTTCTCTGGTGTTTATGGGTCAGGTTGAACTGCTGGAGGGAACCAACATTAAAGGTAGGATATTACTGATAGGTTTCAAGACTAATTTCTCAGAAAAAAAATAATCTAAATATGAGACAGTTCATTCTACTTTCAAATTAATATAGGTCTCTGCAAAAATAAAAAAACCAAGTAGTGAGATGAGTAAGCAAAGCTAAGCTGAGTGGAGATGAGAAGAAAAATTAGAGAAAATGGAGAGGAAAAAAACCAATATGGAAGACTGTGATATGGGGGATTTGTCAGACTTGGGGGATTTGTAGGATTTGAGAGACTGATCAGCTTTCCTTTCCACCAGCCAATGTTAAGGTTTCAGCTTGTGTTGGTTACTTGGACCCTAACAGCTAACGCAGAAAATAGCATGAGAAGACACAAGGACACAGGAGTGGGAATATGAGAAGAAAGGAAAAAGCAGTCCCAAGGCAAAGGATAAAAGATTGCATCTAGGACTGACCTGGGCAAAGCCACTCTCCTACCATGAAGGGAAGCTTCACTGAGCAGCTTCACTGTTCTCTGTTTAAGCCAAATGATCAAGGCAGCAGTCATACAGGGAAAGAAAACTACTGACCCAGACAGGACAGTCACTAAAACATATGCACCAATTGCTCATGGGAAATAGAGGAATATTCCCCCCATTTTTATGGGTAACTGAACCAGATAATTAGTTGTAAAAATCAAGATCAATTGATTGTCATTTGTATTGAGAACAGATTGTACATTCGAAATTGTGTAGGGTTTTTTCTCTTCCACTTTCTACTGCATTGCATCCCAGTGAGTCACAGTGTCTTTTTTCCATGGTAACCCCAAGACATGCTGCAGCAAATCAGACAGGGTATGACAAATACAGTAAATCAAAATGGTGCTCACCATTTTTTTAACCATTAAATCCCTAGCACAATTTTTAAGCCATGGGATGGCCTGCTGTGTCAGAGGAATTCAATGCTGAGTAAAACATGGCCCTGGATTTTATATGTCTTTAAGTACCATCTTTAGGGGTCAGTTGTTGCAGCCCATGAAGTTTTAACGATTGCTGGTAATACGCCCTAAAAAAGGTAGTCACATTTAATGGATAGAGCGAGACAACACTGAAACCTGAGCTCAGTACCTTGGAAACCCTGTAAAATCAAAGCAGGAGGCTACTCAGGCCAGGCAATGGAGGTCCCCAGCTCAGGTATCTCCGGTTGGTTGGTTCTATCAGATGAGTGCAGCAGCACAAGACACTGAACTTCTATAATGCTCTGCCTGATGCACTGACCCACCTGAAGGTCCTACCAAGGGACCTCCCTGGCTCTCTTCAGCCTACCACAGATGTTTCTGAAGACTCTGTCCTCTGCTCCAGGTCTACAGCAACCTATGGAAAGGACTATCAAGAAGATAAGCTAGCATGAGTCGAAGTGAGTCACAGTTGGAACTTTATTAACGTTGACTCATTTTGATGTGGTAATTATTATTTTGTGTTGAAAAATATATCCCGCCAGGAAATTTCTAATTGGCTTTCCAATCACCAGCAGCCTCTTCAGTGTCAGTAGCCGCCCATGTCAACCTACATGTGCAAATGTGAAATCTTGGCAAGCGCACGTTATTGTCATGGTGAAGTGGTTTCATCTAGAAGCAAGATGGGCTAAAAGCAGGATCTGTTGACCTTTGAGGACAGGCTGATCTGACCTGTAGGATCAACAGGGCCTCTGAATTCGTGGTTTAGAAGTAGGCTTCTCACTTTCCTTCAACTTCTTCAGTCCATCCTGTTAGACAGATGTCCATGAGTAGCACCCAGGTGGTCAACCCATCATGTGCCCAGGTCGGTGGAGAGGATCCAAGGCAGGTGCTCTAAAGGAATGGCAGGCTCTAACTAAAAGTAACAAGGACACATCAGAGCAGAGCCCTCATCTACATCATTGAAAAAGTGGTATCTCTGGGAGAAGAACTATTTTTGTGGAGTCAAAGAAACATGCTTCCTGAGACAACATGCTCCACATGGATACTCTCACTCATCAAGTAGAGCTTTAGTGAAAGACTCTCTGGTGGAAAGAGCTCTGGAGTGAGATAAGCAGGTAAGAAAAGCTGTGGACACACCCTTCATCTGAGCACGATCACTGAATCACAAAAACAGTGACAAAATCCCAGCAGATATTTCTTGTATGAGGTTCATTCTTTCACATATGGGCAGCATAGAGAAACCCGCACAGGACAAGAGCTGGGAAAGTATTCCAGCCAAGGTTGGACCAAGTCTAAAATCGGGTGGGTTCAGGGGATGCTGTTAGTGCCTAATGGAAGAGATAGAAATGAGAGATCACATTTTGGAACAGCAGGGAAAACAATATACTTTTTAAAAGATGTTTTCGGTCCCATCTATCTTCTGACAGTAAATTTTGGCAGTCTTAAATGTGTTAGTTTGCATGTTTTTTATTTGCTCACTTGCATATTCTCTCATAAGAAATTTTATATATATGCATACATATACATATATGTATGCATATATATAAAAGTAGGCTTTATTCCACAATTTAATGGATAGAGATACTTCCAAGTGATGCTACTCTGCATTTATCTTACATTAAAATATTTTAACATACAACACAACAGCATCTACTTTCTTTTTCTCCCTGAAATCCCAGAACAACCAATATATAAAATGCCCTTATCAAAACATTTTTGGCACTAATGGATTTAAAAGATTTACCTATCCTTTGACTCTTAAGCCACAAGGTTTCTCAAAGTAAAAACTGTTTGCAAAAAAAAGTGGAAGGCACATCTGTTATTTATTTTCTTAAGAGTAAGTGATCTTCAGTAAGAGGAAATATATATTTCTGAACAGCTGTGGAAATGTTAAGGCAGCTTCAGCTTCTATGGGAGAGCCAAGTGGAACTTTAGATATGCTGAAAATGTATTATAAAACTACTTCTTTTGTAATTATATAGCAAAACAGGAAATCTTAAAAAATATGTAAAGACATTTAGTCAACTCCAGATTGACTAAATATTCACTCCTTTTGACCTAGAACAAGTTCATTTCTGTAAAAGACTACTTTATCATAAATTAAGTGAACTTTGAGTCGAAAGATAAAAGAACTCTATTTTTGTGTAAAGGATTTTCATTTTAGGACAGGAAGCAAGTTTTCTGGCAAACGAACACTGGCCTACATCTACATTAGACTGGAGCATGGCCCAGAAGGAACAGATTGTGGAGCAACACAGCTGGAATGGAGGAGTTATGGTCACGTTGTACACGCTTGGTGGGGAGGGGGACCTGAATGTAACATTTATTAGTACCAGCACAGCAAAGATCTCCTGGAGTATATTTTTTTTAGCTTAAACTAAAAGAAATCCACTTTGTACACTCCAAGACTGCTCTGTAATAGGAACCAAAGTGCAGTAAATGGGGATGATTGGGAAATTGATTGATTCAATTGATTGTTCAAACTAGAACACCGTTTTTTATATCTTGCCTGCTAACCTCAAATCAAGTTGGCACCAGATGTGTACAGACCAGTAAGTCAGAGGATTACATTCCAAGAGAAATTATTAATTCACATTTTAAGAATTGCTCCTTTGACCTTGTTCAGGCCTCATGTCAAACTATTAAGCAGAAAACTCCCCCTCCTACATCTTCCTCAACCACATGCAATAACTATTTCTTTCTTCCCAAAGAGCACATGCCATAACCACACCTTATCTAGATTTACTAGATGATATCCCTGGAGTTAGCATCCTCATCCTTGGCTGCAGTACTTCAGTCCACAAACCTGCCTCCCTACTCCAGTTTTACTGTATCCTTCATGGCCTTCTTTATTTCCTGGCAGACAGTTGAATTCTTAATGGAATTGTCCCAAGAACATTTTTTTTGCAAATGTTGGCAGTTATAAAGATTCAAAAAATTGTATTCTTTTGCCTCCAAAAAAGGTATATTTGACAAAAGCATATTTGTATAGAGGACTTATAATTCACAATGTTGTCCTCATGGGCTTTGCTGGAAATTACTCTAGGTAACTTTAACTCAGATTTTGCCAGTGTCAGTTTTGACCTCCATCCAGACAAATCTCTCCTCTTCTGGACAAATCTGTGAGGCTAATAAATAGACCTTGTAAACTCCAGTCCTAATCCTAACCTTAGAGCTGCTAACCCACTTCTTGGAGTCTTGGTCTGTTGGGTAAAGCCATATTTACAACACTTTTACACTTGGGTGACTGTCCTGCTCATTCACTGGATTTTACTGCTTCTGCAACAGCAACAACGGAGCAAAAAGCATTTCTGAATTACAACTATCCTACTTTACAGTCTGATTTGTTTAAAATACTAAAATGTATTAATAGACTGGGCTAAACAGAGGTGAGGACACATCTCATTTTGTCCCTTCAGTTATGAAAGTGATAACAACCAGCAGAGGAGTGGACTAGAGAGACAGATGTGGCAACATCTGAAACTGCCTCTGCTAAATGAGACAGTCCTTGAGCAAAGGTTAAGGTTGGGTCTAGATCTGGGATTTAAGAGTAATTGTAGCCATAAATTTAAAAAAAAAAAAAAAAGTACACTTTGATGTCTTCACTAGGCAGAGGTATGTCAGTCTACTCTATGGGCCCACATTCAAATTGGAAAAACTACATTAATGTTTAATAGTCAGAATTAAAGTTGAGTTGCCAAAGATTGAGTTGACTTCCCAATTGATTGAGATTAGTGTTGCATCTAGACAGGATGGACAGGCTAAGATTAGGATAGTGCCCCTGAGGCTGTGGCAAAACTGGCAGGCGCCACTAACTTAAAAGTGACAACTATGGTTCAGGTTAAAGGCAGCAAGTTTTGGTAAGTCAGCAGACCACCTAGAGCTGGCGAAAGTAACCAGGCAAATTTTAAGGCCGTGGTTGGTTTTGGGGTGCCCAGCAGGTGTCAGTGAGCTAGGAACAGCTTTTGTTTCAGAAGATTTTTTAGGGTATGTTTAGGATGGGTGCTGCCAGGGATTGCACAGCACAGGTATCAGTACCTTAGAAATACACTTCAAACCATAACCTGCAAAACAGCTACCACAGGTGTTTTACTTATTTACCACATTTGCAAAACTTAAGGCTTCAAATGGGACAGATTCACACATTTGCTGTCATATGACTAATGGTAGCAGCGTTAACAGCTAAGCAAGGTATATGACAAGGCTCTGGAGTTCAATGAATGGAGACAAATTGGTTTTAAACATTTATAAAGATACTGAAGAAACACATTTAAATTCTACTTTGGAATCTTTCCAGCCTGTCTGAACATATTTTGTATTTAAACTCAAGTAAAAGGTAAAAATGTGACTTGGTAGTAAGTTGGATAGCCTGAGTGGGGCTGCAAATGTCAGGTCACGGCAGATTCCTGAAACACACTTGGTGTGCTACCTTGACCTTGCAGTCTAGGTAATGGTGGCGTTGTAAATTCTGAATCCTAGCCAGTGTGAACAGGGTTTGCTAAGAAATTAGAAATGTTCTACTGTTAGAGCTGAACTCCAAACGGCTGCGAGTGGCTCCAGTCCTTACCCGATTAACACGTGTTGACAACAGTGGAAGTGTTGCTCAATTTCAGTTGTGGAGGATCAGGCTATTTGGTGCCTTGAGGTCAGACCCATCTGCGGTCAGTGTTTGCATCAGTGGAGATTCTGGCTCACAGAAGAATTTTCCATTATCTAACACTGGTCTTTGTACAAATCGTTTGCTTCCAGGATGGGATCTTCCAGACAGGTGAAACCGGCAGAATCAGACCATTGGAGTAAGCCTCAGCCTGTGGGAGAAGGATGCTGTAAGACTCTTCCCAACTGACAGTCCCTGACCTGTTCTGTTGTTGTCAGTTGTTATACACTTAAGGTATTTATTGTATTTTCCTGCTATTAAAAGTATCTTTAAATAATTGGATAGGTCATTTATTAGCTATTTAAAAAGCGTAGTCTCTTTTGGGGCAATCCCAGCTCAGAGATATTGTTCACAGTAACCATGGGATTGTGAGTGGGGCTTCAAAAAAAGAACCATCTCATCATACAGGAAAGCAGCGCTTCTAACTGACACAAGTGAGACTCATTGATTTCAGTATTTTTTAGTCTCAGAGTTTCTCATTCGACTTGTGACTAGTATTGAATCATTCTGTGGTTTGAGGTTTGGGGGAATTTTGAACAAAGGAAATGTGCACTGTGACCAAAGCTATTCAGCAAATTTGACCCAAATTTATGAATATTTTCCATCAACCTGAACCAGCAAACTGTGCTGAGCACTGAAAGAGCAGTAGTGAGAAATAAAAAATTACTAACACAGTTCTCTCATCAAGCAACAGCTCTTCTGAACTAAGGAGACAAGCATCCCACGCTGGTACATGACGGCATTACTCTTCCAGCATATTAGGCTGAGAGTAACCAAGGGCTGAGAGTAGGTTTCTCTCTGAAGTTAAATTAAATGTTCAGTAATGAAAGCCCTTGGAGATTATACACCAGGAAAGGTCATGACACAATACAATGCACACTTCCAGAGTGCAGTAACATAGAACCTTTCACCTAGAAATACACTTCAACAGGAAACACAGAGGATTTTTTACTGGTTTTTGTGTAGCAATATCGCATCAGTAACTTGGAGCATATCAAATAATTGCTTATATTACTTCCTTTTTAATGGAAATTCTATCGAACCTAATGCATAGTTTGGATACTTGCAAGACTGCTAATCTTTTGCCACTTTGAAGATTTTTTTTTTCCACTTGAAACAGGAAAAATATTAGCAGTAGCTGCTGAAGCAACCACAGCAAGCTTGTATAAAAGTATTCTTAAAACCAAATATAAAGTCTTCCGTGGGGGTGGTTCACCACTTCCTTTGGCTGCCATGCAGGAACTCATTTAGCAGAGAAGATAAAAACACGAGCTGAGTGAAGAATAATTAGACACTAGAGATGATTCTAGATCGGGATTTCTTGACATTGTGTACTGGAGAATGACATTGTCAGTTGTTTGTGATGCATATGTAAGATGCCCCACATTTGTTATTGTTAATCGTGGATTATTTATTTCTCTGCAGTGTAATTTTGGTTTTATGATGTGCAATGACAATTTAGTTTCCACTTAAGATTTGTACAAATTTCAGCAGAAAGATAATATTTTAATAGAAGATCCCCCGAATAGGAGTAAATCCCATAAATCTTTGTCTTATCTGCAAGAGACACATTTTCAATGATTATTTCCCCAAAAAGCCCTTTGTATTTGCATCACACCCAACCAAAACATCAGAACTTAGAATACTAAGTGTTAATGTCTTGTCCTGATTTTGGCAGGGATAGAGTTAATTTCCTTCCTAGTAGCTGGTACAGTGCTGTGTTTTGGATTTAGGATGAGAACAATGTTGATAACACACCGATGGTTTAGTTGTTGCTGAGCAGTGCTTACACTAGGCAAGGACTTTTCAGCTTCCCATGCTCTACCGACTGAGCAGGCTGGAGGTGCACAAGAAGCTGGGAGGGGGCACAGCCAGGACAGCTGACCCCAACTGGCCACAGGGACATTCCATACCATGGGACATCATGCTCAGTACATAAACTGGGGGAAAGCTGGCCGGGGGGGCCGCTGCTCGGGGACTGGCTGGGCATCGGTCAGCGGGTGGTGAGCAATTGTACTGTGCATCACTTGCTTTGTGTATTATTATTATTACTACATTATTATTATTATTATTGCTATTATTATTTCAATTATTAAAGTGTTTTTATCTCAACCCATGAGTTTTTCTCACTTGTACTCTTCCAATTCTCTCCCCCATCCCACCGGCTGGGGGAAGTGAGCGAGTGGCTGCGTGGTGCTCAGTTGCTGACTGAGGTTAAACCACAACATGTCTTCAGTATCTTTTTCATTCTTTTCATATTACTGAATTTCCTCTTCCTGCTAGAAGTATAATTGAGGACCACAGATGAAGAGCCATTCAAATAGTATTCCTTTTCAGGCAAAACCCAAAACATAATGTTTATCTTGAGGGCAGCCTATGGTGGTTGTAGAGTTTTCAATCCAGACACTCAACCAAAATGAAAATTGGCTGGTTCTCTTAAAAAGAGTACACTCAAATCCTACCAAAGGCCTTAAAAAGGGTGGAATAAATACCCTTTGGAGAAGAAAAAATAATCTGGCCCTTCAGATATGGAAGATTGGAGAAATCAGTGTGCTACCATAAGGGTCTGAATCCCTTTGAAAGAACAAACCAAAGCCTCCAGCTCAGCAAAGAGCTTGTGCTCCACTGTTTCACTGTAGCTTCTCTGACTCCACTGGAGATAAGGTGGAGCTCAGATCAGATAAAATTTACATGGAAAAAGAGTCCCCTGCAGCTGGAGAAAGTGAATTACTAGCTACTTACCTGAGGTCACAGTTCTGCTATAAAGTTAGAAGATGGCAGAGTTTGAACTAATCATTAACTCCCCCCAATCCAGAGTGATCTGCATGCTCCACAAAGACATGTGACAGTAGTAGGTACTGTCCACGCTAAATGTGAGTGGCTGGGAAAGGAGTCGGGGTGAATTAATGACTGTTCTTGACTTGACTTCACTTGGCTTTGTCAAGCAGCAGCTCAAACACAGAAAAAGATCTGTCGTTGCACCATTATACTATATAAATTTCCCAGGCCACTGCATTAAATGCAATGACACTTCCACAGGGAAGCCATGGGGAAGCAGTGGGAAGTTCTTTTCAAGACAGTTTATCCTGAAGAAGTATTGAAAAGTCACCTGCAATGGTAGAAGCCTTGGAGCCAAAGCCCCAGGAAAGAAAGGGCAGCCCGTTGCCATTATTTCTATAGAGAATATTTAAAGTAAAAGGAATTTGGATACCAGTAGGTGTGAAGCTGAGAGAATATGAGAGAATATGAGATAATATAGTCTATAAAAATATAGAATAAACCTCCCTTTTGCTTCTGGGAGGTTTAGGGCAGAACCTAAGTGAGAACATCACTTAGTGTAATTCTCAGCGTACATTTTGAAGAGACATCTTCAAAGGCTTGAAAATAATTTCCCATTCAGGAATTTTAAGAGATTTTTTTTTTCTGAAATGAGTTATATAACCTGAAGGATGTATATAAAGCTTTGGCTGGTAATGTATGTAACCCTTCAACCCCATGCTGCACTGATGTAAAATTGGTGCCCATTCAAACTTACAAACTACTTTTAATTTAAATATTATAATTTATCATTCTGTGACCTTCTGTTGCTTTCATGTATGCCCAAATCCAGTTTAGATACACATTCTTTGGGGAAAAAAAAAAAAGAAGTTGTTATTTCAGGCACATTTCCAATGACCACAGTCTGCAGATAAACATTTAAGGGCACCCCAAGCCTCCACCACAATCATCCTAACAAATGATATGCCCACATCAGAATGGCTAGCTATGAACCAAAACCACGCTAACTTTAACAGCTTTTGAATCTTAATGCAAGGGCAGTTGTGCTAACTCCTTATGTAAGTCCAAGACCATCTGCCTCCTCAAATGAAAGTCTGCAAATTGTTACTGCCATCTGATATCTGTATACTAGATGTCCTTCTCCTCGAATATCATGTGTACAGCAGGTGCATTACAGTTGGTGGTGGAATGCACCATACCAGGCACATCAGGTTTGCATTCTTCTAAATCTGAACACTGTGAACACAGAAATTCCCAAAGCAACCTCCAACAATCTGTTCTGAAACATAAGCCACTGAGCCATAAATATTGCAATGTCCCACTAGAGAGTATGTGATATTTAATATAATTAAACAGACAACAACATTGACTTTTACTATCATCAAGGTAAGAGGCTGCTCTGTAATCGTTTCCACCTTTAAATAAGGTCACTGGAAAGAAGGAAGATGGCTACAGGCTAGTTTTAAAACTGCTCCACTTGATGTGTTACAAAGGATCATAGAATCACAGAACAGCCTGGTCTGGGAGGGACCTCAAAGGATCATCTCGTCCAACCTTTCATGGGAAAGGGAGCTTAGATGAGATTATTCAGCACCTTCTCCAATCACACCTTGAAAACCTGCAGGGATGGAGACTCTACCACGTCCCTGGGGAGGTTGTTCCAATGAATGATTGTTCTCGCTGTAAAAAACTGCTTTCTTATGCCGAGATGAAACCTCTCCTGGTGCAACTTGAACCGTTGCCCATTGTCTTCTCCACGTGGCTTTGTGTGAAGAGAGCGCGTCCATCTTCTTTGTAGCCACCCTTTAAGTACTGGAATACTGTGATGAGGTCCCCCCAAACCTTCTCTTCTCCAATGAGAAGAGAGCAAACGCCTTCAGTCTTTCATCATGGAGTAGGTTCTCTAGCACTTTGATACACCATAGCTTCGTTTGTATGCACGAAGAAGTACAGTAACGGCAAGCTTAGCATAATCAGGGTGGATGATCTGCTAGCAACGCAAATGTCATCACTGGATGCAAACCTGGGCATTAAGGTGTCTGTCATCATAGATGTTGCATCAACTGAGATACAAATCTTTGAAAATTAAATGTAAGTAAACTGCTATCTTTCATTGCCTGTAAAATTACTGAGACAAGATGTGTGTACAGCTTCAAAGTTTTTGCTTTTCTCCTAAAAATATGTTTCCAGAATTGTTACCGCATGTCTCTAGGGATTCTATTCAGCGTATGGATGTTCACAGGCTGCAAATCTTCAGTGCAAATTTGTTGAGCAGTAACTTTTAGCAATGTAGGCACATGCTACCTACCAACTGGTAGAGGTTTTAGAACAGCACAAGGGAAAATGAAAGAATGCTGTGTGCAGAAGATAGAACATTCACATCCCATTTTTATAAAACTAAGCAGATATTTGTGCATTCCTTGCAGATTGTTTTGTTAATCCAGCTCTTATCACATGGGTGGATTCAATATTTAGGCTAGTATTGCTGTGTTTGCATAACTTTGAAAGTAAGTCCTACTGCACAGTTGAATTGTAACACTCAATTTAGCACCAGAAACCACATTATTTCCACATCTTATGTAAAGACCAGACCAGAACGAACTCTTTTTCTTTTTTTTTTTTGCATCCTGTGAGGGAATTTGAATTCAAATGTTTCCAAAAAGACTCTGAGTTGTCTATATTGAATTTAGATTTCAATTCTTCATCCCTCTTAAAGACAGCTTTATAGATTGGTATAAGATAAGCTATTTCTGCCCATATGTTTTAAAAAAACCTATTTCTTTCTCAGTGATTGCAATTTGTTGTAACAGCAAGAAATGAGGTTCTGAATATTTACATATACATGTGAATGTATATAACTTGAAAATTCCATGTTATTTGCAATCTACTAGCAGAGCAAACAGCTGTGCTCTTACTGGGGTAACAAACATGGATATACAATGCTGTAATAATCTTTCATAGATGATAGCTTTGTCAGTTCTCAGAGTAAATAAAAAGCAGCTATAACTTCCCTTCTTTTAAAGGCCATATTGACTTCATCCTCAGTATCAGCAAAAAGTAGGATGACAAAAACACGAGGACAGAAAAATCTCTCATTTTTTTCCTGAGGTTTTCACAGGGCTCCAGATAGAAAAAAAGGTTGAGAAATACTACAAATTTAGAACATCCAGCCTCTTCAAGCAAAGAAAACGGTAGGTTCAGATTTGAAAATCTACGGGTTGAATTAATAGTAATTAACAGTATCTGCTGTTTGAGCAGCACTGTTCTGTGGTAATTTGTTCAGATTATTCCACATTAGTATTTCCTCTTCCTGCCTTGAAAATATGTTCAAGATCAACTCTTGTATTCACATAGATTTTTCCCATTAGTATCCTATATGCTTATTTTTCGTCCAACATTCGTGCCAATGGGAAAAGCAAACCCATTTTAGAAAACAGATACTTTCAGGATTTTCTTATGAGATCCATCTATATTAAACTAATGCTGGCATATGAAATACCACATTGTACATGGGGGTTTGAAGTGGCTTTCAGTTCTTAGACCTACGTTTTTCTTTATTCTCTGTCGCCTCGAATCCAATTCTTCAAATCTCTTACGTTCAGCACTCAAATGCGCTTACCTTCTGCTGAGCAGCCATAGTACCGCATGTTCCTTGGGGTACAATCATTTACACCTGCTTCCTACAGTGCTCCTCCTCGGTATCCTAGCTGTGTTAGTTACATGTCTGATGAACAAAGACTGATGCATTCCCTCCAAACCACCCTGGTACTCAGCTCCCAGACAGAAGCAGATCTGGTACAAGCTGTTCAATAAACTTGAGCTCTGCACTTGAACTTCCTACTGATCTTTCACCATCAGTTTCTGTAATTACTAGCTGGAATACACTTAAGTGTGTATATTACATTAGTAAAGCCAAATCAGATGGGTTTTAACAAAAAAATTTGTTATAAATTCTCCCTAGGTCAGCAATCAGGATGTTGTTGCTATAACTTCCTCCAACTCTGACTTCAGCCATGTGCTGACCTTGCACAAAATTTAAATCTGATTACATCATAAAGCTGTGATTTAATGTTACACTGAATAAATTAGACCTTAACCTAAACTTTTCCCCTCTATGCTATTTGTATAGTGCTTGGGATGCATTTTTCTTTAGAGCTGTTCTCTTTAAAAGAATACATTGCTTCTAGCTCACCTTGAATCTATCTAAGACAAGTAATTTTGCAAGTAGCCTCCTGCAAGATTAATGAACTTGCTTTGCAATTTATTTCCACTCAAACAATATTAAAAAAATGACTTCATATTTGAAGAAGTATAGATTTGCTGAGAACATCTTCCACAAAGAAATATTGCTGGCTGTTGCCCAACACAAATTCACTTGATTGAAACATTTTGGTTATTAAAAAAAAAAATCAAATTTTTAAATTGCACATCGCTAAAAAAGGCATTGTATGGCTCTACATAGGCTTTTCTCTTCTCCCCTCATCACAAGTGATTTTTCAGTTATTACTGATTGGACTGGGTCTGGCTGGGGTGGAGATCATTACCTCCACAGCAGCCCGTAAGGTGCTGTGTTTTGGATCTGTGGCTAAAACAGTGCTGATAGCAGACCAGTGTTTTCAGCCGTGCCTGCAGAGCACACAGGCTTTCTCTGTTTCCCACTCTGCCCCCACAGCAAGCGGGCTAGGATGGGACATGGCCAGAACAGCTGACCCAAGCTGACCAGGGATAGCCCCTGCCATATGACATCATGACAGCATTAGAAACTGAGCAAAGGGGGGTTTTGGGGAGGGAGCCATTGCTCGGACACTGTCTGGGCATCAGTCTGCTTGTGGGAGGTGGTGAGTGATTGCCTTTGCGCCACCTGTTTTGCCAGGCTTTTTTCATCTTCTTTCCTTCACTTATTAAACTGTTTGAACTCATGAGTTTTCTTGCTTTTGCTCTCGTATTCTCTCTCCCACCCTGCGTGGGGTGCAGTGAGCAACTGGCTGTGTGGTGCTTAGCTGCTGGCCCACCACACTGATTTAACACACAAGTGGTTTTAGCGCTTGACATGAACTATTGTCATTAGAAGTAATGACAAATTTAATTTCTGATACCATAAGAACAGACAGCAGGCCTTGAATACTGCAACAGATACTTGCATTTTTAGTTCAATTCTGAGCACGAGACATTGAAAAGTGTGGGTGGGATGGACTATTCCAATTGAAAGTTTCAAATCACTACATGTTATAACAGCAGATTCCTCTAATGGGTGCCTCTGGGTACTTTCCAACTAAGCAGCGGCAATATAACAGCTACAGTGCAATAAATTACACTGACATTTTGCTTAGATAAAGGTTTGTGTTGGTTCTGATAATTCATTTCTTTTTCACCTTCACAACAAAATTCTATCTGTGGTTAGTAGAAAAGCTGCTGTAAAACAAAGGTCAATAGATTTTACTTGGGAAAGAAATAATACTTTGTAAGGTGGCTGCATCTCTGAAAAGACTAATGACCAATCCCAACGATCAGTTAGTCCTACTGAATCCCTTGAAGCAAACAGACAGAGGGTTAACAGACATTAGGATCTACCAATTCATTATTCCATTTATTTGTTTTTCTTAATATTCTCATGACTATACTATAAGGAAGAAATATAAAAGGAAGGAAGCTAAAGAAAGACAGGGCTATTACACTGAAAAGTATTAAGATGTGGGGGAAAATGTGCATCAGTCAGCATTGTAGGTTTCTTATTAAGAAGAAGAACACCATGTTAGCTGCAAGAATTCATTTTTAGCTGGTGGCTGTTTGATACCCTCAGGAATGTTTTCAGTGGCATCCCTAGAGGACAAGTGTCACATCAGAGAAACCACTATCAGAGCCAGATATTACCTGAGATTAATAAATAAACAGTTGAAGCCAAAGCCCGAGAGAAAATGATAGCTGAAATATTGAGGAAAGAGAAGAGTGCCTAAAGAAAGAACACTTCATCTCAATAGCTGCTAAATAACACTTAATCTCAACAGTGAAGAAAATGCCCAAAAGGTCAGCCACCGTTGATGAGCTTGTGGAATTTTTTTCCTACCTGATTACAGCAGATAATTCCAGAGGTACGTGTCTTTGAAAGCAAAAAGTATGATATGATAAATCCGTGACTTGTTTTGGCATAGCTGCACTCAGGCAGGGAATTTAAATGCCAAGATGCTACTCGCTGCCAGTCCTTGAAAACCAATGGTATTGTAAATCAATGTCAGGGTCTTGCCTCTACCCTCTGTCTCTTCCTCTTACTGCTTCATTGAACAAGGTGGAAAAATGAAGGCTTGCTGCACAGCTGACAGGAACTAAAGAATATACAGCCACATGAATGTCCATTACATTCCAACTCAAGCCTGCATATATCGTTTTGAAGGCAGAACCCAAACAACAGAAATGTGAGGAGCAATGAGAGCTGCGACTTCCAGCTAACTCCAGCAGCACTGCTGTAATAAGCCCAAAGGGCAACCTCTGCCATAGAAACAGCGGATCAACTGCCACAAAAACAAAGGTCAGGATCTAAACCAACTGCCCCACAGTCCTTAGCCAGATAAATGCCTTTAAAAATTCAGAGTTTGGTTGACAAGCAGGTGGTAAGTGATTGATAAATGAATTTTAGAAGAATAGCATCACAAAGGAGAAAGAAGTTGGGTTTTTTCATTACCACTGTTCTAATAGAGCTGGTCTAGAAAATATTCCTGGTACTTCTACAGAAAACAAAAATAACACCAGGTTTACAGGATTGGCAGATAATTATGAATCAGAAGAGTTATAAGTAACACATGTATTAGGCTAGTATCTGGTTCACCCAGGATGAAGAAGGAAAAGGGTAAACAAGTTAAAGGCATTGTGTATATATGTTACAAACATGCAAGGAACCAAAGTCGGACTCCCAGTAAGTATAAAATAAAAAGAAGTAAAAAGAGCAGATCACAACTCTGCATTGTAGAAGACACTGAATAGGAGAGATGGAAGCTAACAGTATTACTAAAAGTTACCTAAGTCTGCACGTCATTCTTCAGGCAAAGAGAAATACTTCAATTTTAGAAGAAGATTAAACAAATCTGAAGAAAATAGACTGCATTCCCATGGGGATGTTAGCTCCTGCTTCTTGGCTTTGGTTCTCTTTCAAATATAATTATTTCTGCTATCTTTACAGAAACAAATGGGGGAAGGATGACCTGCTTTACATTTACTACTGGTTTCTTTTCTAAATGCGAAGAGCTGACTGTACTGCACCCAGACAGCTCCTCAGTGACTAACACAGACACATGAGTTGATTCACCCTCACCCACAGGAATTTTTTCTCGTTTGTTGGAATATGACTTTCTAATGTTCAAGCAAGCTCACAATCCCCAAAACATAAAGTCTCAAAGACAAGTGGTCTTATGAAATGAAGCTTTCTCCAATCTTATAGAGTGAGAGAATACTAGCACTCTTATAGAGTGCGCTAGTACTTGACACTGGCAATAAATCTATCTAGGTGGTAAGCTATCTCTTGCTAACATCTGAAGGCAAGATCCAAAGCCTACTAAAGTCAATGAACAGCTTTTCAGTAATTTCAACAAGATCTGCATCAGGTTCAGGACGGCTACAGTTGATGTGTGGAGATGACCTATACTGCTTCAACAAACGTTATTTACAAGTCGTGTCAAAACCAGAAGATTTAAATTCAACTACCCAGCTTGGATTATGGCAGAAAACATGTACCTTGAAGCAAAATCTGAAATGCAGATCCTTAATGAGAAGATGAATGTAATACTGATGCCACTTTCTGTGCAGACTAACCACTTTGTTGGCTAAGTTTCACTTACACTAGTATTGCTTCGTGCCCTGCGTTTTGTTGCAGCTATAAAATCCTAATTCATACTTTGTTAAAAAAAAAAAAGTTGCTTTCTCTCTTTTCCTATCATCAAAACATCATGCCAATAGACAGTTCAGTGCCTCTAGAAGAAAAGAAATACAGTTCTTATTAGATCAAATGACAGATTTTATTTTTAACATCACTTCCATGTGGTCTTCAGGGAATGAGATAAAACACGTTTGTCACTACATCAGTGAAAGGGCAATTCTAACATGTAGCTCTATCAGCTGAAAATCTGATTTCTACCAGCATGGTGAGTCTGAATGTGTCAAAAATAACTATGATCTCTCTTAGGAGATTTTGTAAAGCTGGTGCAAATGACACGTCAATTCTAATGTCTCACTATTAGGTACAGGCCCAAAACTTTATCATTAAAATGTATCACAATCTGAGGAAAAACAAGGTAGTTTTTAAACTTACTAAGAAATAGCTAGCACCTCTTGACTAAAAACCTATACTGTATCAGCCAGCTGAAACCCGCTCTCAAGTTTTAGATGCACTTCTTTCTCCATTTAACTGGATTTTGTTCCTTTACCGTGAACTCTGTCTCCTCTGATAATATCCAGGAGGGGGATTCAAGTGTGGCAATCACTGTGGCCATACCCACGTGTCAGGCAACTTCTTCTTCCTTCTGATACAGAAACAGCCCACCCCAACCCTCACGTGAACGCGGGCAAACACCCAGGCACGCTTCCCCAGACTTTCAGCAAAAGCCAAACACATCTTCCTGTATTTGCCACAGAGTGCTGGGTTGTTACCACAGATCTGTGTGGGTGGCAAATAAGGCTACCAGCTGTCACCCCCGTGACCCGACAGCCAGGTTTTACTGCTGTGGGCAGTGGAGCAGCAGCCGTTGTCGGGAGCCACCATCCCCAGACTTCGGCAGCCAGTCTTGCTGGTCATGACAGATAAATAATCCAAAGAGGGGTTTCCAGGATGTTGCTGTAAAATGAAAAACGTGCTGGGTGTTTAAACGTGAGAATATAAACTAGGAAGATTATGGTAACACTGTATTTTTTGGTTGTGGCACTGGTATAGTGCGTGGTATGAAAAAAAGGGGAACTCAAAGAAAAGTCATGGGGCTAATTACAGGACTATAACCCACTTAATTTATCCAAGTGAGACTTTCACCATAATCTGTTGATCTGAACCAAAATTTGGTGGGGGAGACATCTTCCACATAGCACACAATGGTATAACAAGACTCCATGGCTGGAAATTGAAGGCAGAGCCACGGGAAAAAAACATGTATTTTTTTAACAGTGAAGACAGCCTAGCTGGAACTGGGGGGACAGTAGGTGAGAATCACATCACCCCGTTTTAGCTAGCCAGAAGTTGAATGTTTAGTTTAAATTAGGGTGGGTGCCCTGTACTGTCAACAGTTATCCTCCAAAGGGTGATTCACCCCCTGTTTAACATCTATCTCATGACACACTGGAGGTCCTTATGTGCCTCCATTGATTATAAAGAGGTCAGTCAACTGCAGTGGACAGGATACCTATGATAAACAGCTACAGCTAAATAAGATGAATCCTACTCTCTGTGTGTGTATATACATTATATATACATACATTATATATACAAGAATACATACAAGTATACTTACATATATCATGATATATCATCGAGCCCAACCATGTCTAACAGACCTCAAAGGGATGTCCTTTTGTTTGAATCTAGTAATCTATTTTAGCAGCTTTCAGCAATGCAGTTCTTCCTATGGCAGAGCTTGTGTTTCGGTTTCTTGCAGACACATGCAACCTTCAAGCTGGTATCCCATTCAGCTTCTGATTTCCCATACATCAGCCAGTTCAGACAGTCCTAACGGAAGGATGATCTCTGTCCTCACCTGCCTCCAGAGGCATTACTGGGAGACCAGATATGCTGACAGACTCCTTAGATTTGTGCCATTTTCAGCAAAAAGACTGCATTAATTTCTTTGTGTTGCTTCTTCCTATTCATTATGGTGTTAGCACTCACAGATATTTTCTGTGAATAACAGCAACCGGTTACAAGCATGACCATGTATTCATCTGAAATGAGCTTGTTATGATCCACCCGTCTATCACTCATGAATTAAGAAGATGAATTTCTGAGTAAATCGGGTGGTATTATACCAATGCAAGAAAATATGATCAAATGCTTTTGGGAAGAAAATATCTGAAGTCTGAAGCAATATGTGCATGATGTCACTTCCCTTTATTATGAGAATGAGGTAACTTTTCTAGACCATTCATGATTTCTTCTCTTCAAAACCGGGATCATCCTCTTTTAGTTCCCAACTGAATAAACTTTAGTGGAAAGGTGCAGCAGTGCTATGTGACTTTTACTTTTAAGCCGCTATTTAATTCATGACTTTGTTATTACTCTTGTTTACTTGCATTTGTTCAAAGCAATCCATTTCATTAATAATAGAAAAATCCATGTCCTTAGTATACTTCATTTTTATACAGCACAGTTCTCATGGTTGATATTTCTCTGATGTCCTTTATACAGCTGTTTCTATTTCCATATTTTAAGTCACTGAAGCCCAAATGTACAGTGTATGCTGAAGGATTTAAAAGTGTATCATCAGTTTAAAACTTGCAAGAAGACATGCAGAATTATTTGCTTCACAGTTGCCAGAGTAACATTCCCATAAACCACTTGTGGTCAGTGTCCAGCTTTTGTTCATCCCATATGCTACACCAGAATACCCACCTTTCATGCATACCTTACTTCTATAATTTTTGTACAGAGGTATGCTCTCTGAAGCAAAGAGCAAATATTATCATCATATAAATCTAGAAAATGTTAGACTACAGGTACTACTGTAATTGGATGAGAGATAAGAGAAGACTGTTACAAAGTAGAAAAGGTTCAACAACGATAAACAGAGTTTGATTGCAGTTGCCATATCCGTGCCTAACAATGAAGGATGCTTGCACAGCAAACAATTCTCCACAAGGATGAATCACCTTCAAATGACAGAGAAAGTGGCACTATTTTAATCTTGCGTTGTGACAGAACCGAGGTTGATCTGCATTGTGTGAGATATTGCACAAGGACAGCAAGAGGGGCAGTGTCACCCAGAAGAAATTCAGTCCAGATAATCAAGAGATGGAAGGAGTATCAGAGCCTTGAAGAGTTCAAAGAGTCCCAGCAGATGAAGGGACTGAATGAAGGCTACAAAGCAGATAAGCAAGAACACACTCAGGTCTCCTTCCCATCTACAGAGTTAATGCCTTTTTGCTGAGCACGTGACTTCATTTGACTTCAAATGACAGTGCTGTATTGTACTCCTTTTACATTGATTTCTACATAAAAGACAGCAAGAGGGAAAGGAAGACATCGAAGAAATACACCTTTAGGTACAATGCACTGCAGATGCTGTAAGAGCAGTGAAAAAGCAAGTAAACAAACAAAATACAGTGCAGCAGCTCTGATATTCCAGGGAAAAAAAACCTTCTTGGTCCTTTTTTTAGTAGAATCTCTTCAAATAAAACAGTATTTTTAAGTACAGGACTGTCCCAGTCTTTATTCTCTTACAGCCAATATTCTTAGTTATGAATATCCATTTCTCTCAGATCCACCCTGATCCTTACATAGCAATTAAACTCTGGGTACTATTGAGCCATGTATCTAATGGTCTGTGACAGGGTTAATTTCTTACCTTGATTATTAGGCTTAGATAAGAACGCACACATCTTTTTCCACATGGGTGCACTTGCTTGTTTTCCTCTACTCAATTCTGAGTAGCTTTTAGACGACCTAAAAATGAAACGGACAAGTAATATTAATAAGAACTGGGATCTATGTCCTTGGTGCACTTTTAAATAATAACCTGTGCTGCTAGCCTCTTTATGTATATCAGCCTTTCTAGAGCACTGCTGTATCTGAATGCACTACTGATGCAAAACACTATGTCTGTAAATAGGAGAATAATAAAAGCACCTGTTACTGTATTTTTCTCATGTAGCCTGGGGACATATCTAATTACTGTTTTCAGCTATGGACTCAAAACACATGGACTATTGCCCAGGAGATGCTAATGCTTACTGATGTCATGCATTATAAAAGCTTGAAGCTTTGAGTTACTAAAATATTTGTGTTCCATGCGTCAAACCTGAACTGAAGCTCCAAATGAGCTGAGAATAGTTGGTAAAGAGCTCAAGGCATCTGATGGAATCTCAGGTGGTTGCTCAGCTCACTAGGATTTGAATAAAAGCAGCAAAACTTCCTTTTATCTGGGACAAAGAGAGAGCTACCATCACTAAAGTACATGAGAAAAAAGATGGGGTCATGTTAAGCTATGTGACACTACATAGCAGCCCCGGAATAACTAAATACAAAAAGAGCAGAACTTCTAGATTATTTAATACAAAGGAAAAGGGTAAACAATAACTTTGTTTCAGCACAACTGGCAGGAAGAACTTTATTTTCTTTGTTCTTCCTTTATCTTTTCTCAGCTTCAGAAATGCTGATGAAACTGAGATATAGTTCTTCAGGCTTTAAGCTCTAACTCACCAGTTGCAACAAAAAATCTCAGATCAATGGATAATTAAAAAAAAAAAATTAAATACAACAAGGTGCATGTTACTTTTACAAATCTTGACCTGACAGTGGCAAGAAGAGGAACAATTAAACAAACTAAAGAAAAAAGTCTACACAAGAATTATTTTTTCTTTGTGTAGTATATTTGGTCCCATTAATAAAGTAGCTTTGTAGGGAAGGCTAAATATGGATGCCTTAACTTATATTGATATAAAATTTCAGGCTTCCCATTGCACCAATCACTAATTTTGTATTTACTAAAATGTAAAAATAATGTTCCTTTGGCTCAAAAAAAAAAGTACTCCATTAATTTCAGGGAGTTACTGCAGAGATTAATTTTACCCAATGTAATTAAATTCTATGCAAGCTATTTTTTTTCTTCTCTCTGAATGCCATGCATAGAGATTCAAATATGCTTTCATTGTGCAGCAGCTGTATCAGCTCTTTGTCTGTGTTTTCACGGCTTCTTTTGGTCTACTGTTTCTATGCTTGAGGCTTGTAAGTAAAAGCATAACTGAAGAAGTAAACAGAGTTCAATGTTCATAAATGAGTTTCACTCACAAAGAAAGGAGCTGCTCTATTTAACTCTTCTGGATTCTTCCTGGGATCTATTCTGGGGGACATACACCCCTGAAAACTGCTTCCACGGCTTTTCAGCAGAGGGACCATGTCATTTTTAAGTGGTTTAATGATACCTTCAGTGATCCAAACAGTCTTCAGCTGCAAGAAAATAGCAGTGAGATTAACAGTGAAATAAATAGCAGACTGAAAAGAAAAGCTGGTAGGAAATATCCAGTCCTTCCCTTTCACAATTCTGCAGATTTTGAGGCAAGTAAAAAACACACAGACTGTAAGCTTAACTCCTTGCGTTAAGGGATGCGGTACTACGTGTGGAGAAAGTGAGATGAGAAGCAGTGAATGCACCTTCATTGATTGATGAGGCTTTCCCCTGAATGGAGATCTAATACCTTGTTTGTTTCACAATAAAATTACCATTTCGGTGTTTAATGTGTTGTACCACAGGGTGCATTGCCTTCAGAAGTCTTGTAAAAGACAGTTACTTCGGAAACTGGATGTTGCCTCCACTTTTTTTCTCCCTCCTTTGAGTTCAGTTACCAAGGAGCAGATGCATGGTCAGGTAGAATATTTATTTCCATCTGCCAGAAAAAGCTTTTTTGTATGTAAAAAGAAGTTACAAGATTACAGTACAACTATTCCTAAGAACTATGGACTTGAAAACCCCAGAAATCTGGAAAATTATTTTCACATCTAAAAAACTGTATCAGTCCACCTTCTAGATCCTGGCTCAAGTTTCTAGGCTTAGCTGCAGAATACCTGTCCCAAATCTGTAAGCTGAGTGCATGCTCATGGGATAATTACCTCAATGACAGCTGAGTCTCTATTCATACTTCTTATACCTGTAGACTACAACGTTTAAAATAATACTATAATGACCTGCCTTTTTATGCTTTCAAAAATCTCCTCTTATAATGTTATCTTGCACAGAAACTATGGCAATATAATTACATCTACACGAACTCTGAAATAACAAAGGGAAAGGAAGTAACTTTAACACCTTTTGACTGGAAGATGAGCAAATGTTTAAGTAAAAGACAAGATAAGGATCAGAGGTTAAGCAGTTGAGGTAGGTAAGAAAGCGTTAAACACTTTCCTAGAAGAGGAAATTATATATCTAAATGGAAGGTTGGACGGAAGTTATACAAAGACACGATTCAAAGGCTGCATTACTTGTTTGTTTAATTGTATTGGGTCTTTGATATAAAAAGACAGCTAAGACACTGAAAACACTGTAAGAGAAGGGGGAGACAGGACACTGGAGGGAATGAAGTTCGGTACTACTATCACTCCTGTCATTCTCAGTTTCTTTTGCTATTATTATTATTATTAATAGTAGCAGTATTAGTAGTAAAGAAGTTTAACTAGTAGTGCTAGTTAAATCTATTCAACCTGAAATTACCCTACCTGATTTACTCAACCGGTTTCTTGGCTTCTTTAAGATTACTTTTATTATTGCTACAGGCAACAGCCAACCCCTGTCAAACCATTGGACAGAAAGTGCCAATTCCATCACTGACGTAACTCCAGTAAGTCAGGTAACAATACTGGGGGGGGAAAAAGAGAAGAAAAATCTACAATAATTCATAAAATATCACATTTTGCTTCAAAATTTTATCTTTTTTTTTTTTCCCCAGAGATGGCAAGCGCATGAATCGGAAGCAGAAAAAAAGGCTGATGTAGATAACTCACATGGTAAGCAAACCACAAAAACAGCAACATGATGGAAATCACATTCTGAGACAGACCCTTAATGACTCAGATATTCTGAATTACTTTTCAAAAGGAAGTGGTTATTTCTGTATGGGGGGAAAGGGTATCAACTGTCACATGACACTTCACTCTATTTGCACTCAGGCTCTACTGAAGTCACCCGTTATCGTCAAAAAAAATGCACTAGGTACTTTACACATTTCTCACAATTGCCATCGCAGGAGTGGGAGAACAGACCCTACACTTGTACCGCGCAGGCAGAATCTGGTTTTCAGTATTTCCTTTTGGCAATGGGACTACCAGAGTATTGATGGACAAAAGACAGAGCTGCCCAAGGATGAGAATGGAAGTGAGATGCACACTGCCAATAGACATGAACCGTTGTATTCAACCTAAGTCAAGATACACTGGTAACCAGTTTGGTTGTCCAGCATTTAGTGTCTTTGTTAACCCTCAGCAGTTGCATCAACCGGGAATTTGACACAACTGAGGATGTTTCTTTCTTATTCCTACCCAAATCCTCCTAATCCTAAACCCAACCCTAATCTTAGTTCTCCTGCAACAAAAAGTTAGATCTTCCCTTCTTTGTCTGGCATTAGCCCTTAAAGTGAGAAAGTTCGACTAAAGGGGAAGTGCCAGGCTCTTATGATGAGAGATGATTCTTCCTTCTAACTATTCATTTATTTAAAAAGAAACTGGATCAATGGAAAAAGCAATGGGACAGAGTTTACCTTCTTTAGTGGAACCTCCAGCCTTGTGGCTTTCAAGTGTTAGAGCTCATAGCTTTGATATGGATGGAGGACTTGCTGAATTCTCTCTTGCATACAGATTTGGAGAAGGAAAGTCATGCATTCATTCCCCATCATTTAGAGATGCACTGGACTCTGAAGGAAGACCATAGTAAGCTAACATTATTGTAGAATTTTGTACAATACAAACATCTTGCTTTAACCTCAAAGTCAAATGTCAAACCAGCCATTTATTATTGGTCCTGTGAGATTGCATTTTTATACCTGACTTTTTATAAGAACAGGTAATAACTCATTAACTCAGTGCTTGTCCACTCTCAAGTCACATGAATGGAGTTAACATCTTCATAAATGATCTGGATGGTGGTTTGCTGATGGTATCATCATCAGTTTGCTGATGATACCGAACTGGGAGGAGTGGCTGATACTGGGAGGAGTGGCTGATATGCCAGAGGGTTGTGCTGCCATCCAGAGGGAACCTCAACAGGCTGGAGAAATGGGCTGACGGGAAGATCATGCAGTTCAGCAAGTGCAAAGTCCTGCACCTGGGAACAATGACCTGAGGCACCAGCATATGCTGGGGGCCACCCGGCTGGTAAGCAGCTCTTCAGTAAAGGACCTAGGGGTCATGGTGGACTAGAAGTTGAACATCAGCCAGGAACGTGCCCTTGCAGCAAAGAAGGTGAATGGTATCGTGGGCTGCATCAGGAGGAGTGTTGCCAGCAGGTCAAGGGAGGTGATCCTTCCCCCCTCCACTGGTGATGCCACACCTAGAGTCTTTTGTCCAGTTCCGGGCTCCTAAATACAAGAGAGACGTGGACATACTGGAGACAGTCCAGCAAAGGGCCTCTAAGATGGTTAAGGGACTGGAGCATCTCTCCTGAGGAAAGGCTGAGAGCTGGGATGGTTTAGCCTGGAGAAGAGAAGGCGGGGGGGCAGATCTTATCAATGTGTACAAATACCTGTAGGGAGGGTGCAAAGAGGACAGAGCCAGGCTCTTTTCAGCAGTGCCCAGTGACAGGACCAGAGGCAATGGGCACAAACTGAAACACAGGAGGCTCCAACTGGGCATGAGGAAACACTTTTTCACAGTAAGGGTGACTGAGCATTGGCAGAGGTTGCCCAGAGAGGTTGTGGAGTCTCCATCCTTGGAGATATTCAAAAGTCGTCTGGACACGGTCCTGGGCAACTGGGTCTGGGTGGCGCTGCTTGAGCACAGGGCTTGGACAAGATGACCTCCAGAGGTCCCTTCCTCCTTCAGCCATTCTGGATTCCGTGAATGCACGTGACAAAGGACTCTAACACTCTGGATATGCTAATGAAGGATTATGCATGAGATATTTGCACACTGGTGTAGATGAAAAACACCAAAAAATAATTACTGCTGTTCATCTCTTTGTATCACATATGAAACATACAGCAAGAGGACAGTAAGGCAGTTAAAGTAAGCACTCAAGAGTCAAAAAACAGCAGAATTAAGATTAATTCTCCAATTTTTTTTTTTTTTTTTGTGCATATATATTATCAGGCTGGTTATTAAATGACATTATATAGTTTCTTCCTCGCTCCTTCTGGGACTTTATATATGAAAATTACATTGGAGTATTTTGCTTCAACTTGTAAAATCTGCTGGAAAATTTGGAACAAGGAAATGTTTTCAATGAACAATTATAAATACATAGCTTGGAATACAAGAAATTGTAGAATTGGTCTTATAAACAGAATAAATATAACCTCCTTAAATGCTATAGCACTTGTTCATTTTTTATTACCTTGTCAGTTTTTGCCCTTTCAGATTCATTTTCCAAAATAGCCAGAGAAGTGGGTTCTCTCTGTTTTCCACTAGAAACATTAGGTTTTCCCTTACCTTTGTTAAAATCTGGGCATAGTTCACTCTCTGAATGGCTAGACTTGCTCTTCTGTGAAGGAACTGATATTTCAAACTGAAATTATAAAATAAAACCCAAGTTTAAAACACATACTTGGGAAAATAAATGTTATCCACATCATAAAGAACGGAAAGAGGGAAGAGGGGACACTTTCTTCTCCTTCCTTTTTGATTTCCCTTTAAAGAGCAACAAGCTAAACCAAACCAAACCCGTTAAACACAAAGAGTGGAAAGAAAAATCACTATCTTGTTTGATTAGCAATCAAATAATTATTTTAAGAAAGATGTGTCTGAACAAACCTCTCCCTTTTCTATAGTAAAAGATGTTATTGGACGAATGGAACAGTAAGTAATGACAACAATCCAGTACTGTAGTAAACGTGAAGTATAAACAAATGAAAGTGTAAAAGCTACAGTCTTTCACCCTGAAATGTAAAACCTTTACAGTTACCTTTAAAACTGTGTGAATAATACCACATCTGAGCATGAGTGGGAGAGAAAACTTTTAGCATGCCCTGAATACAAAGAACACTAATTCTCTCATCAGCGAGACACAGTGGCATTCTTCTGGAAGATAAGCATAACAAAAAAAGAAATTACTGAGGTTTTCAATGAAAAATGACGCTTTTGTTCAATGGCATAATAGCTGATAAATGAAGGCTATGTATAACATCATCAAGGCTTTGCATTTTTACTGAGAATTACAAAGCTGATTTAAGAGCATTCCCAAATAAAGGAATGAGCTAATACAGTAGCTTCAGCGACAGCTTCCTCTAAAACCACAGATGGACAGCACGGGATAAGGTTCGCCAGCCAAATGTCAGAAGGTCAGAAGAAAAAAAAATATCTTAAAACAAATGCCTTTACACAGGTCTCAGCCGTCTTTTAGTATCAGAGAACCCACCTAAACAAGAAAGCTTCACATGCCTCAGCCATTTTATTCCTGATCCAGTCTCTCTCGGTAAGGTTATACATACTGGGACAGAGGTAGGATCGCGCTAAGTAGACACCAGGATTTGAGCTTGCATTTTCGGACAGCACCTTCTGTACCACAGAAGCAGAAGCAGATTGTTCAGAACTAACTCAGGTTTCTCTGTGTGGCACCTCTGTTTTGCATGGGAGCTAGTTTCCTCAGCAGGGTTTCACTCTAGTAAAAATACAAATACTCTGCAGCCAATGGGGCAGCTATATTGAAACCTGCTCATAGTATAGCCAAGATCTAAAGAGAAACAGATGCAGAATGTTGCTCTTCCTTTGGTGTAGTGCAATTTTTCCTGCGTGAGCATGCTTAAAAATACATGTCAGGTGTCTGTTATAACATATATTAAATAATTTCAGCAACATTTATTAGTTTAAAAAATAATTCCCACTTTTCACAGTGATTAAACATGAAATATTGTTTCTTTTATAAAATCAGAATTAAGGTTTAACTACCAAAACAGAAAATTATTTTGACATTAGTCAGCCAAGATATATAAAATCAAAAATTTTTGTGCTAACAGTAGCATACAGATTTAAAGCAGTTTATCCGGTCTCCTCTTTCTCCCCCTCAGTTATCTCCTTTTTATATACTTTCTCATCCCCTGTGCGCAAAATGTACTCATTGCTTATTCTTGCCAAATTTCTCTCAGCTCACCTGGAATCCCAAAATATTGAATACTTTATTTTTGTAGGCTACTGTTAGAACTCCTGGCATCATTATAAGAAATACTTCATGAATGGATGTTTACTTCTTTTCTTCTGAACTGGATAGTAAGATTCAAAAGGATCTGAATATTCTTCAAAGTAGTTTCTCCAAAACTCCAGGACACTTGGGTTTCTTTCTTTTTCTGATACATCTAAACCCATCATTACTCAAGTCTTCTCACATAATATTAGGGAAACTAACCTGCCCTTAGATGCACATTTGCATAGACTTTAGTGTTATGTTTCACTGCACAGGATTTGAGTGTTTTCACACAAGTTGTTTTGGGTTTTTTTTGTAATTCAGCTATACCTCTATCGAATAAGTGACTACAGATGTATAGGTGTTTTCATGCAAAGAATTCAGTTTTTTGAAGGAAAGACTGTGATATGGTAGTTCAGATAGAACATTTGTACACTCTTTCTTTCAGGCAGTATTTTGGGTTGTTTCAATCCCTGCTCTTACAACCTTCTCTTCTTTTGTTTCTATGTAAATGTCAGCCAATTTGACATGTGTGAAGAAATATTCATGGCTTATTACCAAGCAGTTTGTATTCTTTGAACGAGACACACACTGATCTTCATTTTCAAAAAAAACAACTGCAAAATTATGGATTCAGAGGGCATTAGCAATTGTGTAACACACATTTTCTGTAACAATGAGCCAACTTATATGTGGTTTTCACTATAGCAGACAGAAAAGCATGTAGTGGATCAGACCCCATTTGAACACACAATTTTGAAACCAGCTTGTGCAAGGGTGAGCCTATAATACTATTTTTATCTATATTGAGTGGAAATCTGCAAAGGTTGGAAATGTTTCCTAAAATACATAGAGGCTTTGACATTTGCTTCACTCTAAGTCAGAATGAAAACCTGGCTTTTTCAAATTCTCTGAGAAAGAAAATTCAAGAACAAGTTTGGGACTGATCAAACCCTTTTGTTCTGATAACATATTGTATTTGCTATGCAATATGAAAATCAAAACAGAACCAAACTATTCCAAATGAATACAAACATTTCCCTCCAAAAGCAACAGAATCTTGAGCAGTCAAATCCAGGATGAGTCAGTATCCATTCTCGGTTACAAAGCATAAAGATGGGAAAGTGGTCCCAGAAGCTTTTAAAATGGTTCAGTATTGACCATTTTGCTTAACTGTGGTGTCCACTGAAATGATTCTTAAATTGAATGTCTCTGTACTGGAACACTCTTAGCAGACTTTCTTCCTTGTCTTACCTAAATAGGTGTTAAGGAACGACACATCCCACCTGTATCTCTTAGACAGTCACCCTCATCTTCAATTCCTATGAGTGGAGTGAAACACACAGTTCTAGAAAGAGATTCTAAAAAAGATTGCTTAAAATAGGTCAAAAGAAATAACATCTTAAAATGCTGAGACAGTCTAGAAACTTGTTTAAATGGAAACATCTATGGTTTAATCCCACATGAAGTGTATGATTAGGGTGAGCTGTTTTCTCATAGCTGATTTGGCATTACCCCATATGAGTTTCTTGTACACATTACCATTAATTTTATCTTTTATCTTTGACACTGAATGGCATATATACAAAATGTGGTGACATTTAAAACTGACAGAACTGGGTAAGGCAACCCTGTATACTCTTTACTGGTTTGTATATGTGTAAATAAAGTATTGGTTATATCAGTGAAAAAATAAATAGTATTTTAAATGTAAGACTTGAAAAGTGCAAGTAGCTTTTAAAAGTGATTATTATGCTTATATCATTTTGTATTAGTTCATGTTTAGAATTCACATATTCCAGTTTGCTGTGTATTAACATCTGAAAAATATTATATACAGTATTATAAGAATTATCTTTTGATCATTAAGTAATTTATACACTAAATTCTAAATTAGAGGAACCAAATTATTCTAACTCTAAGAATTGCACTATAGTTCTTTAACAGTGATTGCTTCTCCTGTTGCGGTAGGAGTTATGTGGAATTACATATGACCCAAGAAGATAACTGAAGATTGTTTTTTGTACGTTTTCTGTACTTCTGAGAACTTGGTGAAACAGTTTAGGCTTGTGGTCTGTGCATTATTTGAATCAGTTCCTTTGCACACTGAAAGAGCTTTATTGAATGCATTGTGCGTAAACCTGAAGCATTGCACTGATTTTTAAGCAATTGTGTGAATTCTGCCTACATGTTCAGCATTATACCAGGTAATCCAGGGTGAAGAAATCCCAATAGTCTATGCAACTGCATTACAGGCTGAGTGAAATTACTCTAATTGTCTGTTTTTCTATCTGACAATTGGAGAGAGATTACAGATATATATCAGATAGGTCGTTATAGTCAATTACACTATTAACTGAAGCAAAACTTTTATAGCATTCCTATGCAGTAAAAACTTCGATCTTTTTTTTTCCTTCTCTCTTTTTCTCTCCATTGTTTCTTCAACTGATGGTTTTACCATACTTGGAGGAGTATCTAAAAATGTGGTTATTAACGTCAGCATTTAATCCTAGCTGGCCCAGTCCAAGGAAACGGCTGCTAAGAGTCATTGCTTCCACATGCAGGGTTTTTCCCCTGAAGTACACGTAAATGTCATGAGTGGGTATCTCATGATGATTGCTTCTACTACATGTGTGGGAATCTCTAGCACAATCTAGCCAGCAGTCTATTTATTCTATAACTGCATGTCAAAATCTAAAAACATTATAAAAAGCATCTTCCTCATAAATGTGAGTCCTTTATTGATTCAAAAGTATTAGTGCTCAGTCCCTGATCACTGCTGCTACCCAGTAGGTACTAACCAATTTGACATGGACAGATCTACTTCTGTGACTGTTGTAGTAGAGTTGTGTGCAGCCACTAAAGAGGTAGTTTTCTGTTGTGAGGCTTTTAACAACTTCTATTTGTCAACAATAATTTGCAAATATACAGTCATCCAGTCACATTCATGCAATTAACAGAACCCACACTCTATTTGTAATCTATCCAAATCCTCATATATACTAAGGTGTATTTATTTAGGAGTTTATATAGGAGCTCTTCTATACTAAGGTGCATCTCTTCAATGTCTTCTGAAGTCTGACCACTTTTATAAGTCCTATTAGCATTATTGCAGGTTAGCTTAAAGAAATGGTAATCTGAAACTTCCAGGCATTCTCACCTGTTCATTGTAATGGAAAAAGACTGGCTTGTTAGAGAAAGTTATGCTTTGGAAGTGAATGGTGTTGGCATCCCTCCACTGTTCCATGAGACTTTTGCCTCTCCTCTAGCAGTACGGCTGATGAAACCTTTTATCAGATTTAGAAAAGAATTAACTGTCACAAAGGGGGATGCAGGATGATAGAGGGGTATGCTCTTGGGAAACTGATGGGTAAACAGCAAGTGTAATCAGGAGTCTGGAGGCAGCAAGCAATACCTGCCTAGAATTACAAGCACATGCTCAGTCCCACACGACATCTGAAAAGCAAAGGAGAAAATTTTGCAGAGCTGAGAAGATACATTATATGGCAGTTCTCTCTTGGCCTGCCAGGGGCATGTCTGTGTACCTGCTTTGACAAACGAGCATGTTGTTTCATATGTTTTCACAGAGTTGCACTGTGATGGGCATTTACAACATTTATTTTCTATGAAGTTTTTCCGTAGTTAGCATGCCTAACAGGCTGCTGTGACCAAAGCAGGGTTCCAGTGAGGAAAATGGTGGAAAGTGACCATACGGACCATAAGCACCAATAACTGCATTTCCCTGCTGTGACCGGTACCCCCTGCTCCCGACCCCGGTAATGTGGTTGGCATAACTAACGCCATTTTATGAGGCAGGCAGCCGTTCTCGGTGGCTGAGAGGGTCACGTATTCACTCCCTTCCCCTCATTATCAGGCCCTGAAGGTCCCGTGCACCAAGTAGACAAACCAAACAGATTTCTTCTTCCCCTCCCTGCCAGCCCCAAGGTTCCTGGGCGCCAGGCTGGTTACTCCCTTCCTCACCGGCCTTGAAGGTCCCAGGCACCCGGCCAGCCCGGTGGTGGTGATGGCCCCGGCACAGGAGCGGGGAGCGTAACGGCACAGAGCACTGTCCGTACAATCAGTTTTATTATAAACTCTGTATTACGCCACTTATAAGTTGTGCTACCTTGATTCTGCCTGTAGAAATCCTGTGCCATTCTAATCATAAATTCTGTGCTATACTAATCATAATATTCTGTTAAGAAAATAAAGCTTTAATTGTAACTACCATTTCATGCCGTCATCATTCTGCCAAGGATCCCTACAAGAACCCGTCTGTCCCCTCACTGTTGGGTGACACCTGCTCAATATCTCCATTGACTGCCTCTGTGTCTGATTTTCTTGGCTACGAGGCTCCATTTTGTCACTCTAAATGACATCCCTGCCAGCACTGTGGCCACTGAGTTGCTTTCCTTCACTGTCTTTCTGTGCATTTCTTTCTCCTTTTGCTCTATTCCTTCTCTTACTTCAGAAATGTATTGAATTGCTGAGCCAACTTCTCACATTCTTGTAAGTTTTCAGTAAGTTCTATTAGCCATTTATCTTATGCTGTTGCCTTTTTAAAACAAAGTAAGACAGTGAGCAGCAGTTAAAATCAGTGCTTTTCAGGATCTGGACACTAAGGTGTTAGTCTGCAATATTAGATTTCCATAGCAATAACGACTTAGGAGAATGTTAGTACAAATTCTGTCTTCCCAGAACCTCTTCTGGGTTGTTTGGTTTTATTGGTTGGTTAGTTGGTTGGGTTTTTTTTTTAAACATTGGATGCACATCCCTTCCTACCTCTCTTTCTGTATACTTTAAAAACATGCTGTGGAACCACTTATCTCAGAGAGATTGCCATTAGCAGGGTACAGCCTGTCTGCAGTATAGGACACATTTGATTACAGAAGTGCTGTTCGTCATTTCAAATAAGGAAAACACGAAGATGGCACAGGTCATGGGGGCTACCTTTGAATCAAAAAATAATTAGAGCGTGGCATAGAGTTAAGGGTATTTTTTCTTTTGAGGCCGGTTTAATTCATCATTCTACAGGATTGAGTGGTTAAACACTGGAACAGGCTGCCCAGGGAAGTGGTTGAGTCCCCATCCCTGGAGGTATTTAAAAGATGTGTAGATGAGGCACTGAGGGACATGGTTTAGTGGGCATGGTGGTGTTGGGTTGACGGTTGGACTCGATGATCTTAGAGGTCTTTTCCAACCTTAATGATTCTATGATTCTGTGATTCTATGATTCTTACTGTTGAAAGGTATTTTGCTAATCCATGCAATAAACCAGCAAAGGTTTACTTGGCCCTTCACACGAATTGCTGTCACCCAACAGAACGCTGATATTCTGGGACGCTGGAAGGCATACTCACATATTTAGGAAAGGGAGATGGAGATAGGCAGTTCCTACAGCTCTAATACGGCAATTTTTGCATCTAAAATACGATTTCTTGTATTTTGTGGCTGGCTTAAAGTTTATGTTACCATGATTGCTGCTTTTCAATGAGTTTCAGCAATTTAGGAGCTTAAGCAGTTGGTAACTTGTAAAATACTCCATGTGACACAACACCAACATGAAGTTTTCATATTGCTGCAATAGTTTTTTAGTAAGCTGAAGAAACACAGATGGGAATTTCTGTTGATTAAAATAGCCTAAATTTGATGTTAACAAAAAGTAACTAAGATTTTACTGATTGATAAAATTTTTTTGATAAGTTACGGCAATGAACTGAAGTAATTCCTTCCATGATTAAAAACATGCATGTACTGCATCAGCGAATAATAGTATCTATAGCCTTTGATAAACATAATTTCTAAGGCAATCTTTTTTAGCCTTGCTTTCTAAGAATATGTGATCATGCTGTATGTGTGTGTGAAAATGTCTGACTCCTCCAATAGCTTTTGAACCTAATGGCCCAACGTTGACCCAGTCTTTACCAGGACTCAGAAGTAATTACTCTTCCACAAGTTCTAGGAAAATTAAGGTAAGGTGAAAAGACTCCCAAAAGACCCCTCTCCTCCCCACCGCCCCCGAGAGAAAGGGCTCAAGTCTGCATGTGGCTTTCAATCAAATAATCCATAAGTGGTTCAGAACCAGTTACATCTTACGCTTTCTCTTCCTCAGGCAGTATTTAGAGAAGAAAAGAAGACATGGTGATGATGTGGGAAGATGCAGGAGGCACAGATGCATAGAAATGTACAGCACAGATTCATAAGAAATTGCTGCTTATGGAATCGCTTGGTTGTTTTTAACTTTCTTGCCGGCACCCTGCTTTCACTATAGCACTGCGTAGCAATTCATCTGAGACCTTGCTTCTCCACTGTCACGGTACTACTTTCAAATATGGCATATTTTCTGTACCTGATAAATAGGATTTGTTTTAATTTCTTCCTAGACTCTGATATGATCCATGATCTTAGCTTAGGTGAAGAGGTATAGTAAAGGTCTAACTAAAATAGTGTATTTTCTAGCTATACTGATATCAAAACTGTGGGATAGAAAAAGGCAGAATACGGCCAAAGCCTGGCATTCAGACAAGGAGGTCATGTCAGGCATTCATGTTGCCCAGGTATTCTGTTCCCTGGGAAATAGAGGTGATGCCAATAGGTGGATTGGCTGGTTAGGACGGTAAAGTGGTTGGAAGGGTGAGAAAGCAGAGCAGGAAGGCAAATGCAGAATTGCTAGAAAGTTTGGCACAGATGCAACTAAACAAATTTATGTCAATGCAAATTACTTTTCATTCCCACAAGAATAAATTCTCCAGAGGAAATTCGAGTTACAGAAATGTGAGTTGTACTTAAGTTGTAGGCTGGAACAGTATCATGTACACTGCTGTAAATCTCTCACATACACAAGGCCACAACTTTTTTAATTAGCATCTGCTTTAACTTGAGGCATGGAATCGCCAGAGGTTTAAAGGCAAGACAATTAAAGGTAGGAGGTAACCATAGGAGGTGGTCTGTCCATCCACAATTCCCCTACTCATGAAGCACAAATGTTAAGAAGTACCCTTCGTCAGTGAGAAGGGACACTTTGTTTGCTTGTGCAGACATATCATGAGCTAATTTGTCGCTAAAGAGAGATTTCTTCCTACAGGGAAAAACAGATTTTAAATGATGGAGCAGTAGGCTCAAAATCCTACACAGATATGCACCAGTGAAGACCCACTCCCACTGCCGGCTCTAATTCCATTACAAAGGTAGCTTTAGCCTTGTCTGAAATCTGCCAATCTGACTTTATTCCTCTTGGAATTGCTGACCATCATCTTGCATGAATTTAGCCAGAAGTCATAACCCTTTGTTCCCTAGAGAGAAAACAGCTTCTGATTTACCGCAGCTCTGTTGAAAATAGGCTGGAGCTTGTCTCACAAGTGCCAGAGGAAAACCTCCCATCCCTAACGTTCCGTATCAGAGAGATGGTGAGTGACCACTGCATGCTTTACTGTCCCTCCACTAACCATCAAATGCAGAGGCAGGTACCTTTGGCTCACAGCACTCTTTCAGCTGCAAGCTGCTTTTCTGAGAAAGCAAAGCTTCTCAGAAAAAACAACTGGACTATATCAAGATCTTCTGCTTCCTCTTCTTTCTGAAGTACTGTTGAACTGCTTTCTTGCTTAGTGTTTTTGACAGTGGAACATTCCATCATGTCGCCTCTATGCTCTCCTGGTGCAGGGACCAGACGTGCTTATTCCTTGTGTATGTCAAGGCAGCTCCTTGTTTCACAAACTTCTCACCATTTACACTGCAACTTCTCATCACTTAGAAGGATACTAGTGTTTAGCCTTCCCTAATTTCCTATTTACTGTGCTAGATCCTGTTCCTGTTATAAATTTATGCATATACTGCTGTTTACACGGTAAAATTTTCAGAATAGAGCCAAAGCATTGTGTATCTCTGGTTGACGTACTTCTCTAACAGTGGCACCTTTCACCGTTCTACACATATACAAAACAGAAAAATCAATGTGTAATTGCTGATTATGAGGAAATGGATATCCTTGCAAATTGCACTATGTCAATGAAGGTTGCAAAGATATTCACGGGAGCTGCAAAAGCAGCAAATGAACTAATTATATACCAGCACATCTTGGAAAATCTTAGATTAAATATAAACAGTGTGTAGAAGTTATCATTTAAATGTCAAGTGTAACTAATATTATTTATAACTAACTGCTAGCTGCTGCTACAATAATTGTCCTGTCGCAGATGCCATACATCACATGCACGTTGTGATCAAGAATGCCATGTTGAAGCATATATATCAGACTTCTATACCTTTTAAAAGTAATTAGATTCAGCAGTGATTTCACTATCACCATTAGGTCCTCAGGTATCTCTGACTTAAAATCAAACAGAATAGTGGGATGACAGCTAGTAATTTCTTGTTTAATATCTCTTAGCATTTGATCCACAATTAGTCAAAATCCAGTAGAATAATCACTGTGTGATTACGTTTAGGCTACTCTGGCATGAGTTATACCACACATTAAATCTACGGACTACTTACGTTTCTATTCTTTGTTTTCTTACTGTGGAACTGGTTTCAAAGTCAACAACAGAAATACAACTAGCTTAAACAAATTACTTTCATACAAGTAAACACTATCATAAGCAATAAATAGAATAGTAATGGAAAGAATAGTAAGTGGACTATTTGAAAAACATACATAGAATCATAGAATCATAGAATCATTAAGGTTGGAAAAGACCTCTAAGACCATCGAGTCCAACCGTCGACCCAACACCACCATGCCCACTAAACCATGTCCCTAAGCGCCTCATCTACACGTCTTTTAAATACCTCCAGGGATGGGGACTCAACCACTTCCCTGGGCAGCCTCTTCCAATGTTTAACCACTCTTTCAGGAAAGACATTTTTCCTCACGTCCAATCTAAACCTCTCCTGGCACAACTTGAGGCCATTTCATCTCGTCCTATCGCTTGTTCCTTGGGAGAAGAGACCGACCCCACCTCGGTACAACCTCCTTTCAGGGAGTTGTAGAGAGCGATGAGGTCTCCCCTCAGCCTCCTCTTCTCCAGGCTAAACAACCCCAGTTCCCTCAGCCGCTCCTCATCAGACTTGTTCTCCAGACCCTTCACCAGCCTTGTTGCCCTTCTCTGCACACGCTCCAGCACCTCGACGTCCTTCTTGTAGTGAGGGGCCCAAAACTGAACACAGTATTCGAGGTGCGGCCTCACCAGTGCCGAGTACAGGGGCACAATCACTCCCCTACTCCTGCTGGCCACACCATTTCTGATACAGGCCAGGATGCCCTTGGCCTTCTTGGCCACCTGGGCACACTGCCGGCTCATGGTCAGCCGGCTGTCAACCAGCACCCCCAGGTCCTTTTCCGACAGGCAGCTTTCCAGCCACTCTTCCCCAAGCCTGTAGCGCTGCATGGGGTTGTTGTGACCCAAGTGCAGGACCCGGCACTTGGCCTTGTTGAACCTCATACAGTTGGCCTGGGCCCATCGATCCAGCCTGTCCAGGTCCCTCTGTTAATTTAGATTAACACGTCATAAGGTCAAGAAGTTTAGGAGTCTGGGCAATTACATAAGATAAACCACAGCACTTCACCTATTAATTTTTCCAATTACATTAATACACTGTGTGTTAGTTAAGTCCTTGTATCCTATTACAAAAATAGCTAAGGATTGGTTTTAGCATATTGGATTTTAACATTTTGTTTCTTCATTCTAATTTAGAAACATTTCTTAACTGAAAAATTCATCCTAGGATGGAGGACATATAGGAACTAACCTGTAAGGAGAAGAACAGGACACCTAAACTATCCCAGTGTAATACTTGAAGGAACTCGTTTCATGGGAGTATATACACACACATAAGGAAAGAGGAATCTTCATATACAGAATGGATACTTCAGATGTGTAAATATGACCTCAGACACAGTTACCAGTTTTGCACATATATTTTATATGCCTCACATGCAAAAATTGTTTTTTGTACAGTCAGTAAATATATACCCAAATTTTGCTGGCACCGTGTGAGCAGCCATTTTAAAAAATTACTGGCTTTAGGCAGGTCTGATGTACAGATCTTGCTACTTCTTGGCTAAACTCATGTCTGTTACATGACACAGTATTTCCTTTCCTGATTTTTCAGTTTTCAATGACACCGTTCATGAAGATGTTAATTTAAAAATATAGGTCAAAAAGAGTTGGTTATTATTTTCTGGTAACTGGAAACTTAAGTGAAATTTTAAAATTAAAAAATAAATAATTTCCATTGTTATTATTTTATGAGCTCCACTATACAAATATTCCTTGCAAAGACCAATATATATAGCTATTTGTTACCTATATTACATCTAGAAATACTCTATTTAAATTTTATACTTGAATTGTTCTATTAATCAAGGATATCAATTTCTACTATCAATGCAGAATATGAGCCTGCTGAGTAATATATGCATTAGTCTTTGGTTGATTTTTATAGGTTATGCATATAATTTCATTTACAGGAACACCTGTTAGCTACGCCTGACAGAAATATCCTTTATTTAACTACAATATATAGGTAGGTGACTTACATTAAGTCATTGCAACTAATAACCACAAATTGAGAAATTAATTTTATTGAAACTAACGATATATTCCTCAATAGTGTGATTAAACTGTTCGTTTAAAAGTGTCAGGGTAAACAGCATGAAAAATTTCCTGAGCTTGAAATGAAAGACAGTCCTCCACACAACGGCTGGGATTATCCTGCATAGGTTACATCATGGGTCTCAGAGGAAGTTCTGTAGGTATGACGAGTGTAATCACATTTTCCTGTTTGTTCATTCTTATCAGGCTTTTTTCCTTTCCCTAGCTCCTGTAAAAGCACCTACACAAACATCCAAAGGATACCTAAACAGCTGCAAAAATACAAAGATGTTTGTCAACATGTAAATTTTTGACCATCAACAGCCAGAGATATGCTGCATAAACCTAAGGTCATTCATTACTGAGAACCCTTATGGAAGTTAGCTGTAATTAACTAAGCAGGGAAAATCATTACATGCAAAGTACTTTCAAATTCAAAATGGAAAAAAAATGTTGTTTGTCCTTTGTAACTCAGTTTTTCATCTCTTCCTATGGAAAAAACTCAATAACTAACAAATCAGCTTCCAAAAATGACGATACTTTTAGCGTTGCTTAAAAAATAATTTAACTGTTCGGTATATCTATAAATGGAGTCACTCAATACTTACAGGCTCAGGAGAGAATCCATACATGCTTTATATGAAGGCATAAATTGTAAATATAGATGAGTATAAACAGACATGTTTCTCTCGCATTTAAATATAGGCAATGATACGGAATGTAAATTAAAGGACCACAGTCTTCAAGTAAGACTGACAGAGCATTCGTGTAGCATTTGTTCCTATGCCACTGAAGTATAGTGAAGGGGTGTTTTGCCATGGCCTTTCAGGGACATAAACGTCAGCTCTCAGAAAAAAGGAAAAATGCTGGTGCTGCTTAATTAACTATTATACACTAAAAAAGAGAGCCACTCTGTCAAAAAGGATACAGATAAGGATAAAGACATATATGAAAAAATCACATATGGAAAATTATAAGCAGTTTTTCAAAGCAAATAAATGTTCTTAGGTGTGCTTTTTTTTTTTTTTGCCTCTTTTTTTTCAGTTTGTTGTCACAATTTGACTCTCGCACCATTTCCTTTGGAAAAATCCACCATATGCATGGCTGGTCTATTTTCTGGGCCCCGTGTCCACTTATGCCCTTGCAGTTGCTGCTCCGTCTCAGGTAGCACACGCATCATGGCAGCTACAGCTGCCATGCAGTACTGTATGAAAAGCACACTCCCACTTGCCTCCTGTGTGCTAAGATAATATGTCAGCACCTCTGTGACTGAAACTTACCTCTGTATCATTATTTCATCTATAACACACTTTATAGATGGCAATTATCTAACAATAGCCTTCCTCGGGAATGCCAGATACATGACCTGCAGTTTGGGTTCCACTTACTGATCGGTTTCATCCAGTCTCTAGATGAGCTCTTCAATTTTCAGGTTTGTCTGTAAATTAAAACACAACACTGACAATTCCAAGTTAGTGCCGACTCAGGGCTGTGTAAGACCATACTGCACCGTACAATGCTCTGAGAACAAGCCAGCACAGGTGCACCTGGATTTGAACGGGCTATGCCTGAAATAACAAGCCTGACCTCTGAAACATACTGCTTTGTCAATATATTTTGCCAGATACGAGCTCATAGTTACTGAGAAGTAACAATTACAACTAGAAAATTTAAATGCAAGAACCAGTAAAATTTTATTTTCTGTGCCTATTTTTAAAATATCCACGGCAGAAGGTTTATGTGAAGTGCTAGGACATCAGTCTAAACTTAGCAGGTAAAATGGATCCGAAAGTCAAACCACAGTGGCTTTTCTAAAAAGTAAAATCCTGCAACGTAGTAAAAAGCTGTAGCAAGGGGCATCAGTGAATATGCATTTTCTCAGACACATACAGAAATGATAGAAAAGTATTTGGCCACAGGAACATACAGTAAGTAGAACAATTTGAGTATTCTGATGCACTACTCCATTGGGTTTGCTCCACAGAATTTCATTTTTTTCCACTCTCTTATGCGACGTGTACTTTTAATGGTATTAGCCTTTACAGGCACATTTTCATAGCACTTGGTAAGGATTCAAGGAAAAAAACATTGCCTGCTTCGTTGATGTAGAAGGTCTGAAAGAAAAAAAAAACGGGCACTGACTTACCCGGCAAAGGGCAGCAGCAAACAAACCTTCCGACTCCCTGTTAGTGCAGGCCGAGGTACGGCCAGAAGGCTGTGCAATGCCTCCAGAGTGCTACTGAATGCCGTTACTCTTGCTTAAAATGGTTGTTTCTGAATAATTCACTTGCTGATATACTATATGACCTAAGATGAATATTCCTCCAGATGAACACTGTATGTTTCCGTCAGCATGTCACAAAACACCATGTTAAATGTCAGGAAGACAGCAAATTGTCTAAAACTAGAAATGTACCAAACTGAAAAAATACAGTACAAAATACACAGTATTTTGAAAAGTCATTGGTAATGTGGTAATAATTAGAATAAAATGTATACTGACATCAGTGTATTACACTCAAAAAGAAGATTTTTTTAAAAGTCAACAGTAAAATAATTACTCTTTGATTAAACTAGTAAGCTCTGCACAACACTTAAATGGTATGGCACAGAAACCGTACGCTTTCTAATTCTCAAGAAAACTGCAACGCAACAGGTTCTGAGCAAATCTGTCAGGATGTACAAATCATAAAGGTAGGAAAAGCATTTCCATCAATGTTCACGACTGGAACAACTGGGTTGAAGTATGGCCAGACTCAGATCAGCAAGGAACAAGATTTGCTGGGAAGAAAAGATTTTGAGCCTCAATGTTCTAACTAACATAAAACTTCAGACTTAAAGACGTGCTGAGGCGGAGTATTGAACTGCAACATCAACTTGTTTCTGAAAGGAAGAAGATTTGCTGCGTGCACTGAGGGCTCATGAAAAGGGACTGAAATACCACACGTCTATTTACACCAGCAAAACCATGAAATATGCAAAATTAGAGGGAAAAAAAGAAAGACTTTTGCTGTTGCAGCCTGAAGTGAGACAAGCGAAAACCTATGCCTCTGTGTAATGGTGCTGTTCTAAAATTGAAAAAAGAAAGTGAACAATTGCAGGCAACTATACAAAAGCTTTTTAAGGCATTTGGAAGGCAGACAAAAGAAACCCAAAGAACAGTATCACATACTAATAAAAATGATTACTTCAAGGTAGTTGTTCACACATATTTTTGCATCTGCTTAAGGGACAAAAATAAAGGTAGTGATTCAATAGTAATTTCTTCATGAATTTTAAAGTCATATACATATTGACTCTTAAGTTAGGATATAATTTCTATTAGTATGGTGATTATAGTCTTTTATTTGGGCTTAATTCATCTCCAGCTTAAACATTTATTTGAAAGGATATCAAGCTACATGCGAACAAAATGAGTAGGGACAAAAGGTTATGGAAGACTTTGGAGTTTGAGAGAGATCATTTCTCATGTGACAAAAATGTTCTTGGAAATCAATAATAATCAGGAAGTCGTTAAACAAAAAGAACATTTGAAAACTGTTGATCTTTTAAAATTAAGGGAAAGATTTAAAAAATAGCTTATCATTAATGATCTATTCAGAGATTCAATACAAACAAATACTCAATGCAAACAAAAGTTTCTAATTTGTACCATGAACATGGGAGAATTGACAGCACAGACCCAAAATCAAATATGCAGGCAGTGATGATGGCTGTTCAATGAGTACCTCACGTTAATCATTCTGGGAACACAGTCAGCTTTATTCAATAAAAATAAAAGAAAATATAAACGTGATGAAAGTAAGGAATTTTAAGTTACAGGAAATAAAAATATCAGTACTGAAGTTCTTGCCCAGACTCTGCCCACCCTTCCACCTCCCCAGCAACACACGTGGCCTCCCACGGGGTTGTAACAGCTACGCAGGTAGGAAGAATTAGCACTCACTCTGTAACTGTTTATTAAATAGCTGTGGGAGTACAAGGGGAAGAATTGGAACACTTTGGGAGCATTCCGGGTTCTTCATCACAGGAAGGCTGCTTTCTCATGACTCCATCCTGTGACAGACTGAAAATTCCCCTGTTGCTATTTATTTTTGAGATAGGATAACACCTTTGGAAAAGTGGAAACAAACTGCATTCAGGTAGAGGACAGAAGCAGGTTTTGTGCTGAAATAAGGAGTGAAAGTGAAGGTTACAAGGTGTTTGTATCCATGATCCAAGCAAGACCTTCTCTATAAATAACTGAAATACTGGGCCGTTCGCTTTACATGGCTTTTCATCCTACGGAGCATTAAAGTTTAACAGTTTGCAAATGTTGTAAAAAACCTAATTAATCCTCTGACACATCTGTGAAATAGCTTCCCACTTTACTGATGGAGAAAGTGTAACCTTGTTCAAATGACTTGCCCAAGGCCATGCAAATCAGTGACAAACCCAGCCTGAAAACTCTTGAGTTGTTAATCACGTATTCAGGTGCCTGGAACATCTCACCGCTGTCACCATTCCTACGGTACATATTATCGTATCAGTCCCAACTGTGTACGAGTGGTACGGCACAAGTATCTTTACAAACCAGGGTCTCCGATTTAGTAATGTAGGCCTCAGCGCCACTGTAATTCACCCGCCGTTACACTGGAAGACATAGCTTCGGATCCCAAAATCTTTGCGGTGTGAACTGGATCTACGGAGGACTGTGAACACCCGTCACTATTAATAAAATAACGGCATTTATGGCCGCATCTACTCCACACTAGTGAACTGAGCGTCCTTGTGAACGTGCACGGGCTCTCAATCAAGCCAGCTGGCACAGAGCGGCATGCGACTCCACACGGGAGCTCTCTTGGTCTCCACAGCAGGGCGGCTGCACAGGGACCGCCAGCTGGGAAGGGTGCCTGCTGTACCTCCGCCGCCGAGCAGCACCGAGCTGGTGGCATGCTCGGAGGCACAGCAGGAAAGGTCGCTACGCCCTGGGCTCTGCAGACAATCGTATTCAAGCGCCCGGGAACACTCAGTTTTATTTACAAGCACGGGCACAGACTGTGTTAGTGCTCCACAAGCAGAATCCCGTGCTAAGAATTTTATTTGCCATAAATCAACAAACGAACAGGTAGTTTTAATGGCAGCATTAACAAACATGCAACAATGTACTTTTATGTGTCAGGCATCAGTTTTGACCTTTCTACAGGCTGCTCTTTAAATTAGGTCAGAAAAATCGTCATCTACCTGTGCTCTGACATTTCAATACTAGACCAAGGGTAAGGGATACCAGACCCAAGAGCCAGCAGAGAAGAAAATCGTGTACGTTCCCAGATTCGCCATCCTGCAAACTGACTCTAGGAAAGATGCAAGTAGACTTTTCGGAGAATCTAGCCTGACACCATCCGCACAGCAGGGATGAAGGACTACCTATCCCAGCATCATTTATACCAGCCATTTCAGAAGAAGACGTATTTGCAAATGCACAAAAGCATCAAGAAAAATATTGTTACACTTGTTCCTTCATCCAAATACATTCATGCAAACAAAGCCCCACGACGGCTTGTATAACGGGAGTCAACTTGCAAGCCTTAAGAAAGAGGAAATGCAGGGCGATGCGCGTTATCTGCAGCGCCGAGCGACCTGGGACAGACAGCTTTGCCTGCAAAGTGAAGGGAAACGGTGTGTCAGGGGCAGCGATGCAAGAACTCGGCTAATCTTACTAGAAGCTCTCTTTCTGTGGAGTCCTTGCCGAATTTAAAACTGCTCTCCCCAAAATAAATCTCCTGGAGTGCCGCAGCCCCATTACCCGCTCCTGCAGGGAACTCTTAGCACAGCTGTCGTTCCAGTCCCCACACCCCCATACACATACTCCTGCCCTGGGAGGCACTTAGAAAAGCCTGCCTCATAAAGGGAATCTTATAAATATTTACACCGCATTTCTATATTTAGGCATATCACTTCTGCAACAGCAACAAGGCTGTGTCAAAATCATTTTATTTATAAATCTGTCAGGGAAAGCAAACAGCAGTAAATAGAAACCCACACAGACAGCAGGCTACGACATTGTTTGAAATTACATTTATAATACCGAAACATGGTAATGCAAAATCAAAGTTGTAAGAGACGGCCCTTGGAACTGCAATTTCTTAACCAGAAAAGCGGCAGGGTATGAATGTGTTACGGTGCTGTAAACCGAAGGCTAGAGCCAGCTTCTCCTTTCAGTGACACTGGGCACAAACCCAGCGTAATTCCATCGATCTCAGTGGTGCAACGAGAAGCAAATTTTGCCTTTAGAAGGCAAGATATGAAACTTCATTTCAGCAGATAAAAAGAGGTTGGCTGGAGAGCTGTGAAAGTGGGAGTAGTAGTTTGTTTTAGTGGCCTCAGGAAAAATTCACTTAATACTTTTGGGTAATGCAAAGCTTTGAAAACCTGAATGTTTAGATGCCTTCTGAGAACTCTTGAGAGACATACAAGTGTCAACGTGCTGTTATTTGTCAGCTCTTTTAACACCGGGGGGGGGGGGGGGGGGGGGGATCAAAAGATATCTACTTGTCATATTGCCTGGTCATGTTTGTCACACGATGTCTTCTTAATCACAGAAGCTACTTAGGTGTGAGGTGAACCTGATGTGCCGAGAAAACCCACTTAAGTTGGCAGAATTATTAATGATGAAGATAGACTTGGGGGTGTGAGAGTTTGCAGGCTTGAGTAACAAGAAAAAAAAAAAGTACAATTTCAGGAAAGTGCAGAGTAAATACCTTTTTACTAGGAATGGAGTCGCAACTCGTATTACAAGACAAACAGTATCTTGTAGACTCTAGGATGCATTTTTTTTTATTCTTATGGCTAGAATACCAGGTCTTTGCAATAATACGCAAAGGAAAGGGTCCTTTGCAAGTCGGTTTCTCTGAGAAAACCAACCCCAGTGAACAGCTTGGCCAGCCGGTATGAAGGCAGCCAGGCCCAGAGGCGATGAACCGACGGCGGACCTCTCCACACCCTGCGGGCTTCTGCCCCTAGGCCGGGGTGGTCGGGTCGCGGGACGAACGGAACCGCCTCCACCGCGCCGAGGCGGCCGGACCCGAGCGCGGCCCGCAGCTCCCCCCGACCAAACCCCGCCAGAGCAACGCCTCGCCCCGAACGCCTCCCTCCGGGAAGGCCCCACCGGCGCCTGGGAGCGCACCACCGGCTGAACGACGGCCGCGGCACCGCCAAAGGGCACTCACCCACCCACCCGCCGCCTCAGCCCCCCGCCGCCCCTAACGGCCGGGGCGCGCTACGCCGCCCCCGCGCAGCCCCTCCTCACGGCCGGGCCGGGCCGGGCCGGCCCTCCCGGGCCCCCCGCCCGCGCCGCACCTGCCGCCCGCGCCGTTCGGCCCTTTTCCTTTCTTTTCTCCTCCCGGAGGGGGAGCGGGAGGGGGAGGGGGGGGGTTCCCCGCCCCGGGGTCCCCCCGCACCCCCTGCGGAGCCGCCCCCGCCCCCTCCCAGCTGCCCACCCGCGCACGCGTGTGTGCCCGCCCGTGCCTGTGCGAGGGGGGGGGAAGGGGGGGGGGGGGCGGTGGCGCGCAGGCGCAGTGCGGCGCGGCCCGGCCCGTCTCGCTCCCGCGCGCTCCCCGGCCGGCCGGCGGGAGGCGGGGTGAGAGCGCGGGGCGGCGGGAGCCGCTCCCCTGGCGGCCGCCGGGGGCCGAGGCAGCCGCGCCGGGGTCCTGCGGAGCTGCCCTGCGCGCCCAGCCCCCGCCCAGCCGGGTATTGTTCCCAGCCCGTCTTCGCCGGGGAAGTTTTGCCCTCGTCCCGGCTCCGCTCCCCGCCGGGGCGGGGCGGGGGGGCCGGGGCCCCTTTGTCGCCACCTCCCCGGCGTGCGGCGGCCGGCGGAGGGGGGGCGGAGGGGGGGGGCGAGGCTCAACATGATGGCGGCCGAGGCCGGGGGTGAGGAGGGCGGCTCGGTTACCTTAGCCGGGACGGCGGGAGCCGCCGCCGGCGCGGAGCCGGGGCGCTACCCCGCCGTGTGCCGAGGCAAGGGGCCGGGGCCGCAGGGCCCCTTCCCGGCCGGCTCCGGCTCCGCCGGCGGCGGCAGCAGCCCGGGCGCCGGCCCCCCGGGTGGCCCGGCTTTGTGCTCGGTACTGGGGCTCCTGGAGCTGGGCGCGGGGCCTGCCCCTCCGGCGGCCGGCGGCGCCGCCACAGCGGCCGGCCCGGGGCAGGGACCGGAGGCGGCCGCCGCCTTCCCCCCGCTGCCGCCGCCGCCGCCGCCCCCCTTGGCCGGGGGACTGGGGACTGTGGACGAAGGCGACTCGCTGGACGGGCCGGAGTACGAAGAGGAGGAGGTGGCCATCCCGCTCAACGCGCCCCCCACCAACCAGTGAGTAGCCGCCGCCCCGCCGGGGCCCGCCACGCCCGGCCGCTGTGTGTGTCCCCCCCCCGCTCCGTCCCCCCCCCCCCCCCCCCCGCCGCCGAGGAGCGGGGGCCGCGGCGCCGGGCCCCCGCCTTCGCCCGCTGGAAAGTGTGTGTCGAACTCCCGTGGAAGTCCCGCAGAAGTTTTGCGGCGCCCCCCCCCCCCCCCCCCTTCCCCGCCCCCCCCGGTTCCGCCGCAGCAGGAAGGCTGCTCCGCCGGGACAGTGCCCGGGGACGGGAGTCCCGCTGCGGGCAGACCCGCCGCCCGGCCCGGCGGCTGCTCGGCGGAGGGGGCAGCCCTCCTCCGCCCGCCGCTTGGCAGCCCGGCCTTGTGGGGTGGGCGGGTGGAGGGTGAGCGGCGGCAGCAGGGACGCGAAGCTCCCCTTTGCTTGAAAGGTGGTACTCCGGTAATAACTGGGGTCAGCCCCTGGAAAAAAGGCGCTCTGCTCGAGACGAGTTCGTTTTTTGCAAGTTTTCATAGCGATACTGCGGGCTGCCAGGAAGAGTGAGCTATTCCGGTTGTGGTTTAACTACCTGTTGGGGAGACTTTTCCAACCTCCGCTAGCGCCGTGGTCTTTCTCAGAAGAGCCATAAACTTAATTTATTTATTTTTTTTTTAAATAAAAGCTAACAAAAATGCTGTCCGTGGCGTAAAATAATTCATATACCGTGTCATCATTTTGTATTGCATTGCTTTCTACTAAAAAAAAAGTAATATTTAACTTTCTCATTTCATATACAAACATAGCTAAAGCAATGCGCACGTGTTCGGTCTTTTTTTAAATTCAGGCAGTCTTGAACCGTGGATTTAAAATGAATTGTAGTTAATTCTGTTTTTTAAAGTCTTAGCAGAGAGGCTATTTTTATAAATAATGTCTAACTGCTTTGCTGCTTAACCAATTTAAAACAAAGTTGTTTTTAATTAGGTTGTGTTTGGAGAGAGGAGGCAGTGGAAAAAAAAAAGAAACAGTAAACCTGCAGTTAGGTTTTATTATACTTATCCATCCATTAGGTTAATCGGGATTCCTGCAGTGCTGGTAAGAGAAAGAATCTTTCACTAGAGGCAGACCGGTTCTGTGTTTATATTGTGTAAAATAGAAGATCAGATAATGTTATATAGAGTTCGTGTAATTAGTAAGTACTCTAAACACAACCTTTGGATTTAACTGTAGAAAGTTTGCAGGTTTACATAAAGCGCTTGCAAGGCTTGTATGAGAACAGAAAATAGCCCTGGAGCAGGTACTGTATTCTCCCCAAAATGAAATTGCTTCAAAGGCTTAAATTGCTTTCATCAGCATCTAGAAATACGTCGTTCCTGAACTTACAGTGAGTATAGTCGATAATTTAGGGTTTTGAGGTACAGGGTGGCAGATGTATTCAAGATATAGGTCAGAAAGTTAATCTGAAAACCCATCTGAATTTGGGTTCTGTTTTAAGTTCTCTCATAACGCCACTGTCAGGGAGTTAACTTCTGCACTATTTCACGTGCTTCCAAGATTTCAGGAGCCGTTGCAGTTATAACATTATAGGATTTCTTTTAAGTTAATCTCTCTAACCTTGACAGGCTTCCTAGTAATCCTTTATTCTTTCAATTTCTGGACTTCTTGTTGAAGTGTGTAAACATTAAGGCCTTGTTTTGTGAAGACAGTGTTTGAGCAGTTTTAAACTTGTAGAATTCCCTAACGAGCTAGAGATGGGATTAGGCAGATTTGGCAAAGGATAAGGAGGGAAATAGAATCACATAAAAGCAAAGTTACTTCTTCAGTATTGTGCATCAAGCCGGCAAGATACAGAATTCTGCTCTTCTGGTTTTCGCTCTGTAAGATCAGACTGCTTCTTCTGTTAGACCTGGCTAAGTTCCTCAGAGAACAGAGGAAAAAGCCAAAAAGCAAGCTTTTTTGAAATATTTTTAGAAAGTGGGGTAATTATTTATGAATAATCACCTTTGATACTAAATAATTGTTACCACATCTACAGTTCTGAGTGGATTTTGCAGTCAGAATATTGTCTTGTAAGTCATGTGCAAGCGTGATGGTTAACTTTCATGAAAGAGGATGTTAGATTACTGACAAGGAGTACATGCTAGGGGAAGACTGCAGAGGCCCTCATTTTGTTTTGGTTGACAAGGCTACTTACCTTATTCAGACAAAGGGGACACTGAAGTTTTTGCAGGACCAGAGCATAGCTCTGTAGTTAAACGTTCTTCTCTTGAAGATTCTTTAATACAGAAACATCCAAGAAATAAAATACATTTAAAAAATTGATTCAGAAGTTCATACCTCCATATACTTAACCTTTTTCTTTGTCATTTTATCTGTGGTGTGTGACTTTTCCATAAAAAAAATTAAGTTATCCGATTAAAATAATTAGAAGCCTTTTTCCCTTTCATTCATCTCTTGCTTATTTTGTACAGCATCAGTTTTTACCATTCTCAGTTAAGTCATTTAAATTGGCCATATGTCGATAGTAAATCGTATCCTTTCATTCCTGCTGTTTTATTTTGGAAGTGCTCTTTCTTTGTAGTTATACCATCTGCTTCTGCAGCGTTGAACTCTCAATTTACTACCAAAAAACAAAGATCAATATTATCTTTCATCTTGTATAAGGAAAGGTCCAATATAAGTCTTTAAAAGCAGTAATTGATCTTGCGATTTAAACCTGGATTAAATTTCTCCAGTTGAATGTGATTACAAAACTGCTGTTCCACTTGTTTAAATATGACTGCCAGCTCCACCCTTTCCCACTTCCTCCTAATTCATTCAGTTTTTATAGGAGGCATGCAGGGTTGGCTTGATGGATAATTCCACAATTCTGTCAAATGGTTTTGTTTCTTTGTCTTAATTGCTTACAATATATTATGTGTGTATCAGAAAATTGAGAGTGCTCTTCACTCCTGGCCTCGGTTTATGTGATACAAAAATTACTATTCTCCTGTATAAGAATGAAAAGGCGTTAATTTCTTTCGTAACAGTAACGACTCACTAGGCTGCTTTGCCTTCCCATGGACATGCATTGCATTTCAGGACTTACTGAGTGGTTGGTTACTGACTCCAAACAAAAATATCTGGTAAAAGTTGCTGCTTGATGTTTCGAAGTTCATACTCCGATCTTAGATTATTAGACTTTTAAGTATGAAATGAAATTAAGCTTTCTGTATAAACTTAGACACAATTTTATCCCTTTCTCATCTCCTAACTTGTTTTTTAAAAGAAAAAACACAACAAAAAACCCAAAACCAACCACACACAACAACCAAAATCTGAGTGAGTTCCCAGTTTGCAAGTGTTAGGCCATAAAGGTGTCACAAACTGAATGTTTTTTTTCAATATGAATAAGTTTTTCAATACCGTATAGTTGACAGTCTGGCTTTCACAGTAACTAACCTGAAGGGATGGGAAGTCAAGCAGATGCAAGTTCTGCACTTCCCATCAGGATGCTGTAAATATAGTTTGTTCAGAGCAGTCAGGATGTGTTCGTCTTCACTAGCAAGCACCTAATACACTTAATTTCCTCTTCTCTTTTCCACATACCTAAGGAAAAGGGGAATATGTCTTCTATTAGTGTGTTTTCTTTAATTTTCTAGCGGTGGGTGGAGATTGTCAGCATGTAACAGGTTCTCTTTATTCACAAACTCAAAATCCCCAAGTAGGGTTGATTTTTATCTTCTTTGATCCTGAGTGAAACTGACTTAAGGCTTGTCTGTTCAGTGTGTGTGTGGTTTTTCATTTTTCTGGAGCACAGCAGTAGCATGTTTATACTGTAGCTTAATTCTAGGTGGGAGGCACAGGATGCTAGGGAATAAAGTGGGCAACTCTGTGTTTGTTTTGGTCATTTTTTTCCGCGCTTTCTACCCCATTTGCAAAGCTCACTGGCAGAGGCTGTAATAGTGTAAGGAAATGCTTTCAGATTTAATGAATGAATGCTGTTTTATTTGGTTGTAAACCAATGGTATGTGGAATAGTTCAGTTACTTGTGTATTTGATCAAAAATCTTAGTTGACAAAATTAGTTTAGATCCTAGTGTTGCATTAAGGTGGCAGAAGCAGTTCCAGTGTATTCCAGCAAAACTGACATTTTCGTACGCTGTTTTTTGAGCAGTGGTTATCGGTTTGAAATGGAAATGAGTTGAAATTGAAAGCTATCAACCATACAAAATGAAATAGGCTGTCAAAATACCGTCTGGTTAAAACAAATCTTACCCAAAGCAGATGTATTCCTACAGTCACTGTTGGTGCCTGTTGAGGCAACATCATAGTGAGAAAAAGAGCTGAAGATAGGGAGATGGATAGAGCAATATCAAATAAGCATGGATTGCATGAAAGTAGAACATTTTTCTGCCTGAACATAGTGTGAAGTTCTGGTTTCTTCACATGATTGTCAAAGGTGGCAAGTCCAGAGTTCTGCAGCATTTGTTTATTTCAGTAACTCATGAAAAGGAATTTTTTTCTGAATAATGATTGAAGGCCCTTTTCCATACTGATGAATGAATCTGAAAACTGAGGGGAAATAGTATTGGCATGTTCAGTTAAGTTGTGTATAAACAATAAAAAATGAAATGTGATGTAACTTGATTTTAGTGTATGAGGTTTCTTTCCTGTTTAGCAGTTAATGTGGTTAGCAGGTAAACTTTTCTTTTTTAGGTAATGAATTTCTTTATTAATTCCTGTTCTCTACTGAAGGGAAACACCTTTTCTAAAGTTGATGGGTAGTGTACTGATTTGGCTTAAATAGACAGCCAAATCTAAAAAAATAAAACCTTAATAAATAGACCTGAATATAAGTCTGGTTTTAGTTCTGGCTGAATGTGTGGTGTTAGAAGTGCTGTCTTAAATGAATGGTTAAAAGCAGCAGAGCAAAATCGTACCTAACCATATATAGGAAGTGAAGCAGTCAGTAAGCTGAGTATGTTAGGTACGTATATAAATGAAAGCTTCAGGTGAAGAAAACCAGAAGTAGAACAGTATTTGATGCTGGAAAAAGTTTGAGGAGGTTTTTTCAGTAGTTTAGTCAATATTTCTAGTTAATGTCAGATGATGTCATTTTGTTTAAACAGTGAATAGAGTCTCTTGACCTGCACTTTGTCTAGTTTTTATTTTGTGTTGTATATTGACTCCCAGAACTTCAGTGTGGGACTTAACGCACTTTGTCTACTGGCCTACCCTATTGAGAAGCACAATATTGTGCCATATTTCTTCACCTTTTCTTGTCTTAATGTTTTATGGCTTGGGAGTGGGGAGGAACACAAATTTTACCAGTGGGGGCATGGGTCTCTTCAGTGTAGGACCCCATCTGTTGTTTCAGCCATAAATTCTTAGGACTCCCGTAGTAGTTTTCCAGTTTCCCACATATCTTCCTTTCTCCTTGAACAAAACCAAAAAATCTTGGTATTTGTCTCACCGGTAGGCACAGTAGGAGGGAGAAGGAGGAGGCATCTTGTTTTAACATCGTCTTTGTGCTGCACAGAAGTATGGCAGTGAAACGATTCTGTGTGCCTCCAGAGTATGGTCCGCACCAATAAAATCTTACCAGTGCTTGACAAGTCTTATATACTTGTCCTGTTTCATATACTTTTGTATACTATATAAAGACTTCAGGCAGTCTTTAATATTTTTTATTTTTCTATAAAATATCTGCTTTATCACTCTGGAGCAGAAAAAAGTTTCCGTTCTTACATGAGTCTATCTTTAAGTTATGTTTTGCGTTGAAGGTGATGAGGAGTAGTTAGCCTGGATTTATGAGGGGGAAATCACGCTTAACCAACCTAACAGCCTTCTACAATGAGGTCATTGGCTCGGGTAGAAGGGGGGAGAGTTTACCTCAGCTTTAGTAAGGCTTTTGACACCTCATAGACAAGCTGACGGTGTACAGGTTAGATAAATGGACAGTGAGGTGGATTGAAAACCGGCTGAACGGCTGGGCCCAGAGGCTGGTGGTCAGCGGCACAAAGTCCAGGTGGAGGGGAAGTCACTGGTGGTGTTCCCCGGGGTGTACCCAGGGGCCAATACTGTTTAACATTTTGATTAATGACCTGGATGCTGGGACAGAGTGCACCCTTAGCAAGTTCGCAGGCGATGCAGAACTTAGAGTGGCTCAAACACCAGGTGGGTGTGCTGCCATCCGGAGTGACCTGGGCAGGCTGGAGGATTGGGCCATGAGGGATCCCTGTGAAGTTCAACGAAAGAAATGCAAAGCTCTGGCACTGGGGAGGAATAACCCCAAGCACATGCTGGGGGCTGACCAGCTGGAAAGCAGCTCTACAGAGAAGGACGTGGGCGTCCTGGTGGACAGAGCCAGCAATGCACCCTCATGGCAGAGAAGGCTAACAGTATCTTGGGCTGCACTGGGAGGAACTTCGCCAGCAGCAAGAGGGAGGTGATCCTTCCCCTTTGCTCAGCACTGGTGAGACACATCTGGGGTGCTGTGCCTAGTGCTGGGCTCCCCAGAAGAAGAGGGACATGGACTTACGGAAGCAGGTCCAGTGCAAGGCCACCAAGATGATGAAGGGACTGGATCATCTGTCAGACAGGGAGAGGCTGAGAGAGCTGGGACTGCTCAGCCTGGAGAAGAGGAGGCTCAGGTGGGTCTTATCCATGCATATAAATACCTGATGGGAGGGAATGAAGATGAGGGAGCCAGACTCCTCAGTGCTGCCCAGTGAAAGGGCAAGAGGCAATGGAAACAAATTAAAAAAACTTGAAGTTCCATCTGAATACAAAAAAGCGCCGCTTTTTGTCGTAGGGGTGGTCAAACAGTGGCAGAGGTTGCCCAGAGAGGTTGTGGAGTCTCCATCGTTGGAGATGTTCATTACCCGACTGAACACAGCCCTGAGCAACCTGCTGTAGCTGATGCTGCTTGGGGGGGGGGGGGGTTGGACTAGATCCCCAGCAGTCACTTCCAAGTTAAGTAATTCTGTATATGTATAAATATACTGTTTATAGTTGAGGATCAGTGTTACAGGACCTATTTGCTGAAAATTGTTACTTGAAGTATGAAGGAATCACGTCAGTGGCAGTAGCTAATAGTGAAGACTTTAAAGGAAAGTACAAGAAATCCTTAGGTGGGTAAATAGAATACTTCATTATTTTCTATGTAGGTAGATCTCCTAATTTCTGCTGTAAAAGCTCAAGAATTTGCTTTTTTAAAAAAACAAATCTTTGTAAAGTAGCTAAAAGTGCTGCTTAAATATTTAATAAATTTGCTAGGAATGTGTGCCTTGGTTATTACAGTTATAAATGTGTACAAATTCATTTATACAAACCGATGTTGCTAAATTAACTTCAAAGCTCCAGTCATATTTCAGAGAAGGAGTATCAAGGTTGCCAGGACACTCAGTGTACCCAGTCAGCGTTCTGGTAAGTTAGCAGTCTGATTCTTGTGATGATCAGGCCCTAAAAAAATCATTTTCATCTTCAAATTTCAGTATTTTCAGCTGCTTCTCAGGCCAGCTTCATACCAAATCAATTTTTTTTGTCGTTAGGGTTTCCTTTTTTGTTAAATTGAAATAGTAATAGTTGTTCATTCTCAAGTGCTAATTGGGATTTGTAAGTATACAGTTTCATCAGCGCTGGAATGTATAGAATCATAGAACTGTAAAACAGCCCAGGTTGGGAGGGACCTTGGAAGATCATCTGGCCCAGCCTTTTGTGGGAAAGGGAGCATAGCTGAGATTATTTAGCACGCTGTCCAACCACATCTTGAAAACCTCCGGTGATGGGGGCTCTACCACATCCCTGGGTAGTTTGTTCCAGGAAATGATTGTTGTCACTGTAAAAAAAAAAAAAAAAAAAAAAAAAAAAAAAAAGTACTGGAATACTGTGGTGAGGTCCTCCTGATCCTTCTCTTCTCCAGGGAGAAGAGACCTAACTCCTTCAGTATTTCCTCATGGGGCAGGTTCTCCATACCGTTGATCATCTCATGGCGCTCCTTTGGATCCTCTCCAGTCTGTCCACACCTTTCTTGAATTGCGGGGACCAGAACTGGACGCAGTACTCCACGTGCAGCCTGACAAGCGCTGGGTAGAGTGGGATGATCACGTCTCTTATCTCTGCTAGCAATGCCCCTGTGGATGCAGCCCAAGATCTGATCTGCCTTTGTTGCTGTAGTGGCACGCTGCTGACTCAGGTTCATCTTGTCGTCCACCAGGACCCCCAGGTCCCTCTCAGCGAGGCTGCTCCCCAGCCACACGGATCCCAGACCGTACTGGGCTCTTTGGTTGTGTCATCCCAGGTGCAGGACCTTGCACTTGCCTTTCTTAAACTTCATGCTGTTCTGGCTAGCCCACTCTTCCAGCCTGCCCAGGTCTCTCTGTAAGATGGCTCTCCTTTCTGACATGTCTACCTCACCACCCAATCTGGTGTCATCAACAAACTTGGTGAGGGTGCTTTCAATCCCATCATCCATCTCATTTATGAAGATGATGAACAGCGTGGGGCCCAGTATCGATCCCTGGGGGACCCCACTTGTGACAGGGTGCCAGCCAGAGTACAAACCACTGATCACCACACTCTGAATGTGGCCCGTGAGCCAATTTCCTACCCATCTTGCAGACCACCCATCCAGGCTGTATCGTGCCGGTTTGTTCAGTTAATGTTAGTGTTGAGATGTTAGCTGTATGTAATTATATTTGAAGAAGTTGAGTATGTTAACTACACGGTAATATTTAAAACGTTACAGTTTTCTGTTAAGGATTACTGTCTTTGGCTCAGTAGGGCTGGGTATATGATTTTCTTATTAATAGCTACTTACAGGTATTTGGACAAGGGTTTCTCTATGAACTTCCCCTTGCAGAGTGCACTGCTTTCTTTTCCAGAGTAGTTTCCAGAAACCATCTGGGTTTAGCCAACCTTTGATAATCAGCTCAGGAATAACATGGTAATTCTGTGTAGATTTGTGTAAGAAGCTTTTCTAAAATTTTGGCTCTTTTTTATTGTTATTATTTTAAGTCCACCTCTTGCTTTCTGTAAAATTATGCGTATGTATGCAAATGTTCACCCATATCTAGGACACGCACAAAAGGATATTCTGTCGGTGGCTTACTCATTGGGTTTTGTATGGTTATTTTATAGGTGAATTGCATCATCTTTTTCTATAGATAAAATTTAAGATTAACCATAAATCAATCAATTCCTTTTTTCTGTTGCCAACTGTTAGTAGAGTAACACTGGAGACGTTACAAGATTCAAGCGTGGATACTTGCTTAATCCAGAATATTAAGGAATTGCTTGCATTATACTTGTTCAATCCATACCTTTTCCCCAGATTTTTTTCTTGCATAGATTTTTGTGCTTTCTAAGCATCCGTGGAGAGATTTTTTTTGTTCTTTCCACTCCTTGGCAATAAAAGGGATGCTAGAAAAATGTCTTTATTCCTCCAAAAGCAAAATGTTACCAAGCCTCTGTAGTAATCATCTCGTTCCATATTCAAGTCTAGAAACAGGTTGGTTTTTTTTCTTTTCTTAGTTGTACACACAGTTCTTTTATGTCACGGTGTTGGATTTGTTGTGTATGGATTGTACTCTCTAGGTTATATTCCCCCACTGTTGTTCCTAGTGCATGTGGGAAGCATTGGCCATGTTTTAATTCAGGCATTGTACCTATCTTTGATGTCTACTGTATAACTGTCAGGGTTTCCTCGTTATAGAAGCAGTTATCTATCCATAGGTGTGATGCACCTCTCTAGAGAGGCATTCCAGCTTGCAAGAGGAGGTGAGAGTGGAGCACAAAACAAAAACCTGTGCTTGCTTAGAGAGGGTGAGGTGCGAGGAGGAGGAGGAAGGTGAAGGAGCCTCTGGTACATTTAATGAAGTTAATGGCAGACAACTTGAACAGTATCTCAGAAACTCCTTAATTATTGCTAAAGAGTATCTGCTCATTTGTGTGGCAGTATTAACATTGTTTCTGTAGTAGTTACTCTTAGTTCAAACAGAAAAAGGAATATTTTTGACCTGAGGGCACAAGTAGGAAGCATGTAAAAATGAGAAGCTTCTTGCTAAAAACTTAGAGTTCCAGAATTCACTCTCTAAGCTGATCCTTCAGTAAGAAAATGCAGGCTGTTCCAAGAGCTGTTTTTCAGCCAGGTTAGCTATATTTCACCTGCTTATTGGTGGCTCTTGCAAAAATGAGATAGGCAATCAGTCTTCTTTTCAGTAAGTATATATCAGGTAGGATTGGAAGAAATCTTTTGGCTTTGTTGGCTATTATGCTGTTGTCACATCTCTGTCTCTTGTAAAGCTGATAGCATTGTTTGTTACAGCAGTTGGAACTTTCAGAACCTTTCTTTCCTTAGTGAAGTTACTTAAATGTATTCCTTTTTGACTGTATGCTTATCTTGCTCTTTCATCTTTGCATAGTCTTTTTGCTAAGATGCACTGAGGTTTTTGGTTGATCTGTTTTGTTCTAGCCCAGAGTTGATCTAAACTCTGCTTGAAAGTGTTTTGACGGCTTCTTTTGGAGGTGTGTGCAAGTCCCACGGTTAACAGGTTGGCACAGCTGGTGTACCGAGGACTGCCTAAAGTAGTGACTTTCCATGTTAGTTGGCTGGTTCCTAGTCCTGAAGTGCAGCATGGTTCAGTTTTCCACATGCTGTTTCTAAGGGGTTTTGGAACAGTCAAAGGAGAAAAGCAGAATTACTCTTCATTAGGCTTACATGGGTATGCTTACATGCATTGTACTGCGTCTTAGAAAAATGCATAGGGATACAAAAGGGATAAAAACCCCTCGCTCCCTTTCTTAGAAGAGCATGTAACACTCAGTTTCACGCATACTGGACAAGGAACACTTACTGGGCTTCAAGTTCGTTTCATCTCTTGTTTCATTATCTTAAAGGTGCATCCAGTGTAGTAGTCGATACATATTTGCGGGGCTTTTTCTGGCAGGAAGTTCTTTGTGATGTGGAGAACTGTAAAGGCTTGGTCAAAAATTGGTGACTAATGAATAGTAACTAACAAGACAGAAGGAGGACGTGAATTTAGTAAAGTCTGAGTGAAACTTACCTTAATCTCTACAAATAATGTACATAAAGGAAGTAATGCGGCCTTACAAATCTGACAGAGATGGGGGATAAAGTGTTAAAAGGCGGAGTCTGGATAAAATGGTAAACTAAGAAGGCATTTTAGGCTGAGAGAAATTGTAAGACTGAAATGAAACTTGAGTGAATAGGAGCATCAAGTCTTCAGATGGAAAGCTTGAGAGGGGATGGTTGGTGTTAATGGGGTAAGAAGAAACAAATAACAGGATTTTTTGTTGTGCTTTTTTTTTCTTTCTCCTCTGTCTTCATGAGACCATACTTGAGATTTCTGTGTGCCATTTGAAATTGAGGATTTTCCCGGTTCGAGGTAATCATCTTTGCTCTCTTTTGCTTCTAATGGGAACAGAGCTCACATAATCTTAGGAGGTGATAACAAGTATCTGTAATGTGTGAAAGGTACTAAGGCAGTGGCTGAATTGATAGGAGGGGAGCTCTGGCCATGACTCCCAGAAGTTCTCCATTCTTACAGGTTTTGTTGAAGCAGCAAGGTGTGGCTAAGGAGAGCTTTGACTGAAGTGTATATGGCATTTGATGACTGTTTTTCCTGTGCACCGTAACTTTTTTTTCTAGACGGAAATAGAGAGGTCTGCAGCTATTACCAACATCTACATTTGTACTAAGTTGCTGAAAAACACTTTTACTCCCCTTCAGCACTTTCTCCTCCCCAACCTACTGTGTACCTAAGTAAAAATTGCAGCGTACTGTAACAACAGAATCCTTTAGTGGAACAACAAAGCTTCATAATACTTGCTTGTCCCACATGTAAAAAGGAAATATGTAAATAAAAGGATTTGGTTGAACAATGTGACATGCTTCCACACACAATAGCAGCTGCCTCCTTCCAGATGGTAAATTCACCATCTGCTACCTCTTTGTGAACAGCCTGTGCCTTGCACGGACCTTGTGGTGTGTCCACGTTGGGGGCCAAAAGTCCTGTTACTGTACCGTGAGCTTGCTGAAGGGATGCAGCGTAGCTGCATTCCCACTCAGTAGAAAGTGCTGGCTGGGCCTAATGAGGCCAGAGTGACTGGGTGTCTGGTACTCAGCATCCTCCGTGGAGCGGAGGAAAATTAAGGGGCTCATGTTTGCAGGACAGAAGTAAGAGCTCTAACTGCAGTGCAACTCATTTCACGAGGTTCATGACCTGGCTTGTGGCTGTAGTGTCGGGACCATTCTCCTACGCAGCTGTGTGTTGCTTGTGTTTATATATAAGCTGTTTGTGATGTTGTTGTGTCTGTGTTCTGTCTGTTTGCTGTAATTAAGATTGTGATACATAGGGTTGGAGTTTCGAACCTGCTGCTTTTGATTTAAACTGGCGGATGGGAGTATTTTCTTGCACAGTTTCTGACTGGTTTGTGAAACATGGAAGCCTATTACTGGGATTCTCTTAGAAGCAAAATAAAGGTCGCAATTCAGGTAACAAGTTTACAAGTTTGTTACAGCAGTTAAATGGGTGGTCATGGAAACAACCGCCTAAATTGGGATCTGTAGTTGGTAAGACATTTTATAGTTGAATCACTCCATAACATTGTGTTGCAAGGCTACTTGTGTTTTCTCTTTTAATGCATCTCATGATAGCTATTGTATTGTCAGGGCGCTAGCTGTGATTCAGAATGTCATTTAATTATGTTTGCTCAAAACACTGTGAAAACAGTGGATTGAGAGCATTTAAAGATTTGCAAAGTTAACGTTAGAAATTCAAAAGTGTTCCTAGGTAGCACTAGGCAAGCAAGCAGAGGTGACTGACTAGAAATGATAGGGATCTTGTCTTGGGCAATGATGGAGGATGTACATCTAAGTGGTAGTGAGTTATGGTTTTGAATGCACACATTTGGTAAGTCACAGCCACTGAGGTGACTGTAGATTTACGAACAGCTAGGCAGGTTGTTTATTTGATACCCACCTATCCAAACCTTAATTCCTTTCATGAGACTCGTAGTGCACTGTAGGTGGGACTTTTACATCTGTTCAGAAGCTGTATTTGAGGTGAATGAAGAGATCTGGTTAAGCATTGCTTCTAACTATGAGCACATTAAACTCGAAGCTGTTAAAAATGCTGAAATTGTTCATCTTGACCTATAAAACTCGAAATGGTGCAGAGCCTCCAAAGAGGGAAAGGTAGTTTCTTGTGATGTATTTTTGCAGAAACACTGAACTCAGGCTTCGTTGAGTTACCTGATTGAGGGTTAAAACCAGAGGATCTGGGATTTATTTTATTTCAGAATTTGTGATAGCCTGATCCTATCCTTCAGAGTGTTCTGCACTCTTTATTCTCTGATGAAATTACGAGTAGGGCAGGTTTTGTAGTTTAGTCATTTCTGTTGTACCTTCTTGGATAGCATTGAATATTGGATGGATATTCCTTTACAACTGATAATACAGCTTAAGTTATTTTAATTTTTCACTAGTATGGATTTGTGCTCAGTATATTAGCCAATATTTGCAGAAAAATTGATCTATGGATGTATTTCAAAGCAAAAAAAAAACCCAGAAATATTAAAAACAAGATAATGCTGCTCCTTAATTGAGTACTTGATATCCTTAGATCAAATACTGCAATTTTGTAAAATAGTCTTTACTATTTACTATCAAACTACTTGAAGATAATGATGCAAAGTTGCAGACTGCATCTTCATGTAACACTGAAAACAGGTGATAGCTGGATGAAATATAAGACGTGCACTTCTAAAAATGAAGTCTTTCAACACTCTTATGCTGTATATGGCTTGAATAAAGCGGTTCTGTCTAGTGATGAAACTCTGCTCTCTGGAAAAATGCAGTTATTTCCCAACAAGCATTTTGCATATTTTAATGGTACCTTAGAACGTTGTACTTCAGTGTGTATCTGTTTTTTAAAAATGTGTGCTATCTACAGAGGCTTCCTGAGGATATCAGTTAAGCTGTTTTGTGCTATCATTGCTCAATATTGACTGAACTACTGCCATTTGTATCTTCATATCAGTTGGTAGTTAAACTCAGTGTTAATGCTTATTCCTGTAGCTAGTGGTATAGAGTAATTTGTGCATTCCACTAATGCATAGCAAGCTGTAAAATACAGTGTATTTTGTACCAGCTGTTAATATGTCAAATATGTGCTCAGTGACACTGAATTTAATTGCACTTAGAAGTTAACTAGAATATTTATTTCAGAAAACAAAGCTTTTCTGAAATGGGAGAGCAGTAATTTTTAACCCTGCTTCTACTTTACCTGGTAATAAATGTCTTCTGTTATGCTTGATATAAAACTACTGAATGGGAGAGAATGTATATAGCCTGTTCAGTGTTAGAGTAAGTGATCTCCAATATGTGGGATATACTAGTATATATATATATTGCTGTCACTGGCAAGGAGGGTGTCCTCTTTGTTCAAAGTTTCTGGTCTTAAAATTTGAGCACCCAAGTTTGTGCTATCACTGTAAGAAATCCTGGTCCCTTACAGAAAAGCTGAATATTTTGTTTGCAAGTAATCCTGCCTTTTTGTTTTCCTAGTATATTTTTTTATTAGTAATTTGCATTCTTATTAACGCTCCCACCTTCTCCATTTCGAAAGTATGCCTTTAAGTTCGGCATTGTAACGCAATGTGTCGATAGAGTTAAGATTATTTTTCTCAAGTGGGTGATAAATAGGAACAAATAGAAGCTTAGTGAACCTATTGTTACTTTAAAATAGTCTTCATGGAATGTTGGTTTTAAAGGATTTCTTGATCAGGAAGGTTTCTTTAGTGGAGTTTCATACTTCGTGGAAGTCGGTCTATCCAGAAGAGCGAAGCCGGGTTGTGACATGTACTGGGAAGGAACAAGTTCGGGTTTCAGCCATGCTGTGCACGCCGGCAAGCGGCATGTTTCACCCTAGGTACCTCAAAGTAGAGGGTCTTGATTTTGTTTCCTTTCCTAAAGGACCCTCCTGGTAGGGGTAGTGTGATCCACTTTTTTTTTTTTGCAGACCGTCTTTGAGCGACAGGTTTCTGTCCGTGAGGCTGCGTTGCTCTGGAATGGGATGAGACAGGATCTCGCTAACATAACTCGGGCTGCAGCAGCCTCAAGTGCTGTATGTTGTACAGGCACAACAGGGCTTTTTCTGGTTTAACTTGTTTTGATCAGGGTGAGGAAGAGAAGCAAAGGAGAGCTATACGAGCAAGCACACAGCTTTGCCAGGGTAAACAGTGTCTATGATGGTGCTGCTTCTGCTGGTATACATGATGTTTATCAGTTTAGTCTATCTGATTTTCATTCTGATAAAAGCTCTCAGAACTTTTGCTTCCATTTTGTAGGGGGAAAAAAAAAAGCTTCTGGTCAGATTTTATCAACAGCCCAGCTTTTTTTTTTTTTTTTTTTTTTGGAACTGTAATCTGTGCAATTTTTGGTATTCTTGCATTTATTCGTTCAAAAGGCAATTTACATATGTCTTCCAAAATGCATTTTTGTGACTCTTGCAAGACATATGTGAACTGTTAGAACTAAAAGGCAAGTGGCCTGAAGTGGTAAATGATTTAAATCGTCTAAAACAGTGGCTGTATGGAAGCTGATGTTTTCTTGAGTGTAGAAATTAAAGGCTGAATTAAGCATATTTAGTTGATGGATGCAGAGCTAATAAATTATTACAGTATGTAGCTCCGGAACATGGTGTGGCTTTGTGAAGGTGATGGGAACAATGCTTGGCTTTATATTTGAACGGCACCCTCCATTGCTGCTGCCTTTTTTTTTAAAAAAAAAACTTAATATTTGATCATTTGGATTAGAACAAGTGTTCTGACAAAAGCTGTGTAAATAAACTGAGGTAAGGTGAATGAATGCTTGAATGGTTACAGTCTAACCTTTACTTTAGACTGAAGTGTTCCTTTGTCATGTTTTGCAGTCTGTGATTTGCCACGCATCTGCACTTGCTTTTAGTTGATAGGGTATGCATTGTGATTAGGAAAGACTGTTTTGGGGCCGGATGGCGGTCTGGTGGCTGCTGTCTCTCCAATTCAACGCAGGCTTTGCTACAGCAGTATCTGTGTCAGCTGAGAAACAGGTTGTTACAATTCACTTCTCAATTTATGCTTTTGGAAAACCCAGCCTGAATGGTAGCCCGTGTAGGCTTAAAATGTAACAGTCTTCCAAGTCAGATCAGTCATCTCTGGTTCCGTTTATTTAAAATAAGCAAATTAGGGAGGAGTGAAAAGCTGATGATATGTATAGAGCCTCCGCCCCTTGGGATAGTTCGCTGGGAGAAGCAGGTTATCTGAAGAATTATGCTGTCTTAAAAGTATTGTTTATTGACAATAAGTAAACTGGGAGGTTGAAGATGTAAAGATGTGATAACTTTGAAACAAAGGTTTGGAGTTACATCAGTTTTGACTGAAAGCTTTTGTTAGTTGCATAGGTCTATTCTGTGAGAAAAAACAAAAACCTTAATTTGTAAGGACACCCATTGTTATTCTTTTTTCAGGTGGTATCATGGAAAACTTGACAGAACAATTGCAGAAGAACGTCTTCGACAAGCGGGAAAACCTGGAAGTTACCTTATTCGAGAGAGTGATCGGAGACCAGGTTCATTTGTGCTTTCATTCCTTAGTAAAACAAATGTCAATCATTTTAGGTGAGAATTAAATGTTTTATTTTAAAATACTGTAATCTGTTTATTTTTGGGTTTAGATCACAATAGAGTACAAACAGAAAACAATCACTGTATTATAATTGAGTACTTTTTACTCTATTCTTGCATGGTACAGCTTTTTACTTGTGTTTAATTGTTTTAAAATATGCTGCTTAAAAATTACTTTATAGGCTAAAGAACAAAAATGTGAGGAAACTAACAACATCTGGATAGAGAAGCCTGTCTAAAGTGGTTGTGAATAGACTTAAAGCAACGTGTAGGTTTCATTAGTCAGTCAAGGAGATTGTTTTGAGTCTGTTCCGTAGTAGCCATTGTAGCTCAGAGGACATATTTGAAGTGCTAGCGCATCTGGTTGCTTCCTTAATTTTGAGGGGGAAAAAAACCCAAAAAACCAAAAAGAAAAACCCCAAGAAGAAACAAAGAGATTATGTATTTAATAATCCGAAGGTTTGCTGGAAACAGCTTTCAGTATCTGTTAGAATTGGTTGTTCTAAATACAGGTAGCTCTTTATCCAAAGTTGTAACTAGGATTATTTTACCATTGCCAAACTGTGTACATTAGTAAGTTAATTTATTCTTTAGTGTAAATGAGATGTATTCTGAGAAGAGCTTGAAGGGTAGTCAGCAAGTGGAGTGCTGCAGTGTAATGTTCATCTTTACAAAACAGGAAAGCAAATGTTTCTTCAGCAGTAAAAGAAATCTTTGTCAGTTGTCTTGATAGCCACAAACAAATTCAAAGCATATTCTTCAACTTCTGGAAGTGGGAATTACCCAGAATACCAACATATGAGCCACTATGTGCATGGTTTACAAATGTGGGGAGGTTTTGGTTGCATCTGCTGTGTGATGAAGTGTGCTTCAGAGGTCCTGATCTACCATTGACATGAAGGTGTAATTTTCTTAAGTGCAGACAATATAGTACAGAAATAGCATCTCATGTTTGCGTCCTGCTGTCTGACCTATCAATTTCAGCTTCTCAGCTATACTGATACTCCTTTGGGAACTGGTTACTGTGTAGCAGTAGCAGAAAAGAAAACTGTGCTAATACTTGCTTTCTAGTGTTGTTTTAGGGTCTTGGATTATTTTTAATAACTTCTACTTTCGAAGCCAGTATCAGGCAATTGACTGTTGGTTCATGCCCACCATAAAAGTGTTTCTGGCAACTGAGGTAGAAGATAATCTAACGATTTCAGATTCCCTAAGGAAAGGGTCCTTACAGTATTTTCAAACCTTAAAGAATCTTTCATTCTGAGAGCCATAAAACACACAGAGATAAATATCCAAAGGGAATTAATTTGTTAGTTAATACTGTTCTTCAGAGATTGGACATGTTTTCTGTTTCATTCTTTGACTGCAAGTGTATATTTTTGTTTGTTATTAGATAGGCAAGTGTTACACTCAAGAACATTGTCAACCTCAAGAATAGCAGCCTTAAAGTAATTTCAAGCAAATACAGGGATGGATCTCCTATGTCCCACAGAGACACCTTTTTTTGGTGTCTCTCTTGTTTGGTTTTTTTTTTTGGTTGGTTGGTTTTTTACCTTTTTTTGGTGAGTCAGAGTGATACAAAATATTTTGAAGGAAAATATTTATCTTTTAATCTTGTCCTTCAGAATTTTCTGTGATTACAGCAGTCTTTCTGTATTTGCTAGCTCAGCATTCTGAAGAAAGGTTTCATTTTAAGCTTGATGAAATAATCATCTGAAACACTAAATTTCATTTAGAACCTAATCTCTATTGAATAATTTACCAAGGAATCTTACAAAAAATATGCCAAAAGATCTAGCCTATGTCCTTAAAGTTACATTGTTTTCTGACTTCCCGTGCAGTGCTATATGCTTAAAAACTTCAGATTTCATCTCTGAAGATTCATCTTTGTATACGTGTTACATCACTGTTTGGGAGAAATAATTTAGTTGAAGGAACTGACTGAGAAGGAAGACTTTTGGGCAGGAATGTATCAGAACACTGACCTGCTAAAGAAAAAGAGTAAAAATGGAAGAAACCCATAAATAGCGTACTCATTTGGGATGAAGGATAAGTTTCTAGGCAATTGAATGTTTGGTGGTGTTTTTTTTTCCCCACCTTTTGTTTTTGAGTTGTTCACAAGCTTTGTGAAGAGGTCAAACATGAAGTAGAACACTAAGAAGATTCAAATATGTTTGTTCTTGGTACTGTAATTTATTTTGAAATATCCTTCAGATAATTTGTCTGTCTTCTGGAAACTGGAGAGACAATTAACATGAGCTTTTAAATTTTTTTTTTTAACAGCAAAATTTGCTTAGCTTGGTAATAATTTGTTTCTCAATTTCTTACATTTTTGTAAGAATGCAAGTGAGCTGCTACTCAGGACTCCTGTCTGACCTCTGTGTGCTGGAAAAATTCAGGTCTGCTTGATGCCATCGATTTACATAATGTGGTCAATTCTTCGGATTATCAAAAATTTTTGAAGTTGTTTCAAATTAAGTACTTCTTCAATTTGCAAATGACTCTTGAGTGTAACAGGAATGTTTTAAATACTGTTAACTCTTTTACCTAAAGAAATAATTTCTGACTGCTTTTAGAATTTGTATTGACTAGCAATGTGAACAGACGTGGTACTTCCCATTTTTGATATGACAGCGCACTAACGAATCTCTGTACTTTCAGGAAAAACACAACCCTTAAAGAATAAAATGAACAGTTTTGTAAGAATACTTTGTTGTGTTAAACTACTGAAATGGTTTTGTATGCTTTTTTGCCATTAGTTAGCAAATTTTTAAATTGAGTATAAGGAGATACTTCGATTACTCCAAAGTAATTTCTTAACTTTTAACATGGATGCTAAAAAACTAAGAAAGTGACTAATTTTTGAAGGTGTTTGTTTTCTGCATTATATAATCAAGTGCAGTTATTTGTTGTTAAAATACTTTAATATGTTGTTAAATGTGTATAAGCCTGTCATAAAAAGAGTATGTCCTCTATGATACAAGTAATGATGCTGTTGTCTCTACTAGTGCATTATTTCAGTTTTCCAGGATACCCACAATACATTTTTCTGTTTAACTTCATTTAGTTCCGACAAATGTACTGGCTTTTTTGTGAATCAGCACTTCTGTTAGAGTCTTAAAATACTGGTGTGTCATGCAATATATATCCGCAATTTTTGATGAAGTATTCATTAGCTAAGATTTACTTATGTGTTTATGGAGAGCTTGTAATACTGCATTTTGCTGAATGTAGACACTGCTTTAAAAATTAAATATTATCCTAATATCTTTTTTCTAAAAAAAAAAAAAAAAATTGGTAGCAAAATATTTTCTTATGTCAAGCTTCTTTTTTTTTTTTATCAACAGGATTATTGCCATGTGTGGGGACTATTACATTGGTGGACGTCGTTTTGCTTCACTCTCGGACCTAATCGGTTATTACAGTCACGTCTCCTGTTTGCTGAAAGGGGAAAAGCTCTTATTTCCAGTAGCACCTCCAGAGGCAAGTAGTAAAATTTTTATAGTAAAATTTTTAAGTGTCGCTCACTTAAATGTTAGCAACTTTAATCACCATTCATAGCTTTCTTTTGGAAAAAGCATTGTAGAAAGTTTCCTGTAGTTCTACATAGGCTCAGCATATGTTGAAGTATAAGGACTATAAAAATGCATTCTTACTGATACAAAGTAACAATTAAAAAAAAAAAAATTGCTGTTTAAGGAATATGTGTAATGAGAAAGCTAGATGTCGGGTGTTGCAGTTATCTCCAAATGTAGTAATAGCATTGTAAGTAAACAGAGATAAACAAGAAAATGTGCAGTTCTTGGCTAGTAAGGAGCACCATTGTAATGTAACCTCTACTGTTTTGTGATATTTTGTGTATCTAACCACAGTTTCAAAATATTCATCCTGGAAGTAACCAAGGTTTCTGAAAATGGGGCTTCTTTCACATGCCCATCCTTAAAACAATATAAGTCCTCCCCGCCCCCCCCAACAAAACCCAAAACCTAAATAAAGATGTTTCTGAATGTTAAACTTCTGTAAATTTCCACTCTAAGTGGAAGAAAGTTTAAAAGTATATTTTTATGGAAATTATCTTGCTGGTAATTTATTTTGAACATGATAAACATACATTATGTGTCATGCTAGAAGAGGAAACAAAATGAGAGCTCTCGTAGCTAAGTGTATGAATTACGCTAGCTCTCAGTGGTTTTGAGCTTTGAAAATTTAAAACTGGCAAGGGGGATATAAGTGACTGTTACCAGTCCTTTGCCTCAGAATAGCATAATGCTGGGGAGAAGAATTCTACAGTAGAAAGAGGGAAAAGTATTATCTTTGCTCTCTTCTCTTAAATTGTAGCCTGTGGAGGACAGAAGGAGAGTTCGAGCAATTCTACCTTACACCAAAGTGCCAGAAACTGATGAAATAAGGTACGTTTTAATAATAGTAGCAGTTGTGAAATTCTCAAGAGTATTTATAAATACAAATACTATACTAATATAGTATGTGTTCATATGCAAATACTGTCCAGTTGCATCTTAAACTTAACACAGTTAGGTTAAAGGATGATGCCTTTCTGTTTTTTTGTTGGAAATAGCAATAAGACTTTTTATTCTCAGTATATCTGTTTGTATTAATCGTAAGAGAAGTCACATTAGGTTTATAGAGTAAAATTAGTAATGTTATAGTTTGAAGTGTGTTTTATAAAGCCCTAGATTTTTCTCCAAGAGAGTAAATTTGTCTATGAAAGAATTCTGCGCAGAAATGCCTTGTGAGTGTGTGAAATAAATGAGCTAGGCTTTTTTTCCTGAACTGCCACAGAACTAACTCATAGCAGATAAATAGTTCAAGCCAAATCAATTCTGACTACTAGAAGGAGATTGTTAGCATTGACTACGCATAAATGGAAGAACAGAGTATTTAATGCCTTCTTTGAAATAAGGAAAAAGGAGCAACGTTAAGAAAGCTTTGCCTCTAATGTTCTAGTACTCATTTTCTTACCTGTGCTTAGAAACTTGGTGACTATTTTTTTCTAAGTTCTCTTTACTTCTCTATCCATAAAATGGAGCAAGAATGATTCTCCCTTCCCTTCCCTTCTCATCCCTCCCTCCTTTTGGAAAGAGTCTGTATTGAACAAATGATACTTCTAAATGTGTAATCTCCCATAATTTTAAGATCTTAAAAAATTCCTGAATTGCAGGCCTATATCTCATATTCTCATACTTTTCTGTTAGCTGTTACTCACCTCCTTTCTAACACTGGTACCTCAATAATTTCTTAGGGATTGCCTGTACTCCCCACCTTTCTTGCATTTTCATGAGATGCTCTGTGGAAAGGAAACAAAACCAACAGTCCCATATCCAACAGAAAAGCATGTGCTGGTTACTTGGAATGGATACTGCTTTCTTGAGATGTCAGAATTACTTTTTTCAGACGGAAAAGTAGGAAGATTTGAAAGAGATTTGTAGTGATTTCTCATCTCTCTAATGAGACAGTCTTGGTTTCATAAGTTGATTTAACACACCAATTGAATTGGGAATTAGCTTGTTTTGGGGAGTATTAGCCTAAGATACAGAGAAAGGTATATGAGAGCTTTATATCCTCATTGGGATGGAAATTTATTCCAAGGCTCACAGTCCAGTCCTTTCTGACCTCTTTAAAGAATGCTGGGAGGATATTTGTCTTTGAGATTATGTTTTTCTAAGCGGATGAGAAGAAGGTGGTAAGACAGGGGAGGGACTCTCTAATTGCATATTGCAAGTAAGGCTTCCTACTACGTGTAAGAATAAAAAGATAAATTCAGTCCATTAACTGCCTTATTGCACCTACCAACTTAAGAGGCAAAAGCATTTTATTATTTTGCTATCATAACAAAAATTGTAGAAAATTATACCTTTTCTCCCTCTTTTAGGATACAGCTAAAATGCAAAGTTCTGTGCTTGGGTTTTGAGATCCACATGTTCATGGCATAGCTGGGACCAAAGTTCGCAGTTTGTTCTAGGTGAAATTAATATGCTCTTGAAGACTTTATGCATTTCAGAGAATCTTCACTTACAATTTTAATTATCATAGTTAATATTTAGAAAGTTTGAAGTATTATAGGCTTAATTACAGCCTGTGTTCCATGCAGTAACTTAATATATAGTTCTTGTAATAGAGCTGATGGAGGGTGCTCTTGCTGTCACCCATTCTTAGGATTTAGATTCATTAGCAGCTGAATTTATTCTGTGTTTTCAATAGTGGTTTGCTGTTTTTTGTTCTTTAATTCTTGCTGTTTGCTTTGTGCTCGAGTTAACGCCTTTTCTATTAGCCTACTTCAAATGAGAGAAATGCCATAGAAATTTGCTGTGTACTTTTGGACTGAAATAGTAGTTAATGAGCTTCAATACTTTATTGCTATTTACTGTACCCTGATGCATCATCACACTTGATTGAGAAGTCTTGCTGTGCTACAGTGAAAGGTTTTCACATGACCTGAGTTTGGGATAACACCTAAGGAGTAACTTACACTAACCTTCCAGAAATGAAACTCCCTTAGACATGTTCATGCTTCTTATTTATGCTTTTCTTGTAGCTAACTGCATGGCTTCTCTGGTAACTGTTCTGTACTCTCTTTGTAGCACTTGGCTTCATAGGCGAGAACATAAAGAATAGATATTCCACAGCCTTTTATTATACAAGATTAGCTTTCGATGAAAGGAGTATTATTTTCTTACAGACTATTAAGGGTATCTCTGGTTATTTTAATTGTGTTTAGTATTTGATCTCTCTTGATAAAAGAACAGTATTACTATCTTTTAATATTGTTGTGGCATTATTTTTGTTTTATACATCCTTAGCATGCTTTGAAGTTGACAGGACTGAAGTATGTCTTAGTAAATGTAAATCAAAAGTATAAATACTCATATATAGTATCCACTTAACTGTGAGGAAAAATACACATGATGTGCATGGGGTATCAATTCATGCATTTTTCACAAACATGTTTTCTCAAATATTTTGCAGAAATTATACTCAAGAATTCATTGTGTTCATTAAACTTTATATTATGATTGTATCTCTGATTTAAATCTTGCTGTAACCCTCTTCAGTTTCCTTAAAGGAGACATGTTTATTGTCCATAACGAATTGGAAGATGGCTGGATGTGGGTTACCAACCTACGGACAGATGAGCAAGGTCTTATTGTAGAAGACCTGGTAGAAGAAGTGGTAAGTAACTTTTATACTCAAATTTCTTAAATGAATGAGATTTTTGGTAAAATAATATTGAAATAAACCAAAACTAGTGACATTTAATTGCCTGTTTTCTAGTTATGTACTTTTCTAAACCTAGTAATTGGATCTGCTCGTTTTAATATAATATAACAAACCTTTAAGCCTAATTCAGTATCAAAAAAAAGTGCTTATTCACGTGTTGTCGAAAGAGAGGTACAAGTGAATGGTACTGTAAATTTACAGGCAGTTTCCTAAACTCGACTGTCCTGGTAAACAATCTGCTACTCATTTAATTGCATTCTTTTTTTATATTTGCCATGAAATGTTCACAAACTGTGTAGAATGTGATTTTTGCATTGTGGTAGGCCTTTCTCTTTTTTTAAGGATGAAGTGTGGGTTAAAAATGTATTGATGAGTTAATTATACTTAGAAGGGCTTGTGTGGGCTCAGGAAGCTAACCAGGTGACCTGCAGATAATTCAGTTACTGTAGGGAAACAGATGGTTTAATATACTTCAGAAGGGAAAAAAAAAAAAAAAATTTTAACAAGCTCAGCATTGCTTTGGAGTCAAATATTATCAAATATTTTTGATAATATTTTCCTGCACAGTACATATGTTTTGCTAATAGCAGCGTTACCTGCAGATGCTTCTCACAGATCTGTGTCAGGATGTGAATGGCTAACTTGAAGTGGCAGTACTAGACTATTTATCAGTGATTAAGTTAACCTTAGGAGAACTAAGATTTTAAAAAGTTACCACCTCTAAAGAAGGACTTGAAAGTCCTCTGAAAGAACATATTTTGGCTGAACTTCCACTTAGTGAATGAAGAAGAAAACGTCTTTTCATGGAACTGCAATAAGCCCTTTAGTTCAAAAATGTCTCAGACTTCTTAATGTTTTTTTCTACAGAAGGTCTTAACCTGTGAAGTTTATTTTTTTTTAAACTGAGCTGTACTGTTGTCATGCACTTAATATGTTAATTTTCTCATTAGGGAAGAGAAGAAGATCCCCATGAAGGCAAAATGTAAGGATTTTTGTTTTGTTATTAAAAGCCATCATAACTGTTTGTAAACGTCAGCTATGACATTTCCCAACTTTTGGGAAGGTGAACCGAAGAGATTTATTTTTTTCATCTCAAGACATTTTTCTATACTAGCCGCTGAAGATGAATGGATAATTAACATGAAAGAGTCCTGTAATAGGTATGCTTATTGCTAATGGGTTTTGCAGTGTTAAAATCTTAGATGAGTCCCTGTGGGATCACTTTCAGCCAAAATATGCACAATGGAGTAGGTCTTGAACATAGTGTTTGCCTTAGAGGTAACCTTTTTTCACATCTGCAAACTGTAAATGCTGGAGAGAGAGCAAAGTACCATCAGAAAAATGATAGTGTGATAGTTACAGTTTGTCTCTGTTAGCTTCATGTAATAACACTTATGCATTAAGGAGGAAGCCGGAGGACTATAAGATTTGTTCTATTTGCTTAAATACTTAAATTTTTTTTAAAGATTGAATACAATTTAGAATCAACAATGTATTGCTATGCCAAGCTGTTGATAGATTTTCAGTAGTAAAGATGAGTGGCAAAGGAAAGTTCCAAAAAATTTCTAGTGGCTTGATTATTTCATCTGTCCTCCATTTGCTTGCTGTATTTGCACCTGCTGCTTTTTCTCTGTTGCTCAGTTTGCGATCTCCAAGAGGCTGATGGCTAAAGGAGGCATTTCTCGTTACCTTAATAGGAGAAAGAAAATCACTGGTGTATTTGTTGTTTGTTTACTGTTTGCTGGTGTTCTGCTAGTCAATTTGGCAGTGGGGATGCCTTCAAATGTAGGATTGATTTATTTATTTGCTTGCAAAGTAGTTTGTAGCAGATGCTTGGAGCTTTGATACTGTCTGTCCACAGTTATTTGTGCCACTCAGAGGAATCCTGGGGAGACAGTGATTTCTTCGAACATTCCAGTAGCCAGAAATTATCCTCTAAAGGTAGTATAGAAAGAAAGTTAGAACTAGAGCTCTTTTCTGATACATAAAAAGGCCATATTTTTAGCTTTCCTTTAAAAGACAGAATAACTATTAAGTTGTAGCATGTCAAGCTGTTCTGTATAGTTGTAAGTATCAGGCTGAGACTGGACAGAGGCTGCTGAACTTTTTTGGGACACTGCTCTGATACAGGACTCTGGGAAGGTACAAGGTGTGAGATCAAAGCAGTTTGTATTCAATAGTCTAACAAAGCTAGGTTTTATTTCCACAGCTTCTGGCAAAATCCAGTTTGAGTTTTTCTGTACGGTGTTTATCCTCCTTGTTTGAGCTTTGGATTTCACAGTTCGAGTAAATTGCTGTTTGAGACTGACTTCAAATAATGCCTATCAAATTATCTACCATTTAGACAATTCATTTTCATCTCTAAACACAGTTGGATTTGAACATCAACTACAAGCGTTGGACACTTTTATTGAAATTTATTTATTTATATACCTGTTAATGTTAGTTATTTCATGCTGCTGGTAGAACAGAACCATTAAGTAGCATAATCATTAATTATCTCATCTATATGTATTAGGTCTTTTTAAATAAAGATCAATTCATAGGTGCCAGAGCCTTGGATGTCACCACAGCCAAAAAAGAGAGCTGGTAGTCTTGCTTTCTAATTTTTCTCTTCATCTTTGTTAAGATGGTTCCATGGGAAGATCTCCAAACAAGAGGCTTACAATTTGCTGATGACAGGTACTTGTATTTCGGATTGAAATACAGTGGTACTGAAATGGCACAAAGTGATCCTATTCGTATTAAACTGTGGCAAAAGTTCCTTTTATGTGTGAACATGTATGAGTGTCTTAGTCTGACCAGCCCCTGTAGTTGTTACCTCTGTAGAATACTACACTGGAAGAAAACTGTTGTGGCTATGAGTATTGAGTGTGTTCTCAAGTACAGTTAATTTAGTAATTTTTTATTGAAATAATTTTTAAATTAATATATGTGTAATAAATTATTTCACTTATTGATGTCTTCATCAAAATGCTGTGGAAAATACGCTTTTATATACCTGAAGGAAAATATATTACAGACTTTTTTAGCCCTTTCATAGAGCAAATATTTCTTCATCAAGATTTCCGACCCATATTGTTAAATAGCATACTTTAAATATTAGAACAGAAATTGTTAATTTTTAAAAACATGTTGTCAAACTTTTTTTTTTGGATGCTCTTGCAAAGATGTGGCTAGGTTGCCAGCTACAGCTAAACCATTTTGCATTAATTTTGGCGAGTCTAGTACTAGTTCATCTAGTTTGAGATCACTGTTGGAACTTACCTTATAGACTGTATTTCTTCAAGTGTGCAATTCTTGCTAATTTATGTGGAAATAGATTTGATAAGGGCTCATATATAACACTAAGAAAAGTAACACTATTATGATGTCTTTTCAGTTGGTCAGGTGTGCAGTTTTCTTGTGAGGCCTTCAGATAATACACCTGGTGATTATTCACTTTATTTTCGGACCAGTGAAAATATTCAGCGTTTTAAAATATGTCCAACATCAAACAATCAGTTTATGATGGGAGGCAGATACTATAATAGGTAAGTTTTAATGGTAAAAAGAATTGTGCACATTTTATATTTGTGTAAAGAATTTGTATAACTTGCTCCTGATAATTATTTACTGCTATGATTATAAGACTGTAGTTTTCTTAATAGTATATTAACCATGTTACCTAAGTTGCTTAGTAGTTACTTGTAACTGAGCAAGTTCTTAAAGCTTGCAGAAGCCTAAGCGTAGCTTGTTTCTTTTGAAGTGTTGTCCTTCTTCCGCAGACCAGTTTCTTCACGCTGTAAATCGTGGATTGTATGGATCATATGTGGATCTGTAATTAAGAGCATGCTGTGTTGTCTTGGAAGCTACTATTTGTATTCTTATCTGTTTGAAAAGGGAAAATAAAATTGTTAATTTTATCTGAGACATTCAATAGGGTTTTCAAATAATAGAAATGGGTATTTACAGGAACTAGGAAAAAATACCTTTACTGTTGGAAAAAGTCATTAAATTGCATTGTAATATGTGCATGATACTTGGGTCAGAAGTACAGATCACTTCATTTAGAGTGAGCAAACTTGGGATGCATTTGTTTTGCTATTGGTACAAAAAAAATAATTTGTACAAAAAGAAATAACAAGAGATATGTTCCCCCTTTTGTGGGAGAAGCTATCAATAGAGCTCTATCCTTGATAATCTTGTTTTTAGAGTTGTTGTAGGTGCAAGACTTCTCAGTAGTGAAAACTCGTCTCCCTCTTTTCATGGAGGCCGTTGCCTGCCTCACAAAATCAGCACTTTTCCAGACTTGCTCACCTAGAACCAGGGCATTCTTTACCCCAATAGAGAATTTCTCTCACTTCCAGCTTGGCTTCTGAGTGGGTAGAAACCCAGCGGCTGGTGTGTCTGAGAAAATGTCGAGGTCTCCTAACTAAGAAGTTCAGTGGACTTCTTCATATGACTTCAAATGGAAGATGGTGTGAGGCTAAACAATTGGAACCTTATGAACCTATGCATGTCCCATACCCAGGCTGCTTGGATACCCTCTACATTAATCAGTCTGGCCTCCAGCCATCATTTCCTATTGAAAACCAAGCTAGCTGCAGTGTCAGCCTTGCATGAAGGTAAATGCTCTTTTGCCCATTCTCTAGTTACACGGCTTATTAGGAGGATGATAGGCTACCTGGAGCTCCCACTCTAGGTGATGTCAAACGAACTAGCAAATTAGTGGAACTCTTATTAGTCTCAAATGGGTTTGCAGCGTTAAATAGTACACCTTCAGAAAGTTACTACATTAAGTAAGTTATTACTTTAGAATACAGTGCTGGGTTGGCGTGTATGTAAATTACATTTATCCGAAGAAGATTCTTTCCATGGCGTTGAACGGAAAACAAGATTGTAAAGTTTAACAGCACTAAGTTATGACAAAATGCTTTTAGAATTTTTTTAATGTTTTGGTACCTAGTTTGCAGAGATCTTCATCAGTGTGAAAGAGAATCTGCGTAGCTTTAAAAGGCTTCATTTTTGTTGAATGTTTGGGAGAATTACTGCTATGCTCCTCGGCTCACATTCAGTCCAACTTAGTATGTGCTGCAAGCTGGTAAACTTCCTGGAAGTTCAAACATCTAATGAAGTATGCAATGCAAGATAATAAGGCCACAAAATGAAGATGGTAACTGCCAACATTCTGTAATGTAAGCTCTGCTGCAGGGGGCAATAAATAAGGAGCAGGAAAGAGAATAACTTTGTGGGCTTTTTAATTCTTGTATTAGTTCATTTAATGGGGATACTGTAAGAAAGACATCTTTAAATCTGTGAAGACTAACGTTGTTTTGTTGTATGGAATAATTGGAAGTGGCTAAAAAACAACAAAAGGCATTGAATCCAGAACAGAGGTATACAAAGCATGAATTTATGCAAGATAATGAAACTATTTATAAGCATTTCTTGGTGCAGAGAGTTCTGTCTTTGTGGCTTACCTAAAAATGTAGCGTTTGTCTTCAAGGTGAAAATACCAGATTCAAGAAGTACTGCTTCTTGCCAAGCTGGTGAAGAGGGCTTTAAACTAGAGATGCTGGGGGAGGGGAACCTCAGTCCGTCCCACTCCTACCAGTTTGATGCCAGGGCCAGCAATAGATGCCCAGAGCCTGGAGGAGGAACACAGGTCAGCAGGAGAGCGCCTGAAGAGCAGCATAAAGGAACTCCAGCCAGTAAGACAGCTTCATCGGGGGCACAACTTCAATGCGTCTATGCAAACGCATGTAGCATGGGGAATAAACAAGAGGAGTTAGAGACGTGCACACGTCTGCAGAGCTACGACCTTACTGGCATCATGGAGACATGGTGGGATGGCTCCTATGGTTGGACTGTTGGGATGGAGGGATACAGGCTCTTTACGAAGGATGGGCAGGGGAGACGAGGAGAGGGTGTCGCCCTCTGTGTCAATGACCAGCTGGAGTGCATGGAGCTCTGCCTGGGGATGGATGAACAGTTGACCGAGAGCTTATGGGTCAGGATTAAAGGGAAGGCAGGGACAGGTGACATTGTGGTGCGGATCTCCTACAGGCCACCTGGCCAGGAAGACCGAGCGGATGAGGCCCTCTATAGACAGATAGGAGCAGCCTCATGCTCACACGCCCTGATCGTCATGGGGGACTTCAGCCACCCCGACATCTGTTGGAGGGACAACACGGCAGGGCATAAGCAATCTGATAACTTCCTTCTCCAAGTGGTAGAGGAGCCAACGAGGAGAGGTGCTATGCTGGACCTTGTTCTCACCAACAAGGAGGGGCTGGTGAGGAGTCTGAAGCTCAGGGCAGCCTGGGCTGCAGTGACCACAAAATGGTGGAGTTCAAGATCCTGAGGGCACACAGCAAGCTCACCGCTCTGGACGTCAGGAGAGCAGACTTTGGCCTTTTCAGGGATCTGCTTGGTAGAGTGCCATGGGACAAAGCCCTGGAGGGAAGAGGGGCCCAAGAAAGCTGGGTAATATTCAAGGATCACCTCCTTCAAGCTCAGGAGCAATGCACCCCAACAAAGAGGAGGTCAGGCAAAAACACCAGGAGGCCTGCATGGATGAACAAGGAGCTCCTGGACAAACTCCAACACAAAAAGGAAGCCTGCAGAGGGTGGAAGCAAGGACAGGTAGCCTGGGAGGAATACAGAGAAGTTGTCCGAGCAGCCAGGGATCAGGTTAGGAAAGCTAAAGCCCCGATAGAATTAAATCTGGCCAGGGACATCAAGGGCAACAAGAAAAGTTTCTATAGGTACGACGGGGATAAAAGGAAGATGAGGGAAAATGTGGACAGAGAAGGCGGAGGTACTCAATGACTTTTTTGCCTTGGTCTTCCCCAACAAGTGCCTGAGCCTCACCGCCCAAGTTGCAGAAGGCAAAGGCAGGGACTGGGAGAATGAAGAGCCGCCCACTGTGGGAGAACACCAGGTTCGAGACCATCTAAGGCACCTGAAGGTGCACAAGTCCATGGGACCCGATGAGATCCATCCGTAGGTCCTGATGGAACTGGAGGAAGAAGTTGCTAAGCCACTATCCATCGTATTTGAGAAGTCGTGGCAGTCCGGTGAAGTTTCCACTGACTGGAAAACGGGAAACATAACCCCTATTTTTAAAAAAGGAAAAAAGGAAGACCCGGGGAAATACAGGCCAGTCAGTCTCATCTCTGTGCCTGGGAAGATCATGGAACAGATCCTCCTGGAAACTATGCTGAGGCACCTGGAGGACAGGGAGGTGATTCAAGACAGCCAGCATGGCTTCACCAGGGGCAAGTCCTGCCCGACGAACCTAGTGGCCTTCTATGATGGAGTGACTACATCAGGGGACACGGGAAGGGCTACAGATGTCGTCTATCTGGACCTCTGCAAGGCCTTTGACGTGGTCCCCCACAGCATCCTTCTCTCTAAACTGGAGAGGTATGGATTTGGTGGGTGGACTGTCTGGTGGGTGAGGAATTAATGGTCGCATCCAGAGGGCAGTGGTCAACGGCTCAATGTCCGGATGGAGATCAGTGACGAGTGGTGTCCACAGGGGTCCGTATTGGGACCGGTACAGTTTAATATCTTCATCAATGACATAGACAGTGGGATCGAGTGCACCCTCAGCAAGTTTGCAGATGACACCAAGCTGAGTGGTGTGGTCGACATGCCAGAGGGATGGGATGCCATCCAGAGGGACCTGGACAAGCTGGAGAAGTGGGCCCATGTGAACCTCATGAGGTTTAACAAGGCCAAGTGCAGGGTCCTGCACCTGGGTCAGGGCAACCCCTGCTAACAATACAGGCTGGGGGATGAAGGGATTGAGAGCAGCCCTGCTGAGAAGGACTTGGGGGTACTGGTGGATGAAAAGCTGGACATGAGCCAGCAATGTGTGCTCGCAGCCCAGAAGGCCAATCGTATCCTGGGCTGCATCCAAAGCAGCGTGGCCAGCAGGTCGAGGGAGGTGATTCTGCCCCTCTACTCTGCTCTGGGGAGACCCCACCTGCAGTACTGCGTCCAGCTCTGGAGTCCTCAGCATAAGAAAGACACGGACCTGTTGGAGCGGGTCCAGAGGAGGGCCATGAAAATGACCAGGGGGCTGGAGCACCTCTCCTGTGAAGAAAGGCTGAGAGAGTTGGGGTTGTTTAGCCTGGAGAAGAGAAGGCTTCGGGGAGACCTTCTTGCAGCCTATCAGTACTTAAAGGGGGCTTCTAGAAAAGATGGGGGCAAACTTTTCAGCAGGGCCTGTTGCGGCAGGACAAGGGGGAATGGCTTTAAACTAAAGGGGGGTAGATTTAGACTAGTTATAAGGAAGAAATTTTTTATGCTGAGGGTGGTGAAGCACTGGCCCAGGTTGCCCAGAGTGTTTCCAGGGTGGATGCCCCATCCCTGGAAACATTCCAGGTCAGGTTGGACGGGGGCTCTGAGCAACCTGATCTAGTGGAAGATGTCCCTGCCCACGGCAGGGGGGTTGGACTAGATGACCTTTAGAGGTCCCTTCCAACCCAAACTACTCTGTGATTCTATGATTCTATATGCATCTGTTCGACAGTTTCCATTAACTATAAGCTTTTTTATATTAAGCTGTTTCAAGAAATGCTCTCAAGGTATCTCCTTCAAAATCTGATACCAGTATTAGACTAGATCTTTACAAAATCATCCTTGGTAGTAGAGTATTTTTAATATTCTCTTACAGTTTTTGTGATTGTAATTGGGGTAAAAGATAAAATGAAAGCAATCTGCTCTTTGTCTACAGAGTATTGATGACAGTTATAGTCTCAATAAATTATAGACGAAGATTTTCCATACAAAAGTAAGAAGCTAAAGAATAGTAAGGAAACACAAAATTAAAGAAGTTTGTTTTGTTTCTCGGAAATTTTGCATATCCAGACATGGGACTGGAACCACGATAACCTATATAAGCAACACTATGTCCGTTTGTATTCCGGAGGAAGTTACTCCAGGTGATCATAGGGAAAGAGGTCCTGGGTACATCTCAGGAATCTCATAGTCTGTGCTGCGTAGGAAGACTTATTTTTCCACCAACCTGTTCCTTTTGCATGTGCTCCCAGCACTCTGTATGTAAATTGCTTAAAATTTCTGTTGATGAGTAGGACTGACGGGCTGTGTTTGCGGTCTGTCATACAGACATCTGCTGTCATTATTTCGTTCTCTTGTATCAGCTCTGCAGAACAGCCAACCTGTAGTCTTTTAGCTGTCCACCCGAAGGTCCCAATATATAGCACCTATATTGCGTACGTATTGCGGGAATTATGTTGACTGTGTAACAAAGGAGTATTTTCCCATGGACTTTAGTAAAGCGTTTAACTTTTGTGGATCTTTCTGTTTAATCCATGGATAACAAATTACTCCATTAGCCATCTTTCTACATTTTCATGGAAAAATTGGCAAAGCCGTGTCTTGGTGGTTGTACAGAGTCTGACTGGGGTGGAGTTAATTTTCTTTACAGCAGCCAGCATGGTGCCATGATTCAGAGTTGTGACTAAAATGGTGTTCATAACACACCAGTGTTTCGGTGCTTGCTGAGCAGTGCTTGCACAGCGTTGAGGCTTTCTCTGTTTTCCAGAGACCCAAATTGATCACAGAGATATGCTCATCAATAAAAACCAGAGGGAATGTTTCATCTTCCAAGGTGGGTGTTGCTTAGACTGTCTGAGCATCAGTCGTCTTGTGAGAGGTGGTGAGTGATTGCTTTTGCATCACTGGCCTCCCCTGCCCCCCTCTCCCCTTCACTTATTAAACTGTCTTTATCTTGACCCACGAGTTTTGTCCCATTTGCTTTTCCCGTTTTCTCCCCTGTCCAGAGGGCAGGGAATGAACAAGCACTGCAGGGTGTTTAGCTGCTGGCTGGGGTTGCCCCTCCACAGGTCTTTTAACGTCCCCCTCTTCCTCCTCCCCTTCTTGAGCTTTTATTGCTGAGCGTGACATGTGGCAGGGAATATCCCTTTGGCTGGTTCAGGCCAGCTCCCCTGCTGTGTCCGCTCCCAGCTCCTCGCCCACCCCTGTCCTACTTGCGGGGTGGGCGCAGGGGAGCAGAGTGTGGAAAAAGGAAAGCTTCAACACTGTAAGTATGGCTCAGCAATAGTCAAACACTGGTGTGCTATCAACACAGCATTTCAGTCACACGTCTAAAACGCAGCGCTGCATGGGCTGCTACGAAGAAAATTAACTCCATCCCAGGCAGACCTTGTACAGTCATGATTTAATAACTCTGTCATGAGACCTCAGTCCGAAGATGTGCAATTACTGGTGTATGGCTTTTACTATGAGGGTGATCGAAGACTGGAACAAGTTACTCAGAAAGGTACGGAGTCTCCATCCTTGGAGATGCTCAGGATATGACTGAACAAGGGCCAGAGCAACCTGCCATCGTTGACTCTGCTTTGAGCTGAGGGCTTGGGCTAGGTGGTCTCTAGAACTGCTTTCTGTGCTCAACCCTTCTGTGAATAACTTCCATATGTGTTTCATAGTGTTTTTACGTAGGATTGCATTTATTAATGTTTCAATTCTTATTTTAGAACATGTGGTAGAACATGTGGTAGGAAAAGCATACCAGGCCATTTCTCCTGTCATTTTCTTCTCTCTACCTGCCTTCTTTCCAAAATTCAACCTACATAACAGGTAGCATTCAAGAAAATCTGTAACATTAGGGGTTCTTCTTTATTTCTAGTGATTCTATGTCAAAGGAGAAGATAAGAAACGTTGGCTCAATAGTATATAGACTGAACAAGCTTTCAAGTTATCTTGAATTTGAGAGACAGCACAATTTGAAAACTTAGACGATTGGAAGATAATTTTGTTTCAACTGGTAGATTAATCTGTATTGTGACGGGCTGAACAATATGGGTTTAATAGTAATTCTTTGTCTTTATAATTTAACAGTGTATAGAATGGTGTTGTTTAGTTCTGCTTTCTGGATTCTTTGTCACTTGAAATATCAGCTGTTGGAATAACTCTCAATTCACTCTTTAAGTATTAAAAAAAAAATAACTGCTCATGGCGGTGTAGCCAAGTCCTGGGGTACTTAACAAGCCCTATGCTGAGCGTTTTAAAATTACTAAAGTAACTGTAATGTAGTCTTGAAATCCATCTTTATTTCTGTATATCAAACCAAGTTTAATGTTTGTTGGGTTTTTTTTTAAATCCATGTTTATTTATACCTTCCTTGATGCATTTTGTTAAGTAGGATTTTTGTTGCCGTCAGACATTGAGGAAGACTATGATTCATTTTCCTGTCCCCTAGATAAGTTTTGTGGTCAGTCTGATTTCATGGTTGACGTTTTACATGTTAGATAACTCTGATCACTTGTAATTCACATTCTGTAGTGTACTTGTCTAGAGATAGCTGGTATCTTTGTGTTTGCAGTGTTCAGTTTTTTCAGGCGTTTGAGCTGTCGTAGTGGTAAGGTAATATAAAAAGTGACCATCTGAACCGAGTTCACTTGAGGGAGGAGAGGGCTGCAGAGCCAAGCCCTTAGTTGCTCCATCAAGGCATAAAGTCCTAGTCTATGTGGTACTTTAATTACAAAAGGCGTTTTCAAATATAACTGAGTTTATTCTTCAGCCCATTTTACAAAATTGGAAGAAATTAGGCACCTGCTCCTTATATTGAGGAACTCTTGCTGGCATTTTTAACCAAGGAAGGAGAGGAGGCATTGACAGTCAAGGTATTCTTAAGTGAGTGCGAAAAATTATATAGTTATATAATGCTGTTTTACTTAGCTACTGCCAACATCTCATGGTATTCAACGTACAAAATATAATGACTGAGTCATTATTTTCTGTAGTGGCAAAGCTTAAATTTTTATGCAGAAAATGATGCAGGTTGCATCTCGGTAAAAATTGAAAGGAATTATTTGATTTCAGTAATACTGAAAGAGAAATTCATGCCATTCTACATACCTGAAAAACAAAAATATTTGTGGGAAGATTAGTTATTTTATCAAGCGTGCACTAGTTCATAGCTTTAGAATGTGAGAGAGAAAAGTGAACAAAGTTGTCTTGCTATAGCTTTATTTAAATGTTTTTTGAGATTATTTTTACAGTATCAGATACTGTTCCTGTGTTGGACACAACCATATCCAATTGTAACAGGTCAAAGCTTTCATTGCTGCATGCCTTGTCTATCTTTGCACAGACAGCTAAGTATGCATGAAGTGAGAAGGCACACTCAGTATATTTTGTTTTCTACTTAATTATTTAGTTCTTTTTTTAGGTTGATATTTTGCATACAAATGATTAATTTCTATTGATGTTCATGTTGCTGTTCTTTATTCCAGTGTAAATTTCAGTAACTGCAAAAATAAGTTAGAGCAACTCAGATGCCTTGAATTTCAGCTTGTATCTGTCACTACTTCTCTCCTGAGCCTTCCAAACACAATTGCAATCTGAATCTGGTGATTGTCATGAATGCTACCCTGTAGAGGAGTGGTACTGATTGAGTATTTAATTTAACAGGATAGCTCAGTGATTTCCAAGTGAAATCTGTATAAACCCTGCTACAAACCTTTTCTGTTTCCTATTCCTGTCCTCCTAGAAAGAAATTGCTCTGCACTTGCGGTATTTCCCATTCCCCTTCCCTAGTTACTCTAGGACTGAAAATTATTGCCAATGACATAGCAATTTTTAGCCTGGTTGGAGAGCTGGTAATGCACATGTGCTACTTGAATATGGAAAAAGCAGTGTCCTCATTTGGCATTTTTAAGCAACTAATTAAAATATTTTGCAGAGTTTAGAATTAATACATTCTGAATACAGTTTTGTGAACTTTCTTGACTTCAGTATATTAGTAAATTCGCATTGCTACAAATGAGATTATGATGTTTAACACTTGATTTTATTAAAACTTTGAGTTTTCTGTGGTTGTATGGAAAAGCAAATTCTCAAACAGAGGAAAAACTAACCTGTTTAACATTTGAATCCTCTTTTTCTTAATGGAACAGTATTGCTGACATCATTGAGCACTATAGAAAAGAACAGATTGTTGAAGGATATTACCTTAAAGATCCTGTTCCAATGCAGGTAAGATTTCATCTCTGAGCATTTGTTGTTGAAGAGACAGACCTAATCATCATCAAATCAATTTATGAACTGAATTACAGCAGAGATACCAATGGTAGTTAAACAGCATCACCTCCAATTTTAATGTTTTCAGCTTGCATGTTTCTTTTGTTTTATCCTCAAATGCATTCACTTACCAAAGGTTGGCTTGTAGTCAACAGACAATATGGTAAGCTCTATCTGTCCTCTGAGGTGCTCATCCTCTGCTGTGTGCCCCTAGCTCTGGTCCCTGGCTCAACCGTGCTGTGCCTTAGTCCCATGTTAGGGGGAACCAGGCTCCCCTCCTGTCTTCTGTGTCTGGGACTTTTCTTCTGTCAGAGGAAACCTGTATGCACAGAAAAGCTTTAGGGATGATGATTGCAGGGCTTGTTCTTGAGTGCTCTTGCCCCATAGCAGAAGTTCATCCCAAGAGACCACCAGTAATAAGCACACTACATCATCTAGCTTTTCATAAGCTTATAGCTAGTGATAAAGTATACGTGTATATTTTGTTCCCTCTCTGTTCCCAAACTTTCCTGTTTCAATGGTTAGAAATTTGCCTTTAATTTCCTCCCTAGAGTTACAGTCAATTCATACCCCTTTGTGAGATCTGTCGTATTAATACGAGAACATTTCCTGTACTCTCCCTTAGTCAGCTCACTAAGCTAAGCATACCAAAGCTGATCCTGTCCCTTTGTAATGTTCTTGTAGTTGCCCTGCTGCCACTAATTTTGGTGCGAGCTCACCTTTCTTGAATGTGGTGGACCAGAACAGTTTAGAGTACCATGTCATGGGTAATTCCCTTTCTGTCTGGAAAATACTTAACAGAAATATCTTAGAATAGGTGTCATTTTCTGTGGTAGGTTGACCCTGATGAGCAGCTAAGGACCCACACCTTTGTTTGCACACTCCCCTCTCCTGCAAGATGGGGGCAAAAGCAAAAAACAAACCTCTGGGTTGAGATAAATACAGTTTAATAAGCAAAGGAAGGGATGGTGGGGTTGATGCAAAGGCAATCAGGCAATCACTCACCACCTCCCACAAGCAGACTGATGCCCAGCTGGTCTCTTGAGCAGTGGTTGCCCAGGAAGACAACCCCACACACACACGGTTCTATTGCTGATCATGATGTTACATGGTGTGGAATATCCCTTTGGTCAGTTGGCATCAGCTGTCCCGGCTGCGTCTGTGCCCAGCATCTTGCCCACCCAAGCCACCTCGCTGAGGAGGGGGGCAGTGTGGGAAGTGGAGGAAGTCTTGAGGCTGTGCGAGCACTGATCAGCAAGAGTTGCCAGCACTGTTTTAGTCACAAAACCAAAACACAGTACCAGAGGGGCTGCTGTGACAAAAGTTAACTCCATCCCTGCCAGACCCACTATGTTGTCATAGCCACGTTATATCATAGATCAGTCCTGTGAATGACTCAGCTGTTCCAAGTTTCTCATTTTCTGTGTTCTAGTGGTAAGTATCAACAGGTGTAACTTTTATGTTGTACTAGTAGACTTACACCTGGTTGTTCTGTTCTTTCCTATACTGCTAATTGTGTTGTGTCATCAGTGCTTCCCAGTTGTTTGCTGCTGTTAACTCGCGCTCGGTAATGTGGTTGGGACAAAAAGCAAATACGAATCTTGAGACTGCTCCTTGAGAGGCTTCACTAGTAACTTCCCTCATGCTCCATCATTCCTCTTGAATCATGGCAGTAATTGTCTTAATTTTAACTTTTTGCATATGCACTTACAGTTCCTGCATTAATAATCTTCTCTGCATTGACTAATTTTCCATGTGAGACTACTTCAGATTCTTTTAACCTATTCAGATATATTTGTGACTTTGTTTAACAATTTAGTGGTCAGTGGTGCAATTTGTGTTCAGCTTTGTGTTATCTACCTTCCACATATTACCATGCTCTATGTTTTTGAGGGGAAAAAAAATTCAAAAGTCTTCCATACCTTTAGGGTCAGTCTGATTGACTTCCTGTGTCTAATATGAAATGTACTTAAAAATATTTGTCACTAGATCGGTTGTTTTGTGCACTGTTCCTTGCATAATTATGTTATGGAGATTATCTTGAGCTCATAAACATCTGGATGTTGCTTCCATTGTAGGTCCTGTAATTCGTGTTAGTATTACCAAAGTATTTTTCATCTTGCTTTTGTCATGTTGTTCAAAATCATAATTCTTGTAGATATATGGGCAGGAAGAAAAGCAGAATATTTAGTATGAGCCAGTTCATATGTCGTTTTTCATCTCAATGCTCTTCTCACTGCTTGACAGTCTTGCTTTTCATGTTTTCTTACGGCTAAAGAACTTTTGCTGACCAGCTTACTCAGTAAGGTCAAACTTGGCTTGGCTTTTGGCCATTCTCATTTGTTACTTGTGTTTCCAGATCCTACAGTTTTCTGTGCGAATTTATCTTTTTTTCTGCTTTCTTCTCTTGTCTTGAGTGCTTCTCAGTTAGGACATGTGAGTTCTAATGAGATTAATGAGGGACCGTGCAACTTTGAGTTGGTTTTAATTGTGATCTACACAACTCTTGTTGCCTCAGAGTTTATCCATGATTACTCAGTCCCAAAAGCTTTGGTAGAAGACAGAAGCTAGATAAATCTTTAAAACCTTGCATAAATTTAACAGAAATCACGGTGAAAGATGCTGCTTTTTATTTAATATGAAAAAGACACAATGTTACTTTGTAGAAGTTGGTCTGGATTGAAAACTTTTCTCCTCTGTCATAATTCTGGAAATACGGAAATAGTTATATTACATTTCTAGCAAGGGTATTGTATGAAAAATTATATTGCTTTATTAAAATGTATGAGAGAACAATAGTAGTGAGTTGGTAGCATTCAGTAAGATGATCCTGGTTGCAGTTTAATAGCATGCAATTTTTTAATGGTGATTTCTGAGCTTAAAATATGTTTTTCTTACATATTTACCAGCACCAAGAACAAGTGCTTAACGATACAGTGGATGGAAAAGAAATCTACAATACAATTCGTCGGAAAACAAAGGATGCTTTTTATAAAAATATTGTCAAAAAAGGTTATCTTCTGAAAAAAAGTGAGTTATGTTTACTTCTATGAATTTTTTTCCTAAAAAAATGCAGATATGGATCACAGAATATCTTGAGTTGGAAGGGACCCATAAGGATCATCGAGTCCAACTCCCTGCTCCTCACAGGACTACATAAAACTCAACCATATGACTTAGGGCATCACCCAGATGCTCCTTGAACTCTGACAGGCTTGGTGCCGTGACCACTTCCCTGGGCACCCTGTTCCAGGGACCGCCCGCCCTCTCAGTGAAGAACCTTTTCCTAATGTCCAGCCTGAACTTCCCCTGACGCAGCTTCATTCCATTTCCTCGTGTCCTATCGCTGGTCACCAGAGAGAGGAGATCAGCACCTCTCCCTCCGCTGCCCCCCTTGAGGAAGTTGTAGACTGCAATGAGGTCACCCCTCAGTGACGAGGTCACCCCCTCAGCTTTCTCTTCTCCAAGCTGAACATACATACTTAGTGCATTTAGTGTAGTAGTGGTACTAGAAAGGACAAAACTGAAGTGGCAAGAGGTTCTAGAAAGTGTGTGAAGGGTATGAAAGATCTCTTTCCTTAAGTAGTACATGAATAGAACAACATGATACGTAAAATTACATGCAGTGTGCAAATGCTGATTGGCAGTTGTTCTGAAAAAAATCAGAACACAGCACAAAAACTAGGCATCCTTGTCAAAGGTAGCATTCAAACTCATTAAATGAAGTATATTTTCATAAAAAGTGTTTGTATTTAATATGGAACTCGTTGAATTCTAGCTGATAGACTAGGTTAGAGAGAGCTAGAATAGTATAAATCTGTACATTCGTTGGAGAGCACAGCTGGTTTAATTTTGTTATTCCAAGTTAGGTCATATGTTTTAAATCTTAAATTTAAAATGTATATACTGCTGTACAAGATACATAGCAACGTTTTTAGGGTTCTAACACTGACACAGTCAACATGTAATAAATACATTAAAAGCTGACTGCTTGACTCATCTCAATATAACCCTGAAGAATTGCCATTGAGCAAGTCTTTGAAGTTCTGAGGAAGCTAGTCCCTTACCAAGTGTTACATTTCTACTGTTCTAAAAAATTAACACTAACGGAAGCAGAAAATCTATCAATAATAAAATTTCTGCAAATGACAGAGACCATAACTAGAAGGATAAGTTACAGACAGTAATCTGGATAGTGACCAAAATTTAAAAAGAAGGTATGATTTTAAATATAGACAAATATTAAAAAAAATAAATTACATTTAATTAAAAATGAGACATTTAAAAAAAAAAACAACAAACCACCCCAAACTGTAGACCCTCTGAACAGAACAAGGAAAACATCTCTTCTATTGAGAAGGCTGATTCTGAGAGAAGGTGTAGAGGGATGTCATAGAGTAAGGAATCAAATAAGAATTAATTCAAAACCTTTAGCTAAAAGAGATAATGCGATACTTTAAATGTGCAAACCGGAGTACTGAGTAGGTGTAGAGAGATGCATATAGCTGCATATGGAACAAATTCAATAAAATCACTCTTCCATCTAGGAGACAGTGTAGTAGGTGGATGTTAGATTTGTCTTTTCAAGCAGTGCTAGTACTCATTTATTGAGGTCCATGGTGGATTTATGATGATCAAAATACAAAATTAAGGCTGAAGGTTTTTTCTAAATGGTACTGTGACTTATGCATTAATTAGTTGCAGAAAGTTCCTAATCCATTGTAGTTCAGAGAACGTCTTCTCCGAAACAAGTGGAACCAGCCAGATTCCTATATATGGTTTTGTCTGGGGCATGGTTCTGATTTAAGTTTGCATATAGCATATTCCCATTTCTGTTCTTCAGCTGTACTGTTTTAAGATACTCTAATGCAATCTGTTAAACATTGGTCAGAGTTTCGGAGTAACTTTCTCATGTCAAGAGTCTATTTCTTAATTAAAATTGTAATAAATGGGATCCACGACATCATTATTTGCAAACTGTGTAGATACAGTCTTAACACTGTCAGGAACTCGCTGTCCAGGCAGCTCATATGCACTTGCTTAATCCTGTTGAAATTAGTGAAAATGTTTAAAGAACCTTTTGCAACTCTACCTGCATCTGTGAAGAGGGTCTAGTTTTAGCCACATGTTGCATAAAATTGAGTATGTATACTGATACTATAACTTAAGTGTGATTACCTGTACATTGGTCTTCTGTTTGCAATTTGACAAAAACTTTACTGCCCTCTTTTGTTTTCTTCATTTACAAAATCTACACTTTCTTTTAAACAATATCGTGACTTTTTGCTTGACTCTTCTACAGGTAAAGGAAAGAGGTGGAAAAACTTGTACTTTATATTAGAGGGAAATGATGCCCAACTTATTTATTTTGAAAGTGAAAAGCGAGCCACAAAACCCAAAGGACTAATAGACCTTAGCGTGTGTTCCGTCTACGGAGTACATGACAGTTTGTTTGGCAGGTAGGACACTGGCTTTTAATTCTCGTATGTGCAGCAGGAGAGCTGACTGCTGGTTTGAGGCATGTACAAGATAACGGGCAATATGTCCCTAGTGAACAAGTAGCCCTGACTTGCGCTGTGGCTCTTGGTTCATACCAAGAGTCTAGTTGGTGTGGGTTGCAAGAGCATATGTGGACGGATGTGGCTGATGAGTAGTAGCTTGTTTAGCCATGGCAACTCGATTGCTAGTACTGTGCATAAACAACTTCTAGTTAGAAATTTTAGAATTTAGTATTAAAGTTTTATTCTGAAATAAGATGTGATGATGGTTTGAGCTTTTCTGCATTGTCTTTTTTTTAATATTGAGTGCATTAATTGTTCCATGTTTCATTTACCGTCAGATTATGAACTGAGGGGTTTTAATCCTTTTGAACTGAGAATTGACAAGATCAAGAATTTTGTCAATTCCAAAAGATATACATTCTTTTGATAGGTATTTGAAAGCTAACTTGGTTAGACGGAGTCTGTCAGTGCTTTTCTATTTAAGAACAAGTACTTTTGTTAAATTAGACCAACTTAGCAGTAAACTAGTTCATATAAGTCAATATCCTCAGAAATTGTTTTTGCACAATTACTATATTCAGAGATAATTTTCACATCAAATCTCATTTACCGTAATATTTTGATGTGATGTGATTGGGGATGTGATATCAGCAAAGAAGTTGAGAATCAAAAGTCTTTCAGATATCGTTGGTAATTAACAAGAAAGAGTTTACGTATTTGTTCATTGGTAGTTACAAAAAGAAGTCCACCGTCCTGTATTGTAATGTCATATGGAAGAAATAGGTACACTTACTCCTACAAGTGTTAGACAGAAATTCTGGTTATCCCATGGATCTTAATATTTATTAAAAAATTATATAAAGTCAACCTAGTTATTTTTGTGAAAAAACTTCTAAGACAAATGCTTAAAATTAGTGGCATTTCTTAAGCTGCAAAGACTGGTGCTTTTGTTTGATATGTTTTGGTTTTTTTAAAATCTCTTTAATAATTTTGAAAAATGCATTAAAGTAACAGAATGAGGAATGTAGATACAGATAAAGAGTACCAGAACAGTAATAAAAAAATTACTGAAATGTTCCTTATGTAAGGAGGCAATTATGCAGGAAGCTTTGGTGTATATTGTAAACAAGGAACATTTTGGTTAACAGTGACTGTCTCTCAAACAGCTTTTAAGAAACGCTGTGCTGTGGGTTAAAGTGTGGTTGGGCAGTAAGTGGTACTAAATGTGGGTAGGAGGAGATGCATGGTTGCACCATTTGAGGAAACTGCTAGTGAGGAACTGTAGCTGAGACAAAGTTCCTCCTGCATTTTAAGCAGCTGGTAAAAATGGCCTTTGCTCTTTTCTCAGAAGTACAGTGAAGTCTGTAGCTTTGCATGGTTCTTTGGTGGCAATGATTTAATTAGCCCCAGACCTGGCTATTTCCTGCTCTCCCCCACCCTTCTGCGGCATGGCCACAGAGTGCCGTGTCAGCGTTTCTCCAGGCGTTGAAACGGACGGGGGAACTGAAGGCTGAAACTCCTTTGCAGATGAAGTACGATCCTTCATGTAACACTGGTCTGGGGAGAGCTAAATTTCCTTGAGCACAGTGTGGAAGGTCATGAGTGAAGTGTGCACTTTAAATAGCTTGTAATTTAACAAAACAAAGTATTTTTGATTGACTTTTTGGCAAATAAGTGGAGGTACACAAAATGGCAAAGACACTATAATTGCATTTAAGGTTGTAGAGGTTTTTGTCACATATATTGAATGTGATCCAATGCACATTTTATTGGTCGCGAGAGCCGTGGGACACATTCAGATAGGGGATTCCTTATGTTAATATTGTTTCCTGAACTCCTGCAAGAACAAATCCTTAATGTATGATTAATTGGTTGAGAACTAATGCTGAACCTCTCCTGCTTTTAAAGTCTCTAGGAATATTCCTCGTTGACAAGTCTTTTCCATTACCAGATGGCTATTTTTTGCCTTGACTGTAAGTCAGCACACATGCCTGTTCAGTACAGGCCATTCTAAAAGTTCCTCAGCGTTCCAAAACAAACTAGTTGTACTTAAGTGCGGTTTTCTTAAAATGACATAATACATTCAAAACAAAATGCAGTTTTGAAGCACCTGAGAAATTTTCTAGTTGGAGTTCTTCTTCTTTCCATGTGAGATGATGCTACATGTACACAAACAAAAATTGGTGCAATGTTCAATGCTCCTTACAGACAAACAACAGAAATGTATTAGATCAGTGTAAACTTTGTTTTGGCACAGATCAACAAGTGAAGGTGTCTGTTAATATTGTGAAGATTAATAAAACTTACTTTTTGTTTATTTTTAAGGCCAAACTGTTTTCAGATAGTAGTTCAGCACTTTAGTGAAGAACATTACATCTTTTACTTTGCAGGAGAAACTCCAGAACAAGCACAGGTGAGAGCTTTTTTTTGGTAAATATAATTTAAGAAGTAATTTTTTGTCTTGTGTTTAATGATACTGCCCTTCTGAAACAGGAAGCAAGTGTATCACAAAGAGTTAGTGGCTATGTCTATCTTAGCAGCTGTTATAATGGAGTAGCAGCGGGTCTGTAAGGGGAACGGTTGGTGCTGAGAATCCAGCACCTACATTACCTGCACTTGGGGGGGGTTTACTTTGGACAAGTTCCAGTCGGGTCCCACAGACTGAACTTCAATTATTTTCCATTGTATGTTTGTGGAGAACATTTTTTTTTTTTACATGGTTCAATTCAGAAGAGTAATTTACTCTCCAGGACTTTTCCATGTTATAAACCAGAGCATGGTAAGTGGGAGTTTTCCTTAAAAGGCATATTCCTGATATGAACTAAAATGCTGATGCACATATGTGTACCCAACAACCAAAGTATATTGAACAGCTGCCTCTTGCAGTTATTTGTCCTGTCCATAAATCGGTGGTTGTTCATAGTCTTGGGCCCTGATCGTCCACAAAAAGTAAGGTTTCCTGGATTTAGTTGGTATCCTTTAGTTACTGGCTCTCTAGGGGTTATCTATGCTGATTAAGAATTGTAGGATAGGAGCCTAATTCTCTGACATTCACTCACCAGCAGGAGAGCGTATCTGAGATGAGACAATGTCCTTATTTAAGTTTACAGCTCTGAAATACACCTGTTGCATCAGAAGTTAAGCTTTGCATTTGGTTTTATTTGAATGGAATTAAAGCTGTTTAGAGCGCCCATAATAGACTGCTATCCACCAGAGCGTGAAGGCTGTATAAATTTATTATTCTTCTTGTGCTGTATATAAAGGAAAGCACGAATTTTCCTGTTAAATTAATACAAATTTATGAAAGTCACTGAGATGACATCAGAATGATGTAGTGACATTTGTCACACAACTCTTAATGTACTGGCTTTGAGAAGAAGCAGGCTGTATAGTAATTGAGAGTATATACATTAATTTCCACACACATTACTGAACATTAATCTTTGTCACATCTTCAGTGTCGTTTCTGTTCTAGAAATTAGAAGAATTAAGAATGTGTAGAAGACAGAATATCCTGTCTTGTTCCCTGAACGTTTGGTATAATCTGCTTTTGGTTTTGATCTGCTTAACAGGCTGTTCTCAGCATTTATACAGAATACAGTTGTGGTTTTTTTAATAATATGGCTTCGGCCCAGGAAAGTGTATAGATACTTCTCTTTTGAGGAAGTTCAGCTTTCTTTACTCTGTAACATTTCATAGAAGGATGGTTTTATTTGTATATTCAGGCTGTCTTATAATGTGGTAAACAAATATCAAAGCAGTGCCGTCCTATGGACTGCGTGTTGTCTTTATGGTTTGTACAAAACAAAAGCAAATGTAAAATGTAGCCTTACATGCTAGTGTCATTGTGCTTATTGTGGCACGTTGTTCATTCTCACTGCTGTAAGCTTTGGCATTTAAGGGGGAAGGTTTTCTTGCTGTGAGTGAGTATAGAGGCGTACTGCGCATCCAGGAAATAACTTCTGTTAGAGCGTTTGGGAGGCATTTGTTTCTTCGATTGCTACTCCTGAGAATAAGGACACAAGGTGCTGGAACTTCGTGATGGATAGCTGAAAGCTTTTCCTTCTGTGGAAGGTTTTGAAAGCTGAAACCTGACTCGCAAAGTGGTCTAGCTGAGAATAGCTGCAGTACATGTCCCTGTATTTTTAAAATGTGGAAGATACCGTGAAGGGCAGGATTGAAATAGAGTTGTTGGGTTTTAAACGACATCTTTAATTGTACTTTGAGAATAGATGGCGGATCTTTGACATACAGACTTAAGAAGGCTGTTGGTCAAAACCTAAATTCTGTGCTTTGCAAGAGCTATACAAAATTTGGTGGCTGGGGGACAAAAACTAGAGAACGAGGCTATAATATGTCTTCCACCTTCCTAAGGCCCCTTGCAAAGCTCCTCTGTTAGCAACTTTCTCACGCTGCAGTGACTTTTCCAGAGGTGGCCTGGCGAGTTGGCAGTGCCCCTTAGCAGCTTATTTGTTTAAAAAAAAAAAAAATACGCACAAAGGTTCTACAGTCAGTTTGGTGTTAGACAACCTGCTTATTTCCTTGATCAAAACGGAATCCATCTATCCACTCTGCTATACACATTTGTGAGCAAAGCGGGGAACGTTGGATATATGCTCCATGTTTCTCTGTTAATGTTGGTTTAGTTTTTGTTTGAAGTATACACAGTATTATGACTGCCATACAGAAGTACTGGAGAGAATAATCAGAACAGTTCAGCTTCTTAACTGTAATTTTCTCAGAAGCAAACAAGTTTTGCTTCATTTTACATACCATTTGTAATTTCATGTAATATTACTAGACTGGAAAATTGGTAAAGGTCACACTGTGTATCCATTAGTAATGCTTGATATTTCTAAAAGAGAAAATGGTTCAGATTTGCAAATCCTCTGTTAGGTTTTGCTCAGTAAAGATAAGAATTTTGCTTTAATATTCAAATTTGCATACTGTGGAATTACAGAAAACTTAGGTTTTGCCAAGCTAAAGGGAAAACTTCAGATACTCTTTTTAGACATGTCTGTTCCACTGCAACAAGCTGTGTCTGACTTTGTTTTATTACACTGTTCTGCATCCTTCTCTCTTAGGACTGGATGAAAGCTCTGCAGATGTTTTGCAGTTTAAGAAAAACCAGTCCAGGAACATCAAATAAACGTCTACGTCAGGTGAAGCTGATATTACGGGGTTTGGCGGTGCATATGGAGGAGTGTTTTGTCTCCTCGTTGCAAAACGATACTGATAAATCTCAGAATTTTCCTTTCAACAGTAGTAAATCCTGCATGTACTCACTTTCGTTTTTGGAGTTATGCAGTACCCTCGTGAAACCAACCAGAATGACTTACACTTTGTTATAATATCTACACACATAAAAAGCAAAATGGCTTTAGGCAATCTGCACGTGCTTTGCTGGGTATTATCTGCTGACTACGTTTGAGTAAAAGTGTAAAGAAGTCAGCGTTTGTATCGTCTTAACTTTTAAAATTTTAAAATGGGAAACTTTAAAAATTTGACAGTCTTATGTGACATGTAAACTAAATACTCATTTAACTAATGTTACTCATTTTCAGTAACAAATACATGCTGAACCACGCTTGTGGCTTAATTTCTCTTGGCCTTTTGAAAGTGCTGTGTTTGCCAGAATTTCCTCAGAGGTAGAGGACAGATAGTCATAAATGGCTAAGTCTGTAATGATTGGAGAATAACAGGAAAATACTTCAAGAATCCCCGATATTTTTGAATGTTAGGAACATTTAATGTAGTTGTTTTAACAGTGAAGAAAGGAATATAATAGGATGTTTTTTAGGACGCACAACTATTCTGTAGTTAACATTAAAGATGTTTGGATACTTCTGAATAAATGCACTAAATTAGGTGAATTCACAGATAAAGTGGCGGGTGAAGTTGGGGGCTTCAAGCTGCAAAAGCAAAGCAAAAAGAGTGACAATCTGAAATAATTCTTTACTTCAAAAAGCGAAGAAAATGCTCATCTACATAAAGGAATAGAATGTAATGTGTTACACAAGGGAGTTTTACATAATCTGTTAGGAAAGCACCAAATAAACCATTGTGTTTGGAATCATCCATGGCTCTTATTCAAGGTGCCAGTCTTTGATTTCAGTAGAATTTTCTGTGCATAGAAAAGTTAGCATATGCAAATCCTAATGCCGCAAAGATAATTTTAAGAAGAAAACAAGATGCCTTAAAAACATGGGTGTGGAGATTTGTTTTCAGTAATTATTTGAGTTACTCTTATTTTGTCACTTGCGCCCCTTAAAATTTTGTTCCATTACTTCTGTTCCTTGCTCTTTTTATTAGGAAATTCTAGTTTGTATTCAGTATTCATATATTAACATTAAGCTTCCACAGGGAGGATAAAAAATAATCTATTCATGTGTTTTGTATTTCTGTTTTTGGGGTTTTTTTAGGTCAGCAGTCTTATTTTGCATGTTGAAGAAGCTCATACGCTCCCAGTAAAGCATTTTACTAATCCGTATTGTAACATCTACCTGAACAGTGTCCAGGTAGCAAAAACACACATCAGGGAAGGGCAGAACCCTGTGTGGTCAGAAGAATTTGTCTTTGAGTAAGTCTTAATCTTCTTGAATTACTGAATTTGACTTGTAAGTTGCATTGCATTTAAGATTCTTAACAGTGTACAGTTTTGCATATGCTTTTTAAAAATACTGTATGTGTGGTTATACAGTAGCAACCTTTCAGCCAAATTCTGCATGGGCAGAATTTTCTGTAGGCACCTGAATATCTTTGTTAATGTAAGTGTCTTTGGCTGATAATGAGAACTCAGGATTGAAATGAATTTAGAATAAGCTTAAATGCCAGCCAAGTATAGTATTAATTGAGGCTTTCTGTCTTTTCTCCTAGTGATCTTTCATCTGATATTAATAGATTTGAGATAAGTCTTAGTAACAAAACAAAGAAAAGTAAAGATCCAGATATATGTAAGTATTTTTTTCTGTAAAAGATGCATATATACTGCAGCAATGGATACTTTGTGTGGTTTTCGTTACTTTTGTCAAACATTGTCACAAGAGAATTAAGTATATTTTTATGCTCACCGTACTGCTGTGTTTGTATGTTTTGGATGTCTGGTACTGGCTTTCCATTAATGTTTTTACAATGAGAACCTGCATGTTTTTTAGTAATAAAACGCACAGTAATCCAGTCCTGTGTATCTGCTGGCTTTCCTAACTCTGCTCTAGAGTAGCCATTGTGTTATACAATGGCTGCGCTTACCAAAAAGCAAGAGGAAGAGGAGCTGTCAGTATTAGTCTGCTCCATAAAATGCTAAGTTCCACAGAGTTTTAAGCCTGATTGCATGGAATTCCTTTTCAGGTTTTTTCTTGTTTTCAGTGAGAAAGAGGAAGGGAGGAGAGATGTAGTACTTTCATCATTTTAAAAAACAAACAAACAAAAGTCTTGGCGGTCTCTGAACAAAATTTGCCTTGTTTTCTTTCCATTTTACCTCATCTGTCTACTTGCCTTCTACCACTCTTGGGCTTAAACCTGAAGTTGCCTCAGTATCACTTTGAGTGGGAAAGGTTCCATATTTTCTTCTGCCTTTTACAGAAGTTCCCAAAAATTTATTTTCCCCCTGTTACCCAGACAGCTGCTTCTTCAACTGTGGTTTTGTTTCTGTTCCAGCAAATTAACTGTAAGCTGGTAGGACCTATCAGCTTTCTAGAAAAGAAAGGGGTTTGAAGAATGTGGATTCTGACCTCTTAGAAAAAGATTTTTGTTGTTGTTGTCTGGGTTTTTTTTTGTTTCGTTCCCTTCCCACACAATGTGTTTTTTAGGGTTTTTTTCACTTATTCAAGGTACCTTGTTTCCCACCATGCTTGTTCTGGAGCAACTTCAGCCCCCTGCCTCCTCTTTGATACCTGCAGGGCAGGATGCCCTCCCTGCCCCTTTCAGATTGGTTCCAAGATTTTTTCTTTTCCATTGTGTTCAGACCTGTCTATTCCAAAGCCTGTCAGAGTATTTATAATCTGTTGCAGTTCTTTTTAGTTGGTGTGTATTGTGTTGCTGGCCTGTTATGTATGCCTCAGTGCTAATTTCTTAATTTTCCCCCTTTTTTTTTTTTGAGATTTGAAGGGAAACCTTGACCAAAGTGGAAGAATTGCTACTCATTTTGAATGCTCTTGCAGAACCTAATTCAATTTCAAAACTTTCTCCTTCCTCTGACTAGAAAACTTTCTGCATAGCAGGAGGAAAAAGATACATTCCCTCTGATAGACAAAAGGGCTCTAGTTGCAGTTGTGACCATGTTCTTGCACTGTTCTTTTATTCATTTGAGCTGGAAAACTCGTTATCTATCTACACCAAAGCTCTGGTTAGTAAAAGAACCTTAAAAAGGATAATTCTTGAATGGGATACTTCAGTAACTTCTTTAAAGTGTTTTTGTAGTTTCCTCCTCTCTGTCCAGATTAAGGAGGTTGCGTTGGCTTTGGATGCATCCAGCTGATGGGAGGTGATAGGAGGTTTCCTTATCTAGGTCAGGAGCAGGATTGGCCGAGTTTCTTGATTGCAGTTAGGCGCACTCTTACAGTATAGCCCAACAGTCCTTTCATTTTGGGATAAGGGTTAGACTAAGTCAACTTGAATGAATATCTCTGCTTATGTCCCCAGCCCTATTAACTATGTGAAGTGCAGGGGGGAAAAAATGAGCTAAACCGGACCTTATCTAACATAACTATGTGCTGCGTTGCCTGAATAACCCTTGAACTCCTCAAAAGCAAGAGAATTGGTTCCTTTCCTGAACGTTCTCCTTTTCAGCCACAGCTGTTACATGTGGACTGCTATGACGTGTGAGTCATGTGAAGCTGGTGCTATTCGTCTTCCCAGTTAACTGGGTTAAGTCAGCTTTTCTGCTTGGTTTTCCTGCCATGTAATAGAGATTGAAGGCCCAAAACTCTGTTATTGGTCTCACTGCTTTATTACTTTCATCATAACACACTGAAGTTAAATACCAAAATGATACTAGCATGAAGGCTATTTTTTCAGTATCTTAAAATATTTCCTGAGTTTTCAAGTCTTGACTTTGAAGTTTGCCTATTATGAGTATTCCATAAATATTTTAGTATTTTTGTTTTTAAAAAAGTATTTCAAATAGTCAGAAATTACACTAAACAGTTTAGTATCAATTCTATTTAAATTTTTCTTTGTTTCTCTAACTGTAAATTCCATAAGGATTTATTCAAATAAATACGTATAATGTGGCTTGAAAAAAAACAAAGCCCTAAAATGTGTTAGTAGACTTCACCTGCTGCTACTGCAAATTGGGATGCTCAGGTATGATTAAACAGTTGAATTAGTAAATCTCTCAGGACAATTCCACACAGCGTTGAACTGGAGTGGAAGTTCTGGTTTGGTTTTGCACCATGATAGTTGGTTAATTTCAAATTAGTTCATGTTGAAAAAGAAACGTTTTTATAGTGGAGGCAGTCACCTCATGCAGGCAAATCCACAGAGCAAAGTATTAGCCAATGTCTTTCCTTTCAGGCACAGTTGTTATTTGCAGTAGTGCCAACGCTTGTTTTTGAAACTGATAGCTGAGATTATAGAAGGATGGGCTGTGCCAGCACGGCAGTGACTTGTGGCTGCGAAAGGCAGGATTTAGTATGTCCATGTATTGAGCAATTTCCTCTTTCTCAAGATTTCAAATGGCTTTTATTCTGAACCAGTAATTAGAATTTTTTTAGGGTTATTGGATGGCTCCGTTTTGTTCTGGCAGGGTTAGACAAAGGCTTCACAGTAAACTCAGGTTCATTTCTAGTCTGAGGACTGGAACAAACCTAAGTTGGAAGCACTTTTCACTATGATTCGCAGGTGATAATTACTAACAATCAAAATACAATCTTGTTACTAAATATTATGCCCGAAGTTTCATTAGCAAGTAAAACAGTAAGAAACATCAGTGTTACATTTTTTTTTTGGTACTAGTGTTCATCATGTAAAATATTGTGATTCTTTTTGGATCAAAATCATTGTCAAGAGAATTCTTACCTGTGTCTGGAGAGAAGAGATCGATTATTGTTTGTTTTGATGGTTTTCTGTATATTTGTTTCTCTTTTAAAATGTGCTAGATTGCAAAGTGTAAATATACTGAATTTTTCAACTGCTGTCTCTTACTGAAGGTAGTCTGCTAATGCAGTGTAAGCTGCTAAGTGGGAAAAAGTCTTGTTCCTTTAAAGTTACTGAATATAAATTACAGTAGCAACTGTTCTGCAGTGCCTGTTCGGACATTTCTGTTCTGACCTTTTTTTTTTTTAAAAATCAAAGCAAGATTATAGTATTTGTATTATAGCTCTGAAGTGCTACTATAACCACAGGGAAAAATTAAATCATCAGTTTATTCTAGATCCTGTATTTCATTCAGCATTCCTCTCACTGAGATATATGTGCCTTACACGTGCAACGAAAATAAGAAGAAAAACACATTGCTTAGTTGCGGGTACAGGAGCTTTGATGCTGGGGAGAAATACTCTTAGAAAGTCAATTCATTATCTGGTCTAAAAACATAGTTCCATCCACCCTGGTGATAAGTGGCAGGTGGTGATGAATTGTTTTTCACACTACTTGACTGATTTCAATGCATTAGCTTATATCAGTTTATCAACTCCGAAGAATATGAAATAGGCAGCAGGAATGTCCTGAAGTGAGCATTATAAATGTGCTGTTTTTCTGTTCCAGTACCAAGTGATACCCTGCTGCGTATTGCAGCACTGGTGCAATGTGAAATCTACTGGAACCTTTGACAATTTCTGCAAGGCAGTGTGCTGTATGGGCTTTGCAGAAATGTGGAAAAAAAAAAAAACAAAAACAAAAAACCCAAAACTCTTGGGTTTGGTTTGGTTTTTTTTTCCTTAATCTGAGGAACTTAAAAGCAGATCTCATTGAGAGGCGTGGAAAGAGAGGGTGTTTGCTTGAAAGATCCAGACTGACAGGCTAAGTGTGAAACTTGAACTGTGGAACCCCTCTTGGAGCATGGTGGGCGTTTCACAGGCACGGTGTTGCCTCTGCAAGTGCCTGGGCCCTTTCTGTGCGAAATAACTCCCTTCAGGAGAGCCTGTGCTCCGACTGCTGCAGCTTGCTAGCCAGCTGCTGGGCCAGACTCCAGCTGCCGTCCAGGTCATCATCGCTTGGCGATGTCAAGGTACCAACACAACTGAAAGGTGAATTAATGATTTGGCCGTTCTTGAGTTGACTTTCGTCATTACCTAGGCAGCAAGCTGCTTGGGAACACTTTTTTACATAATTTGCATAACCTGTTACAGCCACAGCCTTAACCTGGGAGTTAGTATAAAAGAAATACATATGGCAGCGTTTGAGAGAGCCATAGCAACACTATGATAATAAATAGTAAGAAGTAACAAAGCGGTCAAGGGGCAGAGCTGATGGTGGCATCAGCCCAAGGCTGGAAAGAGGACAGTGAATTGTGAACACTTGATCTCTTTCTAGTTTCTGACTGCTACCTGGATTTGCAGGGTAGCACTTTTTTACTCACTACTTGGGTGTTACAAAGAAAACTGGTCAATATCCACGCGGCATTTTTGAGTGTATACGTATACATTCTTTACAGAATGCTTTATATTTCTTCTTCAGTTTACAGGAGTCTGTTAAACCCTTGAAGAGAGAATCTCAATATATTGATGGCAAAAATCTTGATTACTCTTATTAATACTCTTTTGCTGAAACAAGATGACGTGCTGAAAATGAGACTGGTTTTTATTCAATAGTAGCACTGTTTTGCTGGAGATAACTCACTTGAACAATGCTTTTTTTCCTTAAGTGTTTATGCGTTGCCAATTAAGCCGATTACAAAAAGGACATGCAACAGATGAGTGGTTTCAACTCAGTTCCCATGTACCATTAAAGGGTATTGAGCCCGGATCTTTGCGTGTTCGAGCACGATATTCTATGGAGAAGATCATGCCAGAAGAGGAGTACAATGAGTTTAAAGAGGTATGTTGTTTAACTTTCCTTGGTTTATCTGTCAAAACTCATTTTGTTGGTTGGTTGAGACGGATCTCAATAGCAGTGGTTGACATCATTAAATAATACTTATAGTGACATCTATCACTACAGATGTACGATATCAGTTTTTCCAAAGCTGTTAACATGTTCGGAGAAGTTTCTGAAGATTTTAAAATTCTGTTTTGCTTTCAGCTTATACTCCAGAAAGAACTTCACGTAGTCTATGCCTTATCACATGTTTGTGGACAGGATAGAACACTGTTGGCTGGCATTTTATTGAAGATTTTTCTTCATGAAAAGCTTGAGTCCTTGTTGTTACGAACACTAAATGACAGGGAGATCAGCATGGAAGGTACTGCACTGAATTACACTAAAGTTTACTGGAACTCTGGGCAAGTGGGGAGGGAAGGGCTCCAGCACCTTCCTTTTTTTTCCTCCTCCTTTAGTTACAACATATATCAAAGTGTAAACAAGCACATTTTTCCTCTGCTTTTTGTTGTCTCCTTTTCTCAACTTTTCTCTTTGTCTTTTCTTTTTTTTTTTCCAGATGAAGCTACTACCTTGTTTCGTGCCACTACTTTAGCAAGCACACTTATGGAGCAGTATATGAAAGCCACAGCAACAAGTTTTGTTCACCACGCACTGAAAGACTCCATATTAAAGATAATGGAGAGCAAGCAGTCCTGTGAGGTGATACCTTGAACTATGTTTTTAAACATTTTGGTTTGTTGACACAATTACCTACTAGTTGTTATGTTTTATGTTTGCGTTAAATATTAGCTTCAGAGACATTTATTAATCTCTCAGAACTAAAATTCATTTAAGTGAGAAATACAGGAACTGAATTCATTAAGAGCATTCCCCCCCCCCCCCCCCGATGTTGGCTTGAACAATATTCACAGTAGAACTTTCTAAGTTTTTTTAATTAAAATTTCTTTAAATTATGTATTTGTTCTGTAGCAATTGTAGGCTGTTCTGTAGCAGTTACTGAATGGCCTAACCTAAGTAATTTCTAGTAAACTCAAGATATCATAGAAGTCAATGTCACACTTCAGTTTTATTTTAAAACTTCCTGATACTAAATGATTGTTATTGATCCTGAAACTGTTGTTTTTAAAATGGCCCTCCTAACTTCTGTGTTTCACTTTAACTTAATTGTGGAAAGGATGGGAGTCCTCAGAAATTTGCATTGAGAGAGATAAAAAGGTCATGCAGATGGATAGTGGTGACTCTCTGAGCTGTTAAAAGCCTCGTGTATTAGAACTTAAAACCGTTGCTTCTTCATATTTCCTGACTAGCCACTGAAACACTTGTGAGTTCTGTAAGGGACCTGTACAGCAGCAGAATATTTAATTTACTTTGAAGTAGTATTCAGCATGTGATATTATGAAACTACATATGTAGTTCTAGTTAGGAGAAGAGACTTAATCTTTTTGTCTTTTTGTTTTAGTTAAATCCCTCAAAGTTAGAAAAAAATGAAGATGTAAACACTAATTTGGCACATCTACTCAGTATCCTTTCAGAATTGGTGGAGAAAATATTCATGGCTGCAGAGATACTGCCTCCGTAAGTTTGCACTTTGCTGTTCAGATTTGTATTTGAAAATTCCTGTTTGTGTGAATTATATTGCACCTTAAAATGATGTTCTTACTGGTTCATCTTCTGCTAATCGGCCATAAGACTAATAATGTCTCGAGGGTTGCTGTATGCACACAGAGGAATATAGACGGGAGGAAAAAAAACACACTTTCAGGAATTAATAGGGCTTTTTGCAAAAGCCTCTGGCTAGCACACGTGCTTTTCTTTTGAAGGAGAAGCTACTAGACCCAGGAGGTCAGGGGAAGAAGGAGAGTAAAAATAATCAATCTCATATTTCCACAAAAAGGTAGAAGACAGTAGTAGCTAGCAGACAATTATATATATTTAAATTGATTACAAATTCTTTCCAGTCCTCCTCCCCTGAGAAAGGGACGGAATTATTAACAGAATATTAAAAATATAAGCAGGTATTAGTAGAACGATACCGTGCTATGATTGCTTCTGTCTGCTAGGGAAATGCAGAGGTTACGGGGGTTTTTTCCCCTTTTTTTTAATTGCTAAAATAACTTGTGTTCATAGTTTAGATTTGAACCATCTAATAAAAAGTGGATAGTACTAACAGTTTTCTTTCACTGTGTCATTAGCTTTTAAAGTAAACAAAATCCTCAATTTTGAGATGGCAGAGCAGCACGGAAGTTTCTTTTGTGTTAGTGCTGGCAGGGTTAGCATTAAAAGTTGCACTCCTTTTAAGTACATGATGGAGCTCTCAACATTTTCTGAAATACACCACAATTTTCCCATTTCTTTATGGGAGAGGACTATTGCTGTGGTTGCATAACTTTCAAACACCTAACCCTCATTTATGGAAAGAATAGTTGTTATGCAGTTAAGAAGAGAAAAATAAAAAAAAAAAAAAAATTCAAACCATCAAAATTGTCTTTTTTAAAAGGAAATACTACTTAAGGACAGGAAACAGTTATAAAACATTTAATGCACATCTGAATAACCACTGAATAGCATATAGAATTGTGTATTAAGGTTTTTCCTTGCCATTTACAAATTTACTTTTTAATATAAATTTATAAATTCAGAAATTGACTTTTATAAATTTATTAACTTATAAACTAATTCCCAGTTAAAGTTAATTTAAAGCTTATGTCTAAATTATAAACATAGAATTGACAGTAGTTCTGCATCAAGTTGGAGGTTGGTCTAGATCCTTTCTGAGCAGCTTTTTTGAGTCTGTACGTTTAATGGAATGAGTAATTAGCTATTATTTTTGCAGGACGTTGAGGTATATTTATGGGTGCCTACAGAAATCTGTTCAAAACAAGTGGCCAGCTAATACCACCATGAGAACTAGAGTTGTTAGGTAAGTCATCACTTTATTCTGAAAGCAATCTTTTCAAGTCTTGTTAAAGACATACTTCAGTGTGCTTATTTATGTTTCTTTCAGTGACAAAACTGTATCGTACTTACAAAGGTTACAGCAGTATTTAAGATATTCATGATGCTGAGGCATGATATCCCAGTGAAGGATTATGAGCTTGCTAGATTCTTAATCATGTTCTTAGAGCCTTGACAGAATAAGATGATGTAGTATAGAGGTCAGTATAGCTGTACTTAATAGTTTTAGCTTCCTATTTTCTTGTGTTTTGTCAAGTTTTACAAACTAATCTAAAATAGCAATTTCCTTTTTCATGCTGGGAAAGAAAAACTTCTCTCAAAGCAATAGTTAACCTTTGTGATACCTGTAGAGAGCAGTGACTTCTGAAGATCGTGTTCCTGTCATACGCCATCTGGGAGGACTGTGCCTTACCCAGGGACTCTTAGGTAGCGTGTGTTAATTGCTGGAGAAATCTTACATGGTTTAAGATCCATGCCCTTTCAAATGCAGACCCAACACGGTGAGGAATCCAATACCTTCTCATACAGACACTTGGACTGTTAGATTTCGCTGAGCTACGTGTCTGCGTTGGGATACGTAGGTTTCTGCAGCAGAGAAGGCTCCCAGGCGCTGGTGTTGGGCTGTTAGTTCTGATCACTCTGAATCAACACTCTGTTGGTTTCCAAAAACACGTAGTTCTGTGTTGCCCCAGTTTGGTTTTATTTTTCTGCTCCAGCCCAATCATGTTGACACATTCCAGAGCTCCTCTAAAAACGTTGCAGGAGGTTACTGAACCTGCCTCCTCTGAACTCGCACCAGCCACAAAAACTCCAATGTACGTTCACAAACCAGTGCATTACGCAAGTTCTTCCTCTAACACTGTCCATTGCCAGTGCAGGTCAAACAAAGATCTTTGACAAAGATGTGGTCTTGACGCTGTTTTTCTAAACGCTACTGGGGGTTTTAAGGGTGTTTCAAGGGTATCAGAGCCACATCTTTCCTTTTTTGCTGTCTCTGGCAGTCATATGATTTGCGAAGGTTAATCTCCCACGGAGGGAGTCTTTCAGAGGATTTGTCTTTGGCTTGTGTTTATCATTTTGACACCAGAAGCCTTATGTCACCCAGGGTACCATGCAGGGGCATTGCCTTCAAATGGAGGCTGCTCACTGCGAGAGCCCCTCTTACTTTGAGGGGCTAACCTACTGGAAGGCTGTAGAGCTCAGCAGTGAATACCGTATTTCTTTCTGTTCCTCCCCTGCTCCAGAGAGAACCAGGTGGCTTTCCTCAGTGGACACAGCTCGCGTTCAGGGTTTTCCAGAGGTCTCCACTGGATGCTATAAATATTGGATCCCTTGCAATGTTAGTCTTCACAAGCGGATACTAGTGATTTCTCTCTAGAGTACAGAGTTTCACACCCTGCAGTGATGATTTTTGTCTTTAATTGCACTATTTTTGGTCCAAGAATGATTAAATATTCAGAGGCAGGTGGACAGTGTTTAGATGTCTGGGTATCTTCCCTACTGTATCAGTCAGAAGGTGCTGCCATTTCTCTCTGGTCATGATGTAGATACTGACTCATTCTTAATTTAGGCAGGGTGACCAGGGTAAGAAGCACCAGATCTTCTGTATCAGCAGGGTCCGTGCCAGATTCATACCTCATTGGCCTTCAACTTTGGGCACTTTAAAAGAGGAATTGGTGTATACGCCATGACTTCAAAATTACTTACTTCCTCATAGCTTTAAATTCACACCATAGAAAATATCTTAGCTTCACATACAGCCAAGAACTGTTGTCTTACCAGCCCATAATTCATGGTTCTTGGAGAAGTAAGAAACATCTATAACAGTATATATTAGGTGTCTTGGACGTACGGAAGGTGCGTTAACCTCACTACTATGTGTGTCATTTTCAAGTAATATGGACATTAACCTTCACTGTGTACTTACCAACAGGCAAGGTAGTGTAAGGTCCCCTTCCTGCTTTTGTAAGTGGTGAGGCTTTGGTATTGCTGTAGTCAAAACCAGTCTGCTGGTAGCGTCCAAGCACTCCGAACAAAATTAAAGATGATTTAGATTGCTTTAGTTGGTCCATATGTCACTTCCTTGTGTAGCAATGAGCTGGAATTGAGGTTAACCTGAGGCGGATGGTTTTCCCTTCTGCTATTAACAGAAAGTTAGATTTTTCTCATGCTACCGAAGGTTATTCGGGTTTCTGTTGAATGAGTTCCTGGTCCTGCAGTCAAAACAGAGCGCTTTTCTTCCCAGCTTTCTAGATGGCAGCAATTACTTCTGGGACGAAAGTAGCAGATCCCCTATTACTCTTCTACTATAGCATACAGTCATCAGGATGTGGATCAGCTGAAGCTGTGACCTAAGGCTGTGCTGCTGCCGAAAGAGAGGTTCCCCTTGCCCACCCGCTCCTGCGCTCCTCCTTACGTTGGCCTGGGGGAGCGGGTGGCCGCGGGATGGATGCCTTGCGGTAGCAGACAATGGAAAACCTTTGGGAGGTCGGAGACCAGGGGCTCCTCCCTTCTGAAGCCAGCAGGGTCTGAGATTGGCTTCAGTATGACTTTACAATTAAGTTCCTCCCACGTGGTTTCAACAGTTCACCTTAACTGGGAAATCAATATGCCTGTTCTTTCAGCTTTTATCATCGTTCACGTCATAGCATGATATTCTTAATTTGTTAACGTATTCAGAGTGCAGGCTGGTTGGTTGGTGTCTGTCTCAAAAAGATTCCATGCTAACTTGACTTAAGACTTACAGACTACACAGTTTTACATTCATTCTTTAATTTTATTGAACAAAATACAATTTTCTTCCCATTTCAGTGGCTTTGTTTTTCTTCGACTGATTTGTCCTGCTATCCTGAACCCAAGGATGTTTAATATCATCTCAGGTGACTATACGCTTCAGACTCAATTCATACTTTATACAGTAGTAGGCATGAAATTACTGTAGTGTCTAATGTAGCAAAATACGAAGTTTTTTTGAACGCTGTGTCCAAAGTCGTATTATCCACGTCACTTGACTGACTTCTCCATAAGGCAGCCAACATATGTTTTTCACCCTTAAAGGCTAGATTGTGGTTAATCCCCAATGTCGTTGTAAAGTCCAGAAAAACATCCATTGTGGTATTTAATAATACAGTTTTGAGTTCAAGTCTAGCAATGCGGAATACATTCTGGCAGTGTGAAAATTGTAAACGTGTGATCTTCAGATGTCACTTTGAATACAATGCAATGCCAAAGTTAATGGCTGAAATTCAATGGTATCTCTTAAATGAGCAAGATTTACGAAGCTGAAAATGTATTCCAAGCTCTGCAGACATTTGTGCACCTAGGAAATTATGCTTGAATAACCTGTTCAAACGTCCTGCTTAGATAGCTTGGAGAAGTCTTCACTTTGACTGATTTAAGTACAGCCAGTCTCAAATATGGAACCTTAAAAGATGAGAGAGAGAGGGGTGGCGTTTAGAAAGGTGAGTTGTGCAGACTTGAGATGGTGATCTTGGTTGACTTAAAGGCCATCTATAGGAGAGTTCCCATGGGCTTGCCAAAGCGAATGTTCTCACCGCGTGAAGTCTTACCCTGTTTTTTGACGCTCTCTTGGTGGAGTGCATCTGTAGTAGTTAACTACAGCAGCGGCAGGGAACGTTCCTGTTCGCAAGACCAGGACTGCGGAACTGCTGTAGCGGCCTGTGGCACAGTGCTGGCCGGTGTCGGAGAGCGTTCTCCAGAACAGCTCGTGGGGGTGATCGGGATGGCGGCGCACATCAGGGACCGCACCCGACACACTGTTGGCCTGGGGCTTTCCTGTTGTGAAGCTTTCATGGTGAGGGCATGGATTATCCCATGGCAGTTGCCTTAAGCACCTAGAAATGTTTGTGGGCGTTTTTAACTTAATTTCTGTGGGAGGAAAAAAGGAAAAGCATAAACTACTGAAAACTCTATTACTAAAGTTAAACTATTTGGACGTCTGAGTTGCTTAGTTTTAAAAGTTTGCTTATGTTATACTTCATCTTTGTTTTCTGGGTTTTTCTTGGCAAAGATCACCCCAAGCTAGGGGGCATTTAGTTTGCACCAGCCATTGCTCTTTCTCCTTCCCTCCCTAGCAGTTTCTTGATTTCTTTACCAGTAAAATGCTGATTTGAAATAGGAGGAAATGAGAGATCTGATTCAGAAAAGCTTTTTTTTCTTTATTCATAGAGTTTCTAAAACAAGGTAGCGTGTTTTGTATAATTTCTCTTTAAGAAATGAGAAGGGCTGTGCCAAACAGAAAGCTCCTTTCTCTCACCCAGTGATCATTTCCATACATGCTCTGGAGAAAGCGTTTGAGAAACATGGCCTGGTACACAGTGGTCCCTTCTTTAGGATTCTGTTATCTTCCGGTAATTTTCAAGTTAGGTACCTCCTAATTTGGGTTGCACTGTGTCTGCAGGTGTAAAAAGTTACCCATAAATTTCAGTAATCCCTTTTAAGCTTGCCTGTCACCGTTAAAGTCCTGCTCATGTACATCCAGCTAATATTCTTGACTACTGCTAAGGTAAACTTACAGACGCCATGTAGGGCTTTTAGAGCTGTTCAAAAAAAGGGATGAGGCAGTCCTTCTTTTGGAGCAAAGCTTCTAACATACTTTTTTCCCCTGTTATGGGAAGAAGATATTCTGAAGGCTGGGTGTACAGGTACGGCTCAGTATCAGCAGCAATCCTATCACCTCAACAACTGTGATTGGAAAAAAAAATCTTTGTTTCAAAAGTTAAATCCTTTTTCTTTTCAAGCGTCTTTGAATTTTTTAAAGTGATTCGCTTCTTTAGATCAGTTTCCTAACCTGAAGTTCCAGATTCCAAGGCTAGTGATGTTTTCCAGCATTGCTGCTTCAAAGGCTTGTATTGCACCAAGCACTAGATATGATGAACAACTGACATCAGTTGTGTAGCTCCAGCTATGCAAGAAAAATGAGAACTTATTTTTCAGTGTACTTTGGAGGGGAAGAAAGAGCAACAAAAGATGCAGGTAGACAGTGAAGAGCATATAGCGTTCTTATGAAGAATTACAAAATTTAGAGCTTATGTAATTACCATGTCAGTTTTGGAGCACTTCAAACCTGGTTTTCAGCCAGGCCATTTACCGTAACTGGAGGGAAAAATAATTTTGTAAGATACTACTGGGCAGTATCACTTGTTGGAAAAGGAAGTTTTAACTGACAAAAGTCGTTAATGTAAAGTGTTAAGTGTAATGCTAAGTACAGCAAGTGACTACAATTTCATGGAAATACAAGCCACAATTGCATGTAATGTTTACTCTGTTTTCCTGATGCCAGTAACTTAAAGTATAATTTGTGTAACTTGTCATAGCCTACTAATGTGGGTATACACAAATAAGGAAAAAGGTAAACTTGCCTTTTTTTTTTTAATTCTAAAGGTAAACGAATTTTTTTTATTCTAACAACAAATAATCCTCCTTTCAACAGAACTTTCATTTTTGTGAAAATGGTTCTTACTTCACCTAACTCTCAACACCACTTTATTTTGCATACCCGTTCTGTATGCAATTACAGAAAATCAGATGTTAGTATTAATATGTTTTTGTGGACACTACTAAGCAACGTAAGTTTCACTTCACCAAGTGACATCTTCCACATGCAGTTTGGTTATAATATTAAAAATACTTTATTCCATGAAAAAATATGAATTGGAGAAGAGCTTTACTTTCACGTGATTGCTGTTAGTTTTAAACAGAATGGCCCATAACTCTCTACTTTGTACTCCTGCCAGATTCTCCTTCCCCCACTGCTGCAAGAACGCTGACGCTGGTCGCCAAGTCTGTGCAGAATTTAGCAAATCTGGTTGAATTTGGAGCTAAGGTGAATATAATTGTATGCACACAGAACAGCCTAGAACTATGTTTCCAATACATTTCAATGTTCCTGTTTGTTGTGGTTTAATCTCAGTCAGCAACTCAGCCCCACCCAGCCGCTCGCTCACTCCCCCCCCCCGGTGGGATGGGGGAGAGAATCGGAGGGGTAAAAGTGAGAAAACTCATGGGTTGAGATAAAGACAGTTTAATAGGGAAAGCAAAAGCTGCGCACGCAAGCAAAGCAAAACAAGAATTCATTCACTGCTTCCCATGGGCAGGCAGGTGTTCAGCCATCCCCAGGAAAGCAGGGCTCCATCACGCCTAATGGTGACTTGGGAAGACAAATGCCATCACTCCGAACATCCCCCCCCTCCTTCTTCTTTCCCCAGTTTATGTACTGAGCATGACGTCCCATGGTATGGAATGTCCCTTTGGCCAGTTTGGGTCAGCTGTCCTGGCTGTGCCCCCTCCCAGCTTCTTGTGCACCTCCAGCCTGCTCAGTCGGTAGAGCATGGGGAGCTGAAAAGTCCTTGACTAGTGTAAGCACTGCTCAGCAACAACTAAAACATGGGTGTGTTATCAACATTGTTCTCATCCTAAACCCAAAACACAGCGCTGTACCAGCTACTAGGAAGGAAATTAACTCTATCCCTGCCGAAACCAGGACACTGTTTAATACATGCAAAAATCTGTTGCCGTTTTCTTGTGCAAAGCCTGATACATCACCTGTTTGTCCTCATCAGCAAGGAGGCCTTGTTGCTGCCATTTCTTCTGTCCTCGTCATTTAGAGCTAAATGGGGTGTTGATCTCGATTAGAGCAGTGGCATAAAGTCTGGTCAAATTGGGAAGAGGAGCCATAATCATTTGAGAGGCAGTGATCTAGAGACTCACATCGATGACTTGGCACATCCCGTGACGATTCTCAGTCTGGCAGTAGGAACACCAGCAATGGCCTGTTAAAATAACAAATGACCGTACCAGTAGGCAGTAGGTTTACGCAGCGTGACGCAACCACGTATTGATGCTATGAGAACACAGATAGACTCGGCAGGCATCTGTTCCAAAGACAGCAGTGGAAGTATGTGGAGCATTCTTTTTTCCGTTTGCGACAGAAAAGGTAGCAGTCATACTCCAGTATTTCCTGCGTTAGAGGGGAGAAGCGGGAGAGGAAAAGCAGGCAGCCATCCCACCGCAACAGAAGTGTCCGTGATGGTAAATGGGCACACTTTCCTTTGGAATATCCGTATCAAAAAGACAACTGGGAATTGCTAGAGCACACATCTGTCGTGGGAAAGAAGCAGAAGGATAAATATTCTGCCCTGAATAGATGATGGGAGCTTTTTTTGCATTTCTGTTGGTTATTTGATGTCAAAGGGGGGGCATCTTCCAGTAATATTGGTGTGCTTCTGTACACAGCCTTGAAATGCATTCCACGCACGTGTTCTATCCATATATAGTAATTAACTTTCAGATTGAGACTAATCGGGCCTGAATTCCCAGCTTGGTGTAGATTATCCAATTCTGAAACAAATGAAGAACTGCCAACCTCTGACTCTTCCCCCTCCCCCGCTTTCACCCTGTGTTTAATTACTCCTTAAATCGGTGTTTTCTGTGGTAGAGCACTTCAAAGCACCCCTTCTATTTGTACTCATTTTCATATTGCTAGACATAATTAATGTTGTAAATCAAGTGCACATATTGCACTGAAAAGCCCCAGCTTTCAGCAAAGTTTCTATTACAACGCTTAGAGAATGCCAGCAACAACTGGTCTGTCTCAGCTCCCAGGCTGAAATATGGTTGAAAAACTGATCTGTTGACTTAAGCATAATGAAAGTGAGTCCAGGCTGGCATTGTAAAGTTATTTCTCTGACACACCTAACTTGGAATGTCAGTGTTAATGAAAGAACAAGAAAGAGGGCGCTTATTCCTGATCACAGCTTTGAAAGTAGAGCACTCGTTCATCGCAGCTAGGTATCGAGAGACATTCGTCTTAATGCACATTCATGTCAGTATGCGTGGATAAGAAAACTTCTGAATCGGAGATTCTGAATCTTCTGAATGTAAGAAAATAACGAATTCTGGAGTCTTTTGACTGGCTGCACACCAGACATGAGAAATTCACTTGGGAAAAATGAAATCCCTCCAGATGACATACTTGTCTTGCAATGTCATTTGTCTGACTGCACTGTATTCACTTCAGGTATGACAATTATCTTGGCATTGATTTGTTCTAATGAATACTTTTAAAAATTACTAGGAGCCATATATGGAAGGGGTAAATCCGTTCATCAAGAGCAACAAACATCGCATGATCATGTTCTTGGATGAACTTGGGGTAAGTGGTTAAAAAAATCTTTACTGGAACTTACATAGCAACATTGTAAATGAAAATTCTTGATGCTTATTAACTAACTCAAAAATGCATCAGCTTCCACATGATGTTGAATGCTTGTAACTGAATAAATTGTGCTTACGCATGTTTAGAAACTGCAGATTGCTGGCCTGTTGTACGGAATTAAAACCGTGACAATTAAAAATGTCATCTTAGACTTTATTCATTTAGTGCCTCTGTAGATGTGAGAAGCTCAAATAGATTTTATAGCTATGAGGATTAGAAACTTTGGCCAAAAATACAAATCTTTAAAAATACTTTTTAAAACAGAAATTCTTATATATAATTTGTCATATGGTTTTGACCAGAGATTGAAATTATTTTTCACTTTAAAAAATATTAGGTTGAATTTCAGTTATGCATTTCCACCTGTGTCACTGCGTGCATTCTAGGTATTGTAGTTTGAAAGTGAGCTGCAGTTACTGTATTCTTTTGAACAGTTACTGTTTTGTGTATGTTAGCTGTAACAGGAGTTAGGACCTCATGTTACAGATGTGTATTTTTAAATGAAGAATTCATTTTAAAAAACATGATGAAAAAAATGTGCCAAGCTTCCTGAATTGATCCCTTAAAAGTGACCTAGAAGACATCTCAGAATATTTTGATAAGATATAAAAATGAGCGTGGCGTTCAGGTAGGTTGCCGTATGTCACATTTTTCTGGTTAAATTGCAACTTCTGCATATTATGATACGCCAGTTTTCTTTACATGACAGATTTTGCATGAGGTCTCTGAAAACTTGTTTTGAAAATAACTGTTGGATCAATCTACTGTTTTAATTACAACGTTATTGTTTTATGACCAGTGTTAATGCGTTACTTGATAGTTACAGATTTTGCTGAATTTTTGTTGCTGCTGCTCTCTCATTTAGATGGGAAAAAAGCACCCGATGGACGGATTCCCCCTCATTTAGGGGAAGGTTGTAAGATGAGTCTCTATATGCAGTAGCTTTCTGGTCAGCTCAATGGTAGCGTAGCAATGCCAGATCTTGCAGTAAGAACCCTTTCTAGCAGGAGTAGAAGTTGCAGTATACTCATAAAACGCATGCTTGCGGAGAGGAGGAAATAGGTAATTCGTGATAGGAGGATGGACTGGAGGCTTAGCTGGGAAGACTAACATCGCAGGACTTGCTTGCAGTATAGAGGAGTTGTGTTGGCAGAGCTGTAGAGCTGTCACTTATCTTCCTGTGCGCCTGGGTACTCGGCACCCTAAATCTGCTCTCATCTTTTTTGTTGAAGAACGTTCCTGAGCTTCCGGACACTACAGAGCACTCTAGAACTGACCTCTCTCGTGATCTGGCGGCCTTGCATGAGATATGTGTGGCACACTCGGATGAACTCCGGACGCTCAGTAATGAGCGAGGTGTAATGCAGGTGAGCAACAAAGGTTAACAGACAAGTCACAGGTAGAGATAGTATGCCTTCAGTTACTCCTTAATATCAGGATGCGTTTGGAGTATTTCTGGCTAGCAGTATGACTGATTTTAAAATACGTGCATTTCGCCAGGAGGTTGTTAGCTCTAAAGGCAAATACTTAGTCCGTAGTTTTGTTTCTTCATGCAACAAAACCAAAGAGGTTTTTTTCGAAGTTTCCAGAGGAAGTTTTAGTTTCTAGAGGAAGCCTAAACCCGCAAAATTACTGCCTCCTGACAGGCTCTCCAGGTTGTTAGTTTTAGGATCTTGGTTTTTTTAAGTTGAGAACTAAATTTACTTTCGTTAGCTTTCTATTGATACCTCATTTCTGCTTCCTAATTTGCCAGTGCATTTGTAAACAAACATGGCAAACTCTCCTAGCAATCCTCAACAGTGTGTCAGCAGTACACTTTCTTAGCCTCCCTGTTAAACCACAAAGCAGCAACAAGATCCATGGCAAAGAGAGGCAAAGTTCATAATGCTGTTTTAGACTTCCCTTTTGAAGTAAAGGGAAGTCTTATTGACTACAGAATCGGCTGTTTCCTTTCCTTTTTTTTGTTTTAATATATTTTAAACTACCTCGTAGCAGGTCTGACAGGCTAATGCTGAAAATGCTTCTCAAGCAAGAAGACTGTTCTGTTTCCAGTTGCTAATGTATGGTTTTACTGACTCTTTCTACAGCATGTTCTTAAGAAGCTTTTGGCTATTACTGAACTGCTTCAACAAAAACAAAATCAGTATTCAGTGTCTAATAACATCAGGTAGCAGCCCTCTACCTGAATTCTGCATGGATCCAGCATGCCCAACATGGCAACTCACACCAGTATCACTTTCTTCTTGCTCTTGCCAAAAATAGCACACCCTGTCACATTCCCAGTGATGTGTGAACTATGCAAAAAGAAAAACAAAGATTCTGTTGGTGAATGATTGTACCAGCAGCTTTTTAAGCTATCTGTGCAGGACGTTTGCACCTTTTTCCACTTGGAAACAGTTTTCACAACCTCTGAGCCTTGGTGTACAGTTCACCTTCCGCAAAGAAAATGCTGTGACTGTGTCTTGAACTTTTGAAAATTATTTTCAGCACCTCTGATTGCCAAAGTTTTGCTGTCTCGTTGGAAAAGAATTATCAACTGACACGAAAAGAAATGTGTTGTTTTGACAGCTACATACAAACTGGATAACATTTCTTACTGTAATTTCTGACTGGTTACAATAATTACGACTTTTGACTGTTTCAACCACTCTAACTTGTATTTACAGTTTCCAGAATTTGATGTTATGGTAGGAACAATCCTTACTGTACACTTTTTATACCATGCTGTTTCTCTTGCTGGAATCATGTTGAAAGAGAATATGCAGAATGGGTCTTGTCAGCTTTATTTTTTGATGTGCCGCTGATTCAGTCTGAATAGTTCTTCCATCAAGAACTGTATATCCAGATAAATCACAATGCTTTTGTAAAATGTTTACAACAGTAAATAATTTGAATTCAGTAAATTTATTGATCATTGTATCAGACATGCATGCATTCATTAAACCATTTTATAAAATATGTATTGGTTGGTCTTTTGTGTACTGTAAGCCTACCATAAATATTATTTTTATAAGTGAAAATTAAGTTTTTAAAATAAATCAAGCTGCAGATAACTCTTTATGGAAACTGCCTAACTTTGGCTGCTGTGGAAAGTTTTTACAGTGTCTGCACACATGATATACTTCGAAACATTTGTGTAGTGTCACTTTTTTAGCATGAATCCTCCATATGCCTTAATTTTGTACGTATCTCTCACGGGGTGAGAAAGTAGATGTTAAAACTGTTAAAAAAACCTGAAAGTAAAATATGCAGTTGATTCAGGGGTATTTCAGCATCACTGTTTGTAGCTTTTCTAGGCAGTGATCTAATAAGGAATAAAAGGATGCTGAGATTGACTGACAAGACTAATGAGATAACCACATAAATAATTGTGTGATATGAACAGGGTTGTTACACCATTAGAACAACTGCACAGTATCTCCTGTCTATTAGAACTGCTTTTTCCATCCACTGTCACACTAAATTGTGCAGACTTTATCTTTGGGGTCTTTGCTGTTGTATTAGTGCACGTCTTCTAGGTTTGCAGTTGGCTCATGCTGTGCTGCCCTGGCCCCTCCAGTTGGGGCAACTTCCTTGAAGGTGGGTGCCCGGTGCTGCAGCTGAGAGCTCCCAGGCATCACGAGTACTACGCTTAGTAGACAGAGGTGATGCTCTTAATACAGCCTAGTAAAGACACACCTGTTTGCAAGACCTCTCTCTGTATACTGTTACATCACATAAGTCACAGTTCCAGTTTGTAACATTTTTTTTGTGTGACGAACTACTGCTGAATGCTCTGCTTACAGCTTCCAACCAGTTCAGAACCTAAGTAAATAACTTAACTGGAACAGGGTTAAGTCAAGTCATGCTTCTTTCACTTGATCATGAAGGTCTTGTGTAAATGGTGTCAGGCTTTCGGAAGTGAAATTGCAATAGCTGCTTTTCTTCCCTGACTAGTCAGCCAATGACCCTGGTGTAGAAGAATTTGTCAAACACAAGAGTGCATAAAGTGGATTACCTTGTAGATTTAGCTGGCTGGGTATAGGCAGCATCACTGGTAAAATGCAGTGATGAAACTAGGAAACTCCCAAAGTTGCATTTAGAACTGCTTATATTCTAAAACAGTATATGAAAAGGAAATAGACTTTGGCCTAGATTTGGAAGATCTCTAACTACTTAGTAAGATTTTTAAATATTCTTCTCAGTTGTCCCCAGTTAAGTTAGTCACAGCAACCTAATCTGAGATGACAGCTGCAGGGTAAGTCACAAAAAGTGTTATTACTTTACATATTGTAAAATATGTTGTGCAGCCTCTTGGTACATTTGGGAAGCTCTTCTCAAATGTACTAAGTGTCATGGGCACGGTTGTACTCTTTTAGCTGCTTCAATGACAAGCTTGGGAAGAGGGGAGGACATTCTGCTCTAAAGCACATACAGGTCTGTTACCAGATCTGTCTCCTGCTTGCATTTATCCAGTTCACTAAATGCCCAGTTTGACCCGAGTGTAGGATGACAGCATGGCAGTAGCTAAAGTCACATCTCAAACTGTTCCTGAACCAAAACTCTTCCCTGAGTGACAAATTCCTTAAAGCACACACTTCTTACTCATGCTTGACCTTGAATGGATGAAGGTTTAATGGAACTACAACTAATTATTTTAGCAAAGTCAAATGCTTTATTGCAAAGATACTAAAAACTGACAGAATAAATACCTCATGACACAGAGTAAGGAACCTGTGGCAGGCAGGTTCACACTTGACACCAAACAGTAGTTTCTGCAGTGGCAGGATTCCATCTTCCTTCAAGGTTAGACTGAGTCCACAAGATCATCATCAGTCCACTCTTCCTAATGGAAGGGAGAAAAGCAATGCCTTGAGCCATGTGTGAATTTGGTGGGTTTTATAGTAAGGTGGGCCAGGCAACAGGTGGTAGGTACATGGTACTACTGCACAGGCTGTCACAGAAACTTCTACTACATAGGCCAGCGAAAGAGAATTAAGTAACACAGATCTAACTTTTCACATCTCTGAACTGTGTCTGCTATCGGTAATAGACTTAAATAGCAAGTTTAAACTGATGTTAAATGTAGTGCTTAGCGGTTTGTCACGTCCATGTTACTTGACAGATACACATTTCTGCCGGGACACTTGACCATGCTTATCTTGCACACTCCATTCTACTTCTGACAACCAGGTAGCAATTTTCAGTCCTGGTTAACTTACAAGGCTAGCTCAAACTGGAAATAAGAATTCATGCAGAGCCTACACAGAAGTTAACTTGATGAAATGCATGTTTGTTAAGTTCCCTTTCAGATTCTCATGACGTGCCTAATCTAAGCTCATGGCCAACAACTGCTGAACAACATGAAAGGGTATTTCCCTTCCTTAGGTTCCCCCGATCTGGATTTCTGCTCAAACTTGCTCCCGTTGCTAAACATGAGCACAGTTAAAGGAGTTTCTTTAAGCGTGCCCTAGTCTGTCGTGAGACTCAATTAAGTTTTGATTCCTGGGTTCATTTAAAATGTTTCTTGCCTGCCCTGCGCCCAAGCAATATTACCCAGTGTGCCCCATTGTCTCATGCAGGGAAGAAAATGGAAATAATCAAGTAAATACCTCACAGGGAAGATTTTCTTTTCAGCTAACAGCAGCTAATCCCAGAACATGGGATTGAAAGCCTCCTGGGACTAAGCCCTACTTCTCACTTCTGCAAGTATGCTATAATGCTCATCAAGAACATCAAAAAACCCCCACATACATACACAAAACCCACACCAAAAAAACCCCTATGCTTTTTATGACCAGGATTTAGTACCTAACAGAAGAATTCCATGAACAGAAGGCTAAAAAATACTTTAAATAGTGGTTACTAAGCCCTTTAACCTTAAAGCTAGTTATCCATGCCTAGTCTTAAAGTCATGGAGGTCCAGTCATTTTAGCAGCCCCTTTTCAGCAGCTGTTTGAGGTTTAGCTCATGCTTCTTCATTATGGACAGCTACGTAGAGATTTCCACAAGAGCTCACATTGCAGCCTTTTACTAATACCTTGTGCTTTTTATGGGTTCATTACTTTGGCAGCTGAGTCATCTGTGCTCAACCAGTACCCTGTGTGTTTCTTCTATCATTTCAAATTGATGAGCTCTCCATACCAGTTCTGGCCTTGCTGTGGGTATTAACATCAGCTATGAAATCAAGAAACAAAATCTTACAAGTAGATTAGAACAGATTGTGCACTTCTATATTACAGCCTAATTACTTACAGCTATAAATATTGTTAATATCAGCTAGCTGTAGGATTAGTGAGGTCTCAAGGTTTGAGCAGTATGCACATACTACAAGCTTTCCAAAAACGAAGCACACTTTTTCCTTTATGTCCTGGCCAGCTCAGGTCTGCTCTTGCATGTGATAATTACTCAGAAATGAGACTATGCAAGTACAAACCCTTGGCAGTTCATATACATCAGTATTTAAAAAGCCTAAGTTTCAAGAGCAGTTAGAACTGTGCAAGAGCTTATTGTGAAATGCTGTACAGTATGTGAATTTATGCAATTAGTTTATTCCTTTGGAAAAAGAATTGTGAATATAAATTAATGAGAAACCCCAAAATCAAAACTGCCTCAGACCATAGTAGCATAACTAAAATAAGACCCCCTTCAAATTAAACTGGGCAGGGAGGAAGAAGTGAGTCTCCAGAGGTTAGGTGGAGCTGTTCTCTAAGTCATTTTGTGAGAAAGTGAAAAGTTATGAAAGTGCTAGTTTTACGGAGTTGCCAGTTTCGATATGCTTTTTAAGACTGGCATTTGGAGTAAACACTAGTCAAAGTTTTTACAGCATTAAATAGTTATCATGAAATATGCTTGAGGTTCCACATTTTATTAGAACATACTTTCAATGCTGATTTTACATAATCTTGTTCAAATAATTTTTTAGGTTCTAGTTTGACATTATAGCATCAACCCACTATGATAATTTATAATAGCAAGACTCCTTGAATTATAAAAACCCACACATCCTGCATTTTATGTTAGATTTTGACAGATGACCCTCTTCAGCTGTTAGCAAGTTTTTCTAAATGCCACACTTAAGGTGTCCTGGACTATCAGGATGTGCAACGTCTTCAGTATCAAGAGAAGTCCAGTTAAAAAGGGTTCTTCACACAGCTATTCCTCCACCAGAACGTATTCTCTACAACTTCCAGACAATGTTACGAGTGAAAGCTCTGAAAGGTGTTCAGATTAGATCTGAAAGATTACCTTAATTCTGTTTTCATTTGTTAAGTCACCCTCCTCAGTCTACCTCCACCTTATTTATACTTGGTCTTATAACCTGAGGTACTAGCTACCCATCTGTAATTTATGCAAGCCTTGCTAGCAAATTGGCTGACATAGAAATTTAGTCCAGCAGCTGACTTCTGCTTTGTGCAAGAAGCCAAATAAAGAAAATGAAAATGCTGGCCAGCACAAAAACCACCACATAAAACTTCCATGAAAAAAGCCTGCTTGAACGTATTTCAGCATATACTCATTTATTTCATCCACATTCTGAGGACTGAGTTTCCACCTGTAGAGCTAGGATTTCTCCTCAAGTGTTCAGTTCCTGGCCTTCCAAAACGTCCTTTCATCACGATACTTCAAATCTCAGTTTCACAGCTATTTCCCCTCACTGTCATCATGGAGTTTCACATGCTGGAATTATAAGTACTAAGCTTTACATTGTTCTGTGGTTGTTCCACAGTTTGTCAAAAGACTTTCAAAGCACAGGAAACAGCAGGATTCTTCCCCCTCCCCACAAAAGATGGGGGTATTTAAGAACACTCCTAAACACAGACTAGTACAGACTGGCTCATTTTTAAAAACAAAGTTGAAAAAGGTTCTGTCTAAGCAACACATAAAAGAATACTAACAGATGCAGAAGTTTGTCTCGGTAGCTGTGTCACTTTTGTCTTGGCAGTTACAAGTGGAAAAACAAGTACTTGTACAATAGGTTTACTGACCTCATCCATTTTAGATTTCTTTGCGACATAGTCATCATCTTCATAACCTTTCCTCTTCTTCCTAACCCCCATCCAGAAAAAAAAGTGAAATGTTTAGTTATTTTTATAAGAGTTTCCTTCTTTGACCACAAGATTAGATTATGGACGTATTTGTGACATAAAAAACTACCGAAGTCTCAACTAACAGCTTGCTGGAAGTTCACACTGGGTACTAAAGTGAAAAGGGCAGAAAATAAAAATCAGGAAGTCCTTTGCCATCCACATAAGTCTTAAGAAAACATTAACACTTTGCACAATTCTTGTTTTAATCACGTGATTTTAAAGCCCTTGATTCTCATTACAAATGACATCAAGTGGCCAGACCTTAGAAGCCACCTGGGATTCCAGTTCTGTGTTACAAAACAATCAGTATTACAGCCTGCAGTGCAAATCAGTGCAGAAGAACGTATTTACGTATTACTGAAAGCACTACTTGGAGTCTTGGTTCTCAGCTTCCAGTAGACACTCACATAGTAAGCATGTGAACAGACATCCTTGTGTGTCCCTTTAGATGTTTACATTTTCAGTCACTCACACAGATCAGAGAAAGTTAATGTTTCTATAGCAATAAAAAAGGCAGAAATTTAACACATCAAAGAGTAAGTATCTACTTACGGGTTTGTATTAAGTGAAAGCTCCGAGCTGTGACACTTCTCTAATTTCTGTTTTAGAGCAGCAACCTCTTCAGGCCTTGGCAGTTCGTATTTCTTTATGAGATTTTTCATGCCTACAGTGGCAACAACACAGCTCTAAGCAAATGAAATAATTTCTGCTCCACCTTGTGAATTACACAAGCTTACCAATCAGTAGTATGGCTAATGTTATCGCTCATCCCTCATACTTAAGCTTGAGCCAACAGTTTACCCTCCCTTCCCTCATAACAGGAGCACAGTATACATTTTCAAGCAGGTTCTACTGGGGAGGGGCGGGGGGGAAAGTACACCAAAAAAATCAGAATGCTACACAAAGAAAAAACAGAATCTAAGAAGTTTTGAAATCCACACCTCTGTAAGGTTTTGAAAGCATCATATCTAGTTCTTAAACAGACTCAAAAGACACTACAAGGCAACATGCAACATATTGCAAACAGTTGAGACAGAAAGCTTACCAAGTAAAGTCCATGTATTTGTCAAAGCAAGCATTAGACATTCAAAGTATTAATTCCTCCCAAACTGCTTGCTTACAAAACTTCCCTTCCCACATAGCACTCAAACTTCAGAGCACTGAAGATTACATATGTAAGACTTAACTACCATCTTACATCCAAGGTTTAATTCTAAATAACATCAAGGTACAGCAGAAGCTGAGCACAAAGAACTACACTGGAAGAAGTCATCAGCATCGCTGATTCTGGATTTCCTCAAGGTAAATTATAACGATGTAGAGTTCACGTTACTCTGCTAACAAGCTTCAAAATACACAGGTATTTTTTGCATTCAGCATCGTACCTCAGTCTTAAAAAAAACATTGGTTTCAGTCTTGTTAAGAATGCAAATTAAATTTACAGTTACCCTGCAAGAAACAAGATTTTTTCCTCTACCATCAGTTCTCTGTAAAACTAGACATTTACAGACGCTTCAAAATTTCCTTCCAGCCATTGTATGTTTACGGAAGAGCTGCCTTTGGGCTAAAGCTACCTTCCAGAATAATGCAAGCAAACAGTAAATGATCCCAGTGTTCCCTTTGCATCTCAGCAATGGAAACCTGAAAACTGGATTTGTTAGCAGGAAGAGAAAGGGAAGTTTTATAAATTGAATTTAAATTGAATTTGTAGACCCTGGTGACTTGTACGGTGCATTCACTACTGAAGTCAGCTTAGTCAAAGGACTGCATTTTTAATGCTACCACTTTCCCATTTTAAATGTATGCATGAGCTGAAGCATTAAATAACTGCCTACTGAAAATGTCATATCCCGGCCTTTTCCTTTAATTAAAAAAAGGTAATAATCAATGTACTACATTCCCCATTATCTTAGCTAAACCCTGCTAGCATTCTGGATATTTTTATATATAGAGAAAGAGATATGTATGTATTTCTCACACTAGCAAATGTAAATATCTTTTGAAACATCTTTATGGCTGCAAAACAGAAGCAAAGTATAAATCCTGGCATATCACTTAACATTAATCATTTAGCTTAGAAAAGGTACCCTCTGGTGGTAGAAGTAGTTATGTGCAGGCTTTTGCCTGAAGCTGTAATTTTTAAGACACCGTGACTGAAAAGACTCATTTCATCCTGACTCACAAACCCATTATCTAGTTCCCAAAACAGATTTCTCACTTTTGAGTCAGTTGCTAGCACTTAATTGACTATAGCACTTATGTTCTGAGAAGCATCAGGCCCTTTGCATTTTAATTTTGTTTGTTCATATCATAGGGAAGTCTCAGTGTTTTCTCCCCCGTGCATCCACATGCTAGGTAGTTCATTCTACTGCCCATGTTTTACTTACCTTAAGAATGCCCTGAGGTAAAGAAAACCACTTAAAGCACACCTTTCTGCTTAAAGCTTTTATTGTTTGGGAAAAGCTGTTTTTCTTCCTTTAGAGATACTGTTTATCATATTTTTCCAATGTTTACTTACATTTCATGCCATCCAGTAGCTTGGCTAAGGATGTTCTGTCTTCTTTCAGCATAAGACTTTCTGATAAATAACTGCAAAGAGACATGGAAGAGTAAGTTCTTAAAATAAAGTGTCATAATTATTTGTGGCAGCTACCATTGGTTAATAAAATGTGTATTATTTATTATTTACATCTGCTAGAGCTTTATGATTAGACTTAGTAAGAGCACTTTGGTTACTTAAGTGCTATAAAGTCATAAAAAAGCAAATCTGTCACTTGCAACATTCTTCTTCTGTAAGAATGTGACAAAAGTATTCCCCAGCCATGAAAAGAACCAAAATTCCAACACTGCAGAATTACACATTTGTAAGTAAGCCTCACTGAGTTAAGTCAACTTATGTCTAAGATTCTATGAAATGTCATACTAACATCACGCTATTGCACAGTATGACTGCTGGAAAAGCAAATACTACAGAAGAGTAGCCTTCAGACAGACCAACAGACAGCAAAGCTTGCAAGATGGGACTGCTTCTTTTGGCAGCCGAAAGCAAATCCTAAATGCTGTCTTCTAAGAGTCTGTGGGTCCTTTCCTCTTCCCTCAGAGATTCAAACTTCCTTTTAGTAAGAACATTAATACATACACACACCACCTGGGTAAAACCCCAACACACATGAGCAACAATCCTCACCAAGATCCACAACAACCAAGTAGTTTTATCCCTTCCCAGGAAGTGCACTTACAGATAAACTACAAAAATCCAAAGACTCCAAAGTATATCAATCTGTTCAGTCTGTGTTAACTTCCAACTTTTACTTCATAGGCACACACAGCTTTATCAGTTGCAGCTCCCAGACTGAGGCACCAACCACCATGAAGATGGCAATTGCTATAAGCTGATAGCTGCTCTGTTAGCATCACTGCTCTTGTAGAGCTCAAATTTAAGAGTATTTAACCTTGTGCTGATACCAGAACTGAAGATTAATTTGGAGCCACCTATTAGCCAGAGCACAGTGGCACCTGTTTTTCCTGAAGCTCTTTCAAGACTGACCTATACACTGACATCGTGGGATCGACAGGTCTTCAAACCTTCCATGTTCCATCCCACCTCTGCAGACGCACCTACTCACAGGTCCACAAGACCCCAGCTGCAGCATTAGCTCCTCTCATGTCCAGCAGATAAAACTCACGTAAAACAATAAACGACAAGGTTACAGCAACTGTACGGCGCAGACAAGCGACAAAGACTTGAGTTCTTCATGAATACGCAAAGATAAAGTTCAGATACCTTGATTCACACTCTATCTACAAATTATTCTAGTTCTTTTTGTAAGCATGCTTTTCTGAATTTTGGCACAAAGAGTACAAAATATAAATTCAGGAATGAGATCAACAAGTTTCAAGTTATAGTAAGCACCTGAATGTTTTTACACTATTCTGAGAGGACAGTAAACCCTGTAGAGGATACTCCCACACTGCCTCGTTCTTCTAGAGCAAGAGAGATTTGAGATTCATTTAGAGCAGGTGGAAGGAAACCACCTTTAAAAAGAACTGTTTGCATTTAGCATCAGCCCTTGTTACACTCTAGATGCAAAATGCTCACACAGAGCATCATGTGATTAAAACACTCCAGATAGCTGCTGTAAGTAGCTGTACCTCAGTTGTTTTTCTGAAGGAAAGAATATGTTTTGTCCTTAAAAAGAACCAAACCAAACAAACCATGCATTTCAGCAACGATATCAAAGTGTTTGATAATGCCTTTGCAAACACTAGTGGCTAAACCACAGAAATGAAAGAAGGGGCTGATTTAAAACAGCACCTTATAGTTAGTCCATTTCCATGGAAATTGAACAGTTGTAACAGCCAAATACAGCACTTAATTTCCGCATGCCTAGTAGCTGCCAGCTCAGTGTAATTTCATTTGACTCTGTAACCTTAGATACCTTAAAATTTTTTTTTTCTTCTTCTTTAAGTGATTCTTTAGATGTTTCATACACTCAGTTTCTACTGTATTTCTACTTTCTTCACTCTAATCCTCAAGATGAGTCTGAAAATCCTATGCTGTTCTAATTAGGGCAAAGTCACCAGTCTGAATTTTTTTTTTTTCCTGCTTCCAAAGAAATATAAAAACCAGAAACCAACTAATTGCATTTACCACCTACTTTTTGAAAATAGAGGGGGGGACAGGGTGGGACGGGACCAAAACCACACAAACCAGTATCGCTTCAGCTTTGAAACATACTTAAAGAACACACCAGAGTGCTAACAATCAGTAAATACACACTTCTAATTGTTAAGAATGTCTAGAACAAAATAATTTTATACAAGAAGCAGTAAACTGTTTAAATCATACCTCTAACGAAAAAGAAAAGACTACCTTTCCATATTAATTCCTGCTCTTGAACCACTAGATAATATGGCAGTGAGAGCTATCTGTGAGGGAGTAAAGAGCAGATACGCATCCGTCAGAGCCACTCGACTGAGGAAGTCATCAGCTGTTTTCCTCAAAACTTCAGGATTCTCCAGCATTGGATAGCGAGTCTAAAAAGTAAGTATTTAGGAAAGTAAGTAGCTGTTCCTTGTCTTCTGGATTGTGAGCTCAGAACACACAATTCAACAATATTCTCTAAAGCGAAAAAGTAGCAGGCCATCTTCTTATTCCAAAAATAATCTAAAGTGCTTAAAGACCACAACTAAACCGACTTCCTTGCAGATACTTGCCTATCACTTTAGAAACTAGGTCTTTTAAGATCACAGGCACAAAAGGAAATAAAGTTTTGTAACAACCCACTACAGATTCATATCACATTAGTATACAGAGTATGTAGCATACAAAACAACACTACCTTCAAATCAATTAGAAATCCCTCAAATGGCCTGTATGGATTGTGGACGATGAGATGGAAGTTCAGTTGCTGAATAAGCAGTAGTTCATATTCCAGTATTTGTTCAAGAGCTTTCTCCTGTCCAAGAGGGCTTTCTCGAAGGTTACCAACAAACTGTGCACTGGACACATTAAATTCATCTACTTTACAGGCCAAAAATGCACATGTTAGCCTTGAGGAAGGGAAAAAAAGCAAACAATTGACATATGCAGCATCCATCTTTTTACCAAGAGTTCTGTTCAGAAAGTTTATCTCTTCAAAACACCATGTTCTGAATGCAGCAAACTTTTCTAAATGGAAACTGAAAGCGACCATACTTTGTCTTTACTCATATTTAAGCTCTCAAATTTTCTTCTCATTTTTTCAGGTCTTTACAGATACAAAGATTATATCTCCAATGTTCCGCTCAATAGAATAACTCAAGATGCATTGATAACTCACATTATTATCCGAGGATGATACTCCATCACCGAGTTATTGAGGTAAAAGCGTTTGAAATACATGCAAGCTGTTCCCTAAATCAAAAAAAGGGAGGGAAAAGTAAGTATAGAAGCAAAAATGGATTAAGAAAAAAGAAAAATTAATAAAAAAAATAAAATCACAAAACAGAACAGGCAAGTTTGAATATATACTATAGACATACAGGATACACTAAGGCACTAAGATGCACACAATGACATGTCATTAAGTATTTCAAAGTCTAATACATTTATGCCTGCAAGAGCCTTACAAAATGGCAACTTGATTATCTTTTCCTCCATTTTTAGACATATTTAGGAAAGCAATGCTCAAAAAGCCTACAATATCTTCATGAGAAAAATCTGCTATTTAAATGAAATTTAAAAACGAAAGACTGAAAATATATCCTGAACATTGTGAGCAATCCCAGCCAAGGCATCCGAGTTTTTAGATCAGTAGATTTCCCAACATGTTTAACATTTATGCTTCTCTGTGTGTCTAGAAATACTTCAGTCTGTCAATGCCAAATTTCCAAGCTGATCTGAACGCTATTGGCATGAAAACAGGTGTTTTCCAAAACCACTTCTTGGGGAGTCTGATGCAGCACACATGCTCTGCAGGGGCCACTGCTGAAATATAAGGCCTGGCTCCACAGAGCATGTAACAGCAGCCTACTGCTATGTTTCAAATGCATCTTCAGACAAGACACTCTTCATCTTTGTTATTCACCACACATACCAGAAAGAAGGAGAACTGACAGGGAACAATACAGGTTATACATCTTAACGGCTAGGTGACAAAAGGACAATTTCATCCCCTGCTTCAGCTGTAAGTCCCCACTCTCTTCTGAAACGCACTCTTCTGCGTTCAAGATAAGTCAGTTCAGAGATTTTTTTTTTTTTTTTTCCCTTTGTAGGTTAGTTTACTGCCAGTACAGGTGCTTGAACCAGCTCGCTTTGTGGCCAGACAAGCACCAATGCTTGAGAAACAACTGGACCAGAGAGCCCAACTTCGGGGCTGCCTCCTTTAGCTACAGTGAGATCATTTTATTGTATCACCAATCCATGTATTGTTAGGTTTGTTTCTACTCTTTGCTTAAGGGAGGGGAAAGAAAATGGTTAAAAGGCATCCACGCAAGTGTAACAGCCGCAAGAAACCAATGAAGTTGAGGAATAACTCTCTGTTTTTGAAACGGCTGCACTGCCCAGAAAACAGAAAGAGCTAAAAAGCAGTCTGAAACACGGACTGCAGCACTGGAAGACAAAAAACTTAAAAGATAGCCGTGCTCTCAAGAGTAAGACAAGCAAGCGAAGGAACAAGAGACATGGAGGGGCGCAAAGCCCGCAGCTCCGCTAGTCATCAGACCGCAAGCGGATCGGAGTCACACCGAGTGGGCACCGCCGCTTACCACCACGGATCTCGGCATGGCAGGCTTGAAGACGGCGCAGAAGTCCAGCAACCGCTTTTCGTAGTACTTGCATATCGCCAGCTCCTCGTGGGGCTCCAGAAGGACAGGGTCGCTCTGCTGAACCTTGAGGGGAGCAAAGCGCAGCCTGACTCGCCGGCTGCGCTCCGGCACGGCCGCCTTACCCGCCCCCCCCCCCCCCCCCCCGGTCCTCCCCTCAGAGGCGAAGGGAGCGCCGGCCGGGAGGAGGCCGCAACGGCCCCGGTCGCCCTCCCCGCCGCCCCCCTCACGGCCCACCGCCCCGCACCTTCCCGCTCGCCACCGCTTTGCCGCGGAACTTGCGGTTGGCGTCGGCCCGGCACCGGGACAGCTCCTCCTCGCCGCGGAAGGTCCAGTGCCGCCACTGCGTGCTGCTGTGGTACATGACGGTGATGGCGGCGGCGACGGCGGCGGCGGCAACAACACCCGCTGCCCGCCGTCCGCGCTTTACGGCAGCGCGCTTTGCGGCGGGCGCGGGGCGTGCCGGGAGTTGTAGTTTGGCGGGGGGGGGGGGGTGGCGAGGTGCTGCCCGGGGGCTCGGGGCAGGCGGGGCGGCAGAGGGGAGGGCTGGCAGGCTTGGGCTGCGGGGGCTCGGAGGGCTGGAGGCAGCTCTGGTGGGGGGGGCTGGAGGTAACGAGCCCAGCGGGAGGGGACGGGAAAGGCCCTGGCCTCCAGTGGGGGCAGGGAACAGCTGGAATGGGCCGGAGTGAGGTGCTGCTCCTTGGAGCTGGGACGCTGCTCTTAGCTGCAAAGCACCACACGAAACCACCGTTGATCTGTCGCTGGATCTTCTCATGGAATAAAAAGCTGGCTTGTACGAGTAAGGGAACTGGGATCGGGCCCAGAGGGAGCGCGTGGTGGAATAGGTCACGGTGTAGGAAACCCTGGAAATGAGAAAAGCTCCTGTTTTTGTCAAAACGGCGCAGCAAGAGGGCTTCTTGCCCGGCATGAAAGCTGTGCGTGGCGTGGGGAGCCAGCAGCCGTAGCACTGTAGCGCCAGCAAAGGCAAGACGCCTGCTCCACTTCCACCGCGCGCCCTTGGCGGTCTTGTGGCCTCCTGTGTCCGCGCGTGGTGCGGAGGTTTTAGCTCGCAGGGGTCCGACTTGCCTCACGTTGCAGTAATGCGTGGCTACAAAATGCAGCTTCACGTTCGTTCAGGCTTTTTAAAAATACCGTGAAGCATGCTGACATCAAAAAAGAAATTCACTGTTCGGTTTCCATCCATGTAGCTATGAAACCGTGTACTTTATGTACATAAAATAATAATACTGTTAGGAAAAAAGAAAGCCGGGAATCCTTTATGTTATACCAAATGAAATCAATCTTGGTGGGTTCTCAGAGAAATACGTGAGAAGTAGTAGTCCTCCAGCAGTTCTTCCAGTCTGTAGTTCTGTCTCATATCGGGGTTGGTTTCGTTACTGTTAATCATATCCAGTAGGTTGATGTATGGTTTCCATAAATATCTCTATGAAGGTGATTTAGCAACTTGTCATGGCAGCTTGTCCCATCGCTTCACCAGTCATATGGCTCTCCCCAGTATTTTGAATATTTTCCCTGTTGCCGCCTTCATTTTTGATAATTATTCAGCTTCTTTTATATAGGCAGGCCAATGTCATTGACATTTAGATGCAGACACCTGAGTTGCTATTCAGTCTCTTTCTCTAGACAGCACATGCCCAGTTGTCAGAACTTTCTTTATGCTGGTCTTACCTTGCAAACTTTTTGCCATTCTTATTTCTTACACGTTTTTTCACCATTGTTTAAAAGAGAAAGTTAAAAAATGAGTTACAAAATTACTACGGTTCTGGCCACGCATTCTGCTCCTGCTACAGTATGGGTTGACCCCAGCTAACAGCCAAATGCCCACACAGCCACTCTCTACCCTCTCTTGCGGGATGGAGAGAAAATAGAAGGAAGGCGAGAAGGCTCATAGATTTAGGTAATGACAGATTAATAGCAAAGGCAAAAGCTGCACATGTGAGCAAAGCAGAAAAATTAATTTATTCACTCTTCCCGCTGGCAGCGTACTCGCTGGGGAGGGAGTATTGGGAGTCTTGCGGAAGATGTTGTATTTGAGGAGTTGGTGATATTGGGCAAGCCACGTCTGCTCCACTGAGTGTTGTACAAAAGGCTTGAGAAGCCCTTGTGTTAGCATGAGCAGCCGCTGCACAGGAGTCTGCTGGAGTGCCCTGTGCTGGCCCACACCGTGCACCGGTGGGTGGTACGACAGAGGTATGACAGAGGCCTCCCAGCCTGTCAGGAGAAGATACGTGACTTTGTTTGTTACACAAAATAAAAGGCACCACGGTATGGGGGGGAGGAGGAACTTCTCCGCGGGTGGGATCTGCACAGTGTGCTGCAGGAGAATCCATCTGGGGTCTGTCCGATGCTGCACGAAGTCGAGGTTCCCAGTGGCTGAAGGAACGTTAAGATTTAATTACTATTTACATACTTCTTTTTATTCTATCTTATAAAAGTAACTATTTTATTAAGCTGTTCATTGTTGTGCCTTTCCTATGGAGATGCAGGAAGAACCCTGCACTGTCTCTCTCTGACCTCCTTCCCCCAGGTACAGAACAGAGTCGAGAGGGAGGACGGGCACTGTGCAAGCGCTGCCCAGCATGAACCAAAACGCTGGTGTCTTACCAACACTGTTTTAGTCACAAACGGAAAATACAGCACCATACGGGCTGCTATGAAGAAAGTTAACTTCATCCCAGCCAGACCCAGTACATACAGGTAGGATGATCTAGAGCTGAGATGAGAGGTTAAAAATTCAAGTCTATCTGAAAAGTTCCTCAATGAATAATAAGAACCCTGGCAAAAAGCACGTGATAAACTTTTGCAGAATAGCAACACTCTCTCTTTCTCTTTCAGTTTTATCCATGTAAACCTGCAGGTTCGTACTACTCCCTTCGGTTTCTTCAATAGTCTCCTGCTCCCCCAAAATAATCATCACATATCAGATCCAACTAAGTTATGGAAGCAGCATTTCATAGCCTCTCTGCTCTAGCAACCAAAATTTAGATACTACTGCACTTGTATTTGAAGTATGTGAGATAAGTATGTTAAGCACATGTGGATATTCGCAGGGTTGGTAGTTAAAATGGTTTCTCACGGCCTGAGATGTCAAAGGTCCTTTTCCTAAACTACATAGGAAATAGTTTTATTGTCTACGTAGTAAGAACCTATAATTTCTTTGCCTTAAATTGCAGCAGTTGAACATCTCTAGTTTGAAATCAGAGCAAATCTGATTTTCAAGAACCATAGATATGAAAAATACCAAAAGAGGTACACGTTTTTGTTGTGCATCTAATCATAACAGTTCCACAGCAAATTAGAGAATCGTAGGAATTGCGTATGTGAATAATCAGCCAATTTACTGAGGGAGCATATGTCATTTCACATCATCACTGTTAGTGTAAAACATATAATAGAATGACAATTTCTGAAAAGGAAAAGCGCAGTAGAGAGGATAAAGAATTTTTTTTTTTAAATCACTGATTTTATACCTTTCATTTTTCAGAATCTGTACTTCAATGGGGTATGGGTTTAAGGATACCCAACAGCTATTGACTGTATTGATTTTAGTCCTACATTGACTTCAGCTGGTGTCCTGCATTATTAATGATTCTAAAATTTAGGCCGAAAGTGGAGAAAGACAGATTTAGATAACACATTTGAAAATGTAACCATAAAATACTCAGCCAAACCTTTGGCAAGTCTGTTACCAAGCCATGTGCAGAACCAAGAATTTACTGTTTCTAGTGCTGTGTTTTGACTATAGCATTTTTCACAACCTTTTTACCTACAACACAGTTTTAATATATTCTCTCGTAATTGAAGAAGTTAATAAAAAGGAGAAATGATGCAGTGTGATTTTTGTGCAAGTAACAATCTACAAAGAATGGTACAGAATACACTAATAAAGTGCAGGGAAGGTATAAAATAATTTGTTACTAAAATCAGAAAGGTAACTACAAGAGCTGAATGTTTTTTGGGAAACTGAAGTCTGAAGCTCTAAAACACAGCAACTTAATTATGAGATGCAGAACCATGTTGGGCAAAGTATCCATAGGCAGCCATGAAATTAGAGGTATGGTCTGAATTTTCATAAGTAGCTATATGTGTTATTAATCAGTTGCTCTGTTCAGTCAAATGTAAACATTTGCAGTCTGTCTTTTATTCTGGTTTTAAACATCACATGTGCAGGGATATTTGCTCAGAATTATGCCAGTCGTGAAATAACAGAGCAAACCTTGTGAGGTAATAAAAGTTACCCGGTTGCGTAGGCATTTGCAAATGTGCTTAGCAGTTCCTCAGAAAAATTACCTGAAAGCGTAAATAATGTCCACCCCCTAAATATTATAAACAGAGCATAATTTACGTGCTTGTATCAACACGCGCCACAGAGGTATTCCTCCTGATGCGGTGTCTGAGCGGAGCTGGAGTGCTCTTTAAGGACAAAGTTTCTCCCATACCCATTTGTTGAAAGGTAGGAGTTTCCTTGAGAACAGTGCTGATGAAAAGTGTGATGTGAGGTAAATGGTCTGAAGCTTGCCTGGGGAGCGCGCTGCGGTTTGATGATAGGGTAGGCTCATCAACGTGGATACAACTTGCTGAGCAAATACGTGTATTTGCTATACATAGTCTATAGGGTAAACCTCCCCTGGTGCTTTCCTCTTGGATGGTCAGGTTTCCCCAAAGGCTTCCAGAACTCGGTTGTATGGCAAGGAGCAGCACTGACTTCTGCGGGAGGAAGTTTAGGAAGGCAACAAACGGTAATCCTCAAGTCAAAATGAGACACATTAGCGTCCCTGAGATGGCATCTCTTCCTCTCTTTCTGTGGCCTCTTCCAGGTTTGCAATTCTCTGCATCCTTGGACTCTTCCTTTGCTTCTGGTTCCTGGGAGCTTTCCCCCTTCAAAGAAGCCGTGGGTTGAGTTCAGTCACGTTCTCATGTGTGAGGTCTTCTTGTGACTCCCTACTCCACCCATTCCCCAGGGAGGTTCACGCTCACCAGCCGAGTGCAGGGAATTTTTGTTTGTCATGTCCTTTTTGCATGAAGGGAGATGGGGTGGAATGGGCCTGTGGCACGGGACTCTCATAGAAAAGTAGCTGATAGCTTTCCAGAATCCCAAAAATGTTCTGCCCCTGCTACATACCAGGAATAAGTGAGTAGCCCACTATTTAAATTCAGAATAAAATTTCCATTGCCAAGTTTTTGGCATTTTCATTTTTCAATTCCAAGTTTTTTTGCACAAAGGAAGTGTCATCAAGGGGTCCAGCCTTGCTCAGCTTAGTCCAAATTGTCCTTCAGACTTGTGCCCCTTCTAGCCTGAGGAAACCTAAGTGCTGCAATGTTTTTATGATGGCCATGGCTGCTGTAAATGTTCGGGGTTTTTTGTGGGGTGCGTCATGGTTTAATCCCAGTCGGCAACTGAGCACCACACAGCCGCTCGCTCACCCTCCCCTGCCGCCCCGGGGGGATGGGGTAGGGAATCGGAAGAGCAAAAGTGAGAAAACTCATGGGATGAGATAAAAAGTTTAATACTTGAAATAATAGAATAATCATATTATAATAACAACAACAACAATAATAATAATTTTTAATGGAAAGTAAAACAATGAGAGAGGGAGAAAAAAACAAAAACCCAGGGGAAGGGGGGGGGGGGAAGGTGATGCAACCTCTCACCACCCGCCGACCGATGCCCAGCCAGTCCCCGAGCAGCGGCCCCCCCGGCCAGCTTTCCCCAGTTTCTGTACTGAGCATGACGTCCCATGGTATGGAATGTCCCTTTGGCCAGTTGGGGTCAGCTGTCCTGGCTGTGCCCCCTCCCAGCTTCTTGTGCACCTCCAGCCTTCTCAGTCGGTAGAGCATGGGAAGCTGAAAAGTCCCTGCCTAGTGTAAGCACTGCTCAGCAACAACTAAACCATCGGTGTGTTATCAACATTGTTCTCACCCTAAATCCAAAACACAGCACTGTACCAGCTACCAGGAAGGAAATTAACTCTATCCCTGCCGAAACCAGGACAGGGTGATACAGAGAACCAGGATCCCTTGGAACAGCTAAAGGTGACTGAGCAGGACTGAGAAGCACTGCACACACCACATAAGAATAGAAAGATACCTAAAGCCCAGTGGCTTGCCCTGTAGAGTTTACTGTTGAAAATAAACATGCATAAAACCTTTCAACTTTGTTGTCAGTAGTGTCCTTTTGAAAAAAAAATGGGAGGAGGGGGATTGTGAACACAGCCCTTCAGTTGAGTTGTAAGTTTTATTTACAAAACACATGCACAAAAATCATTACCAGAAATACAGATGTGAGTCTTCTGAAAAAGTTTGAGTAGCTGTGGCCACGAGGAAAGCTCCGTATTCATTTTTTACAAAATGCATCACCATGTGGATGAGTTTTTAAAACCACCACGAGTTTTTAAAACCACGCCATCCTCATTAGGATGAGTTTTTAAAAGCTGTTCTAAAGGTAGTCCCTTGTTACGGTGAGGTAGGAAAGACACACCGTGTGTATTGGCTTTGCATGGCAAGGTTTTGGTAGCGGTGGAGGCTACAGTGGTGGCTTTTGTGAGAAGGCACCAGAAGCTTCTCCTGTGTCCAGTAGAGCCAATGCCAGCCGGCTCCAAGACGGACCCGCCGCTGGCCAAGGCCGAGCCCATCAGTGACGGTAGTAGCGCCTCTCTGATAACATATTTAAGAAGGGGGGAAAAAAACCTGCTGTGGAACAGCAGCCAAAGGAGAGGAATGAGAATAGGTGAAAGAAACAGCCCTGCAGACACCAAGGTCAGTGAAGGAGGAGGGGGAGGAGGTGCTCCAGGCACCAGAGCAGAGATTCCCCTGCAGCCCGTGGTGAAGACCATGGTGAGGCAGGCTGTCCCCCTGCAGCCCATGGAGGTCCATGGTGGAGCAGTTATCCGCCTGCAGCCCGTGGAGGACCCCATGCCGGAGCAGGTGGATGCCTGAAGGAGGCTGTGACCCCATGGGAATCCCACTGTGGACCCATGGAGAGAGGAGCCCACGCTGGAGCAGGTTTGCTGGCAGGACTTGTGACCCCATGGGGGACCCATGCTGGAGCAGTCTGTTCCTGAAGGACTGCACCCCGTGGGGGACCCACGCTGGAGCAGGTTGTGAAGAACTGCAGCCCGTGGGAAGGACTCATGCTGGAGAAGTTTGTGGAGGACTGTCTCCCATGGGAGGGACCCCACGCTGGAGCAGGGGAGGAGTGTGAGGGGTCCTCCCCCTGAGGAGGAAGGAGCAGCAGAGACAATGTGTGATGAACTGACCACAACCCCCATTCCCCGTCCCCCTGCGCCGCTGGGGGGAAGGTAGAGAAATTGGGAGTGACGTTGAGTCTGGGAAGAAGGGAGGGGTGGGGGGAAGGTGTTTTAAGATTTGGTTTTATTTCTCATTATCCAATCTGATTTTTATCGGCAATAAATTAAACTAATTTCCCCAAGAAGAGTCTGTTTTGCCCATGACAGTAATTGGTGAGTGATCTCTCCCTGTCCTAATCTTGACCCTCGAGCCTTTCATTATATTTCCTCTCCCCCGTCCAGCTGAGGAGGGGGAGCGATAGAGCGGCTTTGGTGGGCACCCAGCATCCAGCCAGGGTCAACCCACCACAGAGTGACATCCAGAAGCCGTGGAGAGGGGATGCTGCAGTTCTCTGTAAAGTGATACCTGTCCTGTTGTCCCCACAAGTCCCCCCACGACTGAGCCTTCAATACAGCCTTATCGGATATATTGTGGGGAGCTAGAAGCAAGGTCAGGCAGATTGTCCATCCATTGGACAGAATCAGTTTAGCCCTGACCAGTGAGTGTGTAGAGGCTTGCCCATTAACACCCATGGTAGAAACTAATTGCCTGCTAAGTGGAGGTGGTCCTTTGAAAGTGTCACCAATCAATAGTTGGGCTCCTGTGACGGTGGGGAAAGTTGTGAAGTAGCAACCCGTTAACTGTGACCTTCATCTCGGTTTCTTTGCCTAAAAATTTAGTTTCTCTGTTCAAAGCATACCTTATATGCAACACCATGAGAAGAGGTGGAAACTAAACCTGAAAAGTTATCCAGAATTATGTTCCTGTCGGCTTCCATGAAGGAAAAATTGAAGTTTCCTGAAGTACTATCGGCTAGACCTGTAATTAGGAATTAGGAATTAGGAGCTGTTTTGCTGACCCACCGTCTTACATGGAACATGACATTTATCTTCAGTTTTTCCATACTCCTGTTAATGTTGATGCTAATTAACCTTGGTTGTTTTTTTTTAACAACTATAAATGAAAAGTCCTGTACAACGGCCTCTGAATGATAAAGGATTATGCTGGTACTCTAAAGGACATACAAACAGTACTTACTGTACAGTGCTTTCACAGTAATAAACCAAAGATGGGATAAATTTGTAAAAATGTATGTCACATGTATTCTAAAACAATGGAGGAGCTCAGAGGAGCTGCATTTCATATAGATACAGAAAAATTTATTTGGGATTATGTATGTGAGTGGTGAAAAAAGAGCAAACCTGTGATTTAATGATAAAATAATTTGCCTAAATTTTTAAAAATATTCTATCTAAATTTTAATAAGGTCAAAGAACTGGAATTTCGTGAAGCTTCTGACAAGGAAAATTGTGTTCAGATACAAATATTTTCAGACTGTTGTCATTGAGTGCGTTTTCCACATCTCAGATTCTTTACAGGTGCCTCATTTTTTTTTATCCAAGGGGCTAATTCTGTTTTCATTCAAATCAATGGCCCAAATCTTAGTAATTTTAGAGAGATATAATTCATTTTCCCCATTATTCAGCTGAGTATAAGGATATTATAATAATAATTATTATTATTAAGCCTAACTGCAGATACTAACTAGCCCAAAAACATGGTGGTGATACATTCAAAGAGTTAGCCTTGTTGATGGTCCTGGAGAGGATTAAAAGCCTTAGAGGGGAAAACACATCAATTTATTACCACATGACTTTAATATTTGCTATATTTAATGCTACTGAGAATTTGTCAGTAGTCCTAAATTTAATTTTTGAAATACTATGTTTTAGTGCTCACTTTGTTGAATATATGAATATAGTATCATAGGGACTTCTACTTGACTTTGCAGTGTTTGACTATCAATTGTCCTAATACTGAAAGTAGTTAAAATCAGATTCTTACCTTTCTTGCTTATGCTAAGTAGTACTTTATTTTTTATTTGGTCTCACTGACATCAGTGATGTTATTTTGTTGAAGGAGCACTAGTCTGTATTAACAAAATGTACCAGTCATTCAAACGAGTACAAAAATGTATACGTATATAGCTATAATTCACTTACATTGAATATGCAATACAGGGACATAAACGTTAGGATTCTCAGCAAAAACACAGACATTAAATAAGCGAAAAAGGACTAGAAACAACAGTTTGGAGTTCCTGACCTTTGCATTTTTTAAATATTAAGGAAAACCTTTTGCATTTAATACTGTACAACTTCATAAGCATATTAAGTGTACTGTCTCAAAGAAATCACAAATCATGGGAGCAAAACTTAAATATGCTGAGGCAGAGATGTTGGTTTATTCTTAAATAAGGGCATCACGTTCATTCAGCAGTGAGGGCTGAATTCCTTCTGGGCAATCAGAATTGTATGCTCCTTTTGATACCGTGCAGGGCATCTGTTGAAGTCAGTGGAAGATTTGCCTAAAGACCAAAAGCCAAAGCTGGCTTTTATGGAAGAGAGTGGTTATTTTTGCCATTCTTCACTGACAAGTCCTGAATCATTCATGGAGAAAGTTCTGTTGCTTCCACCCCTTGTTTCTTGCTTTTCCTTCTCTATTTCTCCCTTCCCCTTCCTGACCTTGCCTTGATGTTCTTGACCTTTCTTTTGAATTTCTTCACAACTCCATTCTTCCCTCCCACTTCACTCCCAATATACCATCTCATATGAATATAATTAAATTATTGATACTGATGCTGAAAAGTCATCACTGGATTTCTGGACTGATAGTATCTTGAAGTTAAGAAGAAACTGAGGTTGAGGACCTCTAAGTCATTCACTGCAACTGTCTTCATACTCAGAAAGTGCTGTTGTGGCGTATTTGCAAAGATTTCTTTGGAACCAAATGTGCTTGAAATGTACTTTAAAAGTGAGAGCACTTAGATACTGCAGAATAAGCAAATATCTCGAAGGCCACATAAATAAGACAAGCAGGCCACTTCCAGCCTAGAAGATGTGTGTTGAACACCTATGGTTTAGATTTTTCAACATTTCAAACGCTTTCTTTAAGGTTTATGGTCACGAAAAGCCAAGATAGCATGTGGATCAGTAATTTTGTGCTTAGTTAGCACAGGCAGATACCACTTTTGTAAATAAATCTGAGCTACAACATGAGATCCAGGTCTGGACCTGAATTGTACCAGAGCGTAGTGCTCAGAGCTGGGGCTTTGGCTCACTTTAACATAAAGGAAAAAGATTGTTGCAAAGGTAAGTCTTGATGCCAACTCCCCTAAATTTCAGGGTTATTTGCTGCTGGAGTTCTTTCCGAGACTTTGCTTCAAATTGCTATGTGATTGCACAGTGATTGGAAAGGATAAAGATAGGTTGCTTTTACTAAAGACCTGTCAGTTGTGTTGACCCTGTAGGTACAGCCTGCAGAGATCCATGAGCTCTCTTTCCTGTCCTAAGGCATAAAAATACTGAAAATTAAAGTTACTTTGTGTGATTACTTTACGTGCTTTTGGCCATGGCATTCTAAGAAGCCTTTACATGTGAGCACCTCGTATATGAAAGTGCAGTGTGCCAATCTCATCCTTTCCCCCGTGCTTCTGCCATGCTGTGATGTTGTCTTCCCGTGACCCAGTGGCAGTGGGAAGCCAGACAGATGTGCTGCACACGAGGATTTCGGAGGATGTAGTTACCCTGGCAACAACGGCCACGTGGAAGCAGACAAAACTATGTCTGCGCTCATCGTGTGAGTTTTTGCCCTCTGGTCTAAACCCTGCAGATAACGGGGTTGGATGCTATGCATCTGATTCTGAATCTTTAGCACCTGACAGAATTACAGCAAGCCACAGGAGCTGGAAGCATCTGAAAATTGACGAGTGGCTCTTAGAGCATAAGATATTAATAAGAAAAGTTCTCTTTTTCCTATGAAGATGTCGCTGCTGTCACTATGTTGTTGAGACAAAGTGGACTGAGAGACAAGGTTGAGAATTCATTGTCTCTTCCAGAGATCGTGGCAGTGACATGAGCAGTAGCAATTGTTACAGAGGAAAGCAATTCTTTGTATCTTTAAATAAATGAAATAAAATTATTTAGAGATGAGAAACTTCTCAATGCTGACAGTGGACCCAGGAGAATCAAAACTCCTTTCTTAAATGCATACAGTTAATACAGTTTGGCAGTTTCTCTTTCATAGTTTGTGATATTTACTCTTTTTACATTGTTCTTTATTACCTATGTCATCTGCATGTTGTGCGGGAATTGCATAATTTCTATTCACTGCTGTGTTCATGAATGAAAATAAACTTCTGAATTAAAATATGTTCCCATATTTGTGGTTTTCTATCTCATCTTACACAGAATCCTTTACTGAGAGACAGACCCTGACCTGTCCTGTATAGTTACTTGAAAGACTGGCTAGTAAATATCCCCATTTTCTCTACTACTTTAGAAATCCTCTGAAGAAAGGGGAATAGAAAATAACAGAAGATTTGTAAAATTAAGGACAAGAATTGAAGAGATTTGCTCACAGCCAGCAGCTCATGGTCCATGAAATACCAGGCATCGAATCATTCCTTCTGTTCTCCACCTTTGCCATAAGCACGTTCTCAGTGGGATGTTCTTCTCCCTGTTCGGCTTGCTCACAGTGCCAGAAGAGAGAATACCATTCTGAGCAACGGATGGTCCCACGTGCTGGTGCACCGTGTCATCTGCATTGCCAAGCCGACGTCTCCCATACACCTCATGCTGTATAACGTTCTGGAAGTTGTTCTGTGCTGGACTTAGGGTTTAGCTGTTTTTTTCTTCCATTTAACTTCTTCATTGCATTAGATTTGGTAAGAAAACATTGCCTTCTTTCCTGTCTGTAGGATATGCTGAAATGAAGGAACTGGATCCCTGTTAAACTGAAGTGCCTGAAATAACTACAACAAAAAGGAATCTGATGAAGGCTAGCAAATGCTTTTATAGCTTCATTGTAAAGATATAAAGAAAATTAATGAGGAATTTGAGAAATAGAGGCACTAAAATTGTCAGGCAAATCGGATGACATGAAACCTCATGTATAAAGTACTGTTCTGACCCGTTAGTCAAAACACACTATTAACTTAAGCCCATCAAGGACCAATTTTCTGAGGGCTATATAACTACTAGCTGTGCATATAAGGTTTCCTGACCTGATAACCACTGACCTGAGAACATAGGAAGTTGCAAGAAATGGTATAGATGTCCCTTCTTGTTACTCAAAAGCAGCTTCCATCATGGAAGAGGGCTTGGGTTGCAGAGATGGGGTGCCTGCCTTGTGGAAATGCTTTTGCAAACCTTGAAATTTCACTGTGCTGCCTCATATTCTCTGGCACCTTTAGTACTGCCAAGCTCTTCTTTGGGGACAAGGAGGAGTAGAGATTTAGGGGGACAAGCAGGGCAGAGGGCTTCAGCAGCTGGGACCCTGACATGCCTTGAGAACACTTGGGTTGCAGTGAGAATTTTGGAGTAGATTCTCCTCAAACTAGACTTTTCATAGGAAAGAAATCCTTACCGTTCCCAACAGACTGATGGAGAAGAAATATTGTTAGAAATATAAATGGTTCTCAAGAAGACTTACAATTTTCTTTTGGCCCTGGAGAAAGAGGTAAGTTGGCTGTGATTCTGCATGTCTGAATGGCCTTGAATTGCTAGCAGGGCATTCTGATGACCATGGACGTTAAGTATTTTCTCTTCTCTTTGACATTAAATAATTAACAGTTTCAGAATTATTTCTACAAAAACACCTAACATATTCCATATGTTCGGAAAAGACGGTGTCAAATTAGTTGTCCCATTTTTTCTTGAACATACGCCCTAATATGTGGGATAGGAATACTTTGTGATGTGTGGAAAGCCAGCCTACTACTTGGAATTGACTATGTTCATTTCCGTTTTATCGTTAAACCAGGAACAATGAAATTATTTTAATTATCACAATAATGATTTGTGGTCAAAAAGGGGAATAATCAATCAGTGGGATTGAGTAGGCCTCCATAACAGTCTGTTCTGTGTCTGGTATGCTCCAGTAGTTCCACCTGGATGACGTTGTATTTGTACAAATACTACATTTACACAAAACTGCAGCCTGGGACACTCTGCAAGTGCATTGGAAAAGAGGATTGGGTTTAAAGTGATTCTGAGAAAATTTTGTGAAAGTGCAAAATACGGTTATGCAGGATAAGCTGCACAAACACAAGATGCGAAGCATCTGGCTAGATAGTTACTCCTTGGTGGGTAGCTGTCCCTTGGAAAAGCTGAATATGAACCAATGTCAGGCTGCTGCAAATGGGTGTGTCATTATTAATATTACTTTTTTGGTCTGCCTAGCACAGGTAAGGCTGGACCTGTTCCCCATTTGGGGCACTTCCAATAAAAAAAGTATGGTCCTCTTTAAGAATCTAAAAGAAAGAAACCAGAAAAGCTGAAAATTCTGACCATTTTGTAAAGATGGGAGTTGTCTGAAGTAAATAGAAGTCTGAGGAGGAAGATTTGTCATAGACAGAAAGATTGCGTGTCTTTGAAGGACAGGCCATTGGGCTGAAACAGAAGAAAGGAGAATACAGTTTAGATGTTAGCAAAAACATAGGATTGCTGTAGAAGAGATGTTCCCTCGCAAGGTGTCTGTCAGAAATGCCACAGATAAGAGGTGATTTTGACTTCGCCATTCGGGCGCATGAACAACTCTTAAAATTTTCTTCAGTCCTATGGTTCTGTTGTCATACTGGTTGCCATGTAACTGAGATCATATGCTAGCATCTCGTGTGTGCAGTAGAAAGGAAATTTTCTGCTAAGATTAGAGTTTAAGAATCTTTTTCTTATCACTTCGCATGAGAGCGTGTGGTGCACGAGTGCAATATTCTTGAGGTTTTTGGTAGTAATTTTGCAAGTTATGAAATGAGATATCTTACATGATTGGAATATACAATACATTGCATTTATAGGTATAACCTTTTCTCCTGATGGTGACAATCACAGTCATTTAAATCTGTGTAATAAATTGGGCTTTGAGTTTTCTGGGTGCTTAATGAAGAACCAAAATACATATTCAAACGTAGCTAAAGCTTGGGTTATGTCAGATCATAATTCAAGGTCCAAGATTTACTCCTGTGATCTCCCCCAAATTCTGAACTAGTCTTGAAATGATGTGTCTGGGAACATCCTTAACATATGCGTTATGCAGGAATTTAAAAGTGAACATGTTTAAAATGACAGTCGGTTTACCAGTGTGCAAAAGAGGAAGGTTGGATCTAAGAAAACTTCTGCAATACTCTGGGCATGAGAGAATTTCCGCTTTCAAAGTTTACCCGTGGAAAATTTAAAACATGGTATCTTTTCCTGTAGATAAACAAGCTGAACTTGAGTACAATATTCCTTTAAAATGTTAAGGGACATGTTGATAGTATTCACAGGCTGTGTGTTGCATGCCCGTGGTCTTCTGGTTCAAAACACCTTATAGAACATGGGCTGACAGATTCTTCCAGTAATGGGAGATAGTCCTAAATTAACTCTAAGCATGTAATGTATAGCTGCTTAGTTATAGGAGGAAAAGTGTCACCTACATGAAAATTTTTCCCAATAAAATCAGGTTTCAGTCCCAGAAAGGCAGCTTCCTTCTGTTCGTTCAAAACCAATACCAGATCTCATCAGTAAGTTCTGGACAGCAGTTACCACTTCTGGCAGGACAAATATTTTGTGCCCGAAGAGACTGATTTATCAGAATACTGTGGTCATGTTTCAAACTCTGTGGGCTGTGGACTCACCAGAAAGTAACTTGAAAGTGATCATAAAAAGGATTCTTGGGGGAAAAATATTACAGGTATCATACTGAAGCCACCCCCAAAACTGTAGGGAATATGACCCATTCTTTATATGAGATAGCTTAATTGGTAGAGCAAGTTGTGCCTCATCTCAGTTATGGTTCAGAACCAGTCCTCATTTTCACTTACAAAAAAAAAAGGTCACGTTGCTGAATCAAAGACTAGAAACGGCAGGAATTTTTTGTAGAGCTATTTACAATGGCACGGCAGTCTCAGTGCCGCTAGTGTAAACTGCTGTGGTACTCGTGCAAAGCAGTAAAGGGAAAATGATGATGACAGAGAACTCTCACAGCTGAAGATCTTTGTATTCTCACAGTAATGTGTTGCTCTTTCCTCTGAAGAAAAATAAACCATATCATTCACAAGATTCTGTCATTTTTCAATCTGCTGATAGGTGTATTATTTTTGACAGATTAAATATAAAACCCTATTGAATTTATTCTTTCTCTGTATTACTTTTAAGGTAATAAATACTCTGAGAGGGGACCAGTGTCATCAAATCCAAAAAGAAAAGATTTGGAGATCAGTTTATGCTTGCAGAAGCCCCTCTGAACCCATTATTCCTTCAGTGCTTTTGGATGTTATCTTCAAGATTCATCTTTCTGAAATATTTTTCAGCTTATTATATACTGTGTTTCAATTAAACCAGCTGTACTTTGTTGACTCTACTGGAAATTACAAGCACAGAGCAAATACAGGTCTCCAAGTTACCTCTCTGGAAGTTCCTTTTCTTCTAAGAAAAAAAAAGGCATTGCTATTTTGGCGTGTGTCCAGTGATATATTTCAAAGTTTATTTTTCCTTCCATCACACAGTGAATTCAATAATTAAAGGAGAGAAATGGCAACCACCTGATTTTTCTTCTCTCGCATCTTCCTGATTTAAATCTTTAAATTCAAGATGGTGACAAAAATGTGACCAAGGCTGCAATATGTGAACCTTTCTGTTAGCTGTACAAACCAGTCGAGCTAGAGTAGTTGAGTTACTTAGGTATTTTCCAAGTGACCATAGTGTAGAAGGATTAGACAGATAAAGAGAGGCAAACAGGGAGGCAGGAACCCTAACCAGTCCATCCTAATTCTTCTTTTTAAATGCTGCTCAGCCATTGCAAATATGTAAAACAGCACTGGAAAGCAGAACAGGATCAGTGCTTGTTATCAGGGGTGACTATAAAATTATGCCAGGAAAATACTTAGTCTCTGAGTGCTGGGAACATCTTCTCTGTCCACAGCTGTCATTTAGCATTCACAACATCCCATTAGGAAGTTATTTTATTAGCCGAAGTACTGTACAGTTCGTGTGTACTGCGTACTGAAAGCACCCAGTGACAAAATGCCTAAGTGTAGCCTGGCAGGCATCTTCCTGTGCTGCTGTAGAGGTTGGAGAAATAAGATTTCTGTAATATAGATCCTATGGAATATCATTATGGAGAGTACCTAAAATCTTTGACTAATTGACTTCTACTACCCATGTCTATCCATGCAGCAATTCTGATTCTTGCAGTGTTATACTATACTCATATTCCTCTTCTTATAACAAAGCTGGAAGTTTGGGGTATTTTTTTAATAATGAAAGAGTAGATAAATTTAATTATAAAGACTTTTTATTGCACATTATGTAACACCTTTTACCTGATGATTTCAGAATGCCTCTCAAAAAACTATTTATGGTTCCGTCGCAGCCCTGAGCCATATCCTGGGAGCTTTATAGTTGCCATTCATAAAGCTCATTCATAAGTTTCTTCATCTTACACTTGGTAGATCGTTTGGACCCAGTATCTCAAGAAGAAGATTGTCCTAGAATATTTTGTCCTAGAAGTCATTAACGTACTTTTCCATCTACTTTTATTCATGGCTATGTTAAGTACATTGGGTTTTGTACCAGCATAGTTCAGTAGCTTAAGCAGCTCTTCTCCCTCGCCCTTAGCCCACAGTTTGTCAGGCTCAACATTTTTAGTGTTCTGTAAGACAAACTTTCTATTTGGCAGGTCATGCAAATATACTTTCTCTTCACTGAGTCCAGTTCGAATTTCCTTTGACCGGAACTGTATGTCCTGGTAAAAATCTTATAATTCCTCTGAGTAATGGCATTAACACTTCCTCCTTGTCTGTGCTAGAAAAAGTGTTCCTGATATGTATTTAGATTATTTTCTTTTTTTTTTTTATTTGGTTTGGTTTGGTTTGGTTTTTTTTGTCATGGCTTCATTAGCTCACAGTCATCCTATGATCAACAAAGGCCTTGTGTTGTTTTTGGACTTTGCTTTTGCCTCTTGTCATTTTCAGTGTGGACTCAAAATTCCTAGCACAATTCTGGTTAACAGCTAAACAGCTAGACTTTGCATTTCAAGCTATTAAATGTCATCTTTTCTCTCTTATTCTCTCCCCCAAGGTCACCTGGTTATTCCTGTATGATATTTTGACCCTCTTCAACCTCAATGATGCAACAACATCCAGCTAAGCTGCTAGGTTAAGAAGCTTCATTTTCTCAAACATATCATGTTCTCCAAGAGATGTTAAAGAACATGTAAGGTGGAATCCCGTTCTGGACCACCTTTTAAAAATAATCTCTGATTCCCTCCATTGTCTGTGAAGGGATGTTAAATCTTTGTGATTTTTATGCCAAATGATGTGAATATTCCTCTTCACACTCTAAACCTCTGTCCTTAGCAAGTGTGCTTGACATGCTCTGATTTTTTTGTGACAAGGTCACTAACGGAAATATTAGAAAATATTAGTCCTAAGGAACTCCACTAATAACTTCCTTTCTGACACCCTTTTGTTACTAAGATGTTGTTCATTAACTTGTTATGAACAATTATCTTGTTATTAATCCTCATCTTTTCCATTTTAAGCTCCCATTTGATATCATATCAAATCCTCTACTGAGAAAGAGATGCTACACTGTGATCCATACTGAAATGAGATCCTCTGCAATTCCTTTGTCTGGGTAATTGGTTATTAAGGAAAGAGGTTAGTTCACCATAATATATATTAGATAATCTCATGTTGCATTTTATCCTATGTCCCACTTACCTTCCCGAGGATATAATAAATGCACAGCTATTTTCATAAGTATTTGTGCTAGCCTTTCTGTCTTCTTGTCAGGAAGTCTCAGGTTTCTGTCCTTGTCCTAAAAGATTCATCCAAAAAAATCCTTGCAACTGAACTTTAAGTTTTACATACCAGTACTTTCGGGAGAGAGATGGATGCGTATTTTAGCATGTAAAGATATTTTAGTTTTACATCTACCGTGTACGTAGGAGCTACTTTCCTGTCTTTGTTCTCATGCTAGACCTCATCAATTTTACTGAAAACTCAAGATTCATTTAGATTTGAGGCCATACTTAAACTGCCTTCAGTTTCTTTCCCATCTCAAACTTGTATTTGCCTTCATGTAGAATGAGGAAATCTTAAGAAATTTCAGTGGGCAGGAAAAATGGTGGATGTGCATCTGCATGAGATCATGCTAGTCATGAGATCTAGGCTGTCAAGATCTGGTTTACTTCCCTGCGAACAGAAAACTTCCTGTAGAGTAATGTCTTTCTAAATCTATGTTACAGTACATGTTTAGCAATTACTTAGAGAAGATAGTGCCACAAGTTGAACTATATTTGTAAGAAATTGTTTTTTTTAGAGGCACATGACATCACTAGCAATGATAATGTCAAGAAGGTAATTGCCAGGTCATTTGCTATTTCATTTGCAATTGCATTTGGTGTTTGCAGTGACTATCCGTATGGATGCCCGGATCAAACAACAGTTGAGAAAGTCACAAGTATTTATGAATTTATCCTCAGAACATTGCAATAAAATTGGGATCTGTTACATCTTTCTGTATTACAGATAGGAACTAAAGCATTGAGAAATGATCACTGAATGACTTATCCAAGATCAGGTAAAAATCTGTAGATGTTTCAAGAATTGACCTTAAACTCAGTCCAGTGCTTTAGCCAATAGATAATACTTGCTCCGTAACGTGAGTAAACAAATAGAACAAGAAGGAATGACACAGACATTTCAGTGTTTGCTAAATAAAAAAAAAGTGACATAAATGATAGGGAAATAAAGTTGTATGTCATAGATAAGGAGCAAAAACTGATGTAAACCTCTAAAAACAAACCAATAATAGCATTCCTTTAGACAGACTAAGTGTAGAAATGGTAAAATGCAATTCTACCCTGATTGTATAAATATTTTGGGGTAAATATCCTTTGGTGAGGGGAGGTATGGAAAAGCAGAAATTCTTATTCCTTATTGTGCCTACAAAGTGGCACCAAATAAAAACTAGTCTGAGAAGAATGGTTAAGTATAATAATATAGATACTTCACAGTATTTTTCTAGCTTGCACAAATGGATCTGAAGTTTTTTAATAAGTAGTCAGTGACTGCAAAATGTGTGCCATTTCAAAACTCCTGACTGAGGAGTTATACAGGAAGCATTACAATTTCTATAACTGAGTTTGATCAGTTTCTGGCTGATATATTTTTCTTGAGGTTTTACATGAGTGACATTCTACAGTATTTTCTTAGCAGCCAGAGCTAAAAGAGACTTTACATCTCATGGCAGAGAGCTTAACAATGAACTATTATTAATAGACATACATTTTTTAATGTATATGACAACAGTGATAATGAGAAACCTTGTATTTCCTACATTTTTGGTTTTGTCTGTTTGTCAGAGCTGATTTTGAATTGCTGCTTAAAATTAGGACCAAGCAACTAAAAATGTATATTATAATGTAGGTCATGTATTACTATGCTGTAGTAATCTACATTTCAGTAGAGTAATGCTGCCATATAAGATGCGCTGAACTATGATAATTCAAGTGTGGCTAACTATAAAAACAATGAGAGATGGTGAGCTATTCAGTATTGCTCTGAACCGTGTTTAGTAACTGTTATTAATAATTTTTAATAAAGGCTGTAGTTGCACTTGATACTGGGCACACAGAATGAAGGCAGTCCCTGCCCAGAAGAGCTCTCATCCTAAAAAGGTGCATTACTACATCACTGGGACTCCCGTTGCTAAAACATAGGGTTGTAAACATCTCACTTTGAGATCCAGCTTTGTGTCTGACAGTTTTTCCTTTCTGAAGGCCAAGTGTGAACGTGAAGGGCATAAAACTAGGATGGTGCAGCTGTGCAAGGACAAAACTACAGGAGAAAAAATACAGTAGGAAAGTAGGGGTTTGTGTCTCAGCAGTTTTACAGACTGTTTGATGAAGTGTACATTTGTTGTGGGGGCAGGAGAGCTGGATGAGGAAGGAAAGGCTGATCCTCTCAAGTCACATCGTGTGGCTGTGGAAATGCAAATGTGTAACCCCATCATTTAGCTGAAGACAACATCTGATCTTGAGAGACATTGTATAGCTAGACAAAAACGGTATGTAAAAGAATGGATTACTCAAAACACCGTACTCTCTAGTTATTTCAAACCCCATCCTTTCCATCTTCAAAAATAGCATGACTTTCCCACTTTGGTTTCCCATAACATGCAAGGAAAAGAATCAATTCAGCTGAGATAATAAATATACATAACTAAGAGAATTAAGTCATGAAAAATTGAATTTGGGCTCTTACTCTTCTGATTTCTTTGTGTACTTTGCATATAGAGGATAATGTTTTTTCTGTTCTCAAAAACACTTTATACAAACCTCCGATACCCCAATTTCTGTCTTTCAAACAGGCAACTAACTGATCCTCATGGCTGACCACCTAGACACTGAGAACATTTTGGGCGCAGCAGGTATCATGACTGCTGTATAGGTATATGCACCGTGATAGGGTTATTTTTTTTCGGTGGTTACGATTTTCTTGGCAATAATCTTCATTACCAAGGGTGTTGGAAGGAAAGAACAATTACTGAATGAAAAAAGTGCTTTTTAAGGATACTAACAACATTTCTGTAAACAGATAGCAAAATTCTAGTGAGAAAAAGCTATTCATTGAGACAAAGGAAAAGCTTTAGTGTAGTGCTGTATCTTTTATTTTCCTAAGATTTTTTGCCATTTTCACATATTTGCCATTGCTTTTTGCCATTTTCACATATTTTCCTAAAGTCACTTATGCTTCTTTAGTATTAGATAGCAATGAAGAATTAGTATGCCTCTGCTGCCACATTTCTTGTTGCCTTGAGCACAAATCCTACCCAGGGAGACACTGTAGAATGGCGACATCAGTATCTCTTCAAAACCCAAACCTGGCAGCTGGGCGGACAGATAGATTTGAAGCTGCAATTTCATTCTTGTGCTTTCTGCTGCTTTTTGGCCACTGAATTCTTGCATTTCGTGCAGGTGCATTTATTTCCCTTCACGTAGTTGCAAGGAATCATGAAGACAGTATTTAGGCTAACCAGAGCACATGCAAACTGTGCTGAAGCAGAGGTAACCCAGCTCTTCCCAGCACTGAATTATTCTTTATGCTTCTGCTGTCCAGGAAAGTGACACACTGTACTCCTCAGGCGCAGGTCTGTCCAGCGCCTCATCCCTGGCAATGCAGGAAATACTGGATGGTCAAGGAAGTAAATCACATTTTCTCATTTAATACATGCACATTAAAACACCAACTTCAAGAATAATTACAGCAAAACCTTTCTACTATTCAGTGTATTTCTCTTTGCCTATTGTTTACAAATGAATATTTGAAAGAGAGATTGTCATGACCTATGTGCAGATTTCGCAAATAAAAGAGTATTTTCCCCATGAAAGCCTAGGAGACAGTTTGACTGTACAGAGGTTAATGCCAGTATGTCATATAAAACTCTCTGCAACCTTGGAACTTCCAGAGGTATTTTTTTTCCTTTTCATTTTATTGAATATCCTACAACTACTCTCTACTATACAGTCTACAACTCAGCAGGCAGAAAAAATGAAAAGCAACAGCTAGTAGTTTTTGCCTTTGAATAGGGAAAGAGGTGGTGCTACTGTGTGTAGAGAGGTGGCACTCATCACTTGTGCCTTAGGAACTTCCTTCTGCAAGTTGTGACCTCTGTCTGGAAAACTTCATTCAAGGTACGGCAATATTGGCAATACAAATAAAGTTAAGAAAAAAAGAATAAAGTAGAATGTTTTAAAATAATTTTGATGGACATTAAGGTTTCTTACCCAAATCTTTATCCCACTTACCTTTCATCCCAGGCAGTTTCTTCTGGAAAGAAGATTTCTGTGTCTGTAAGGACATGTAAGTATAATCTCTTGAGGGCACATGGAAGCCAAGTGGGATTTCATCACTGTCCCACCCTGTCTTCTGAAAAGCAGTTTTCATAAGGACTTAAAAGGCTATCCCTGCCTGTTGCTGTGAGGTCTCTACTCTGTGAGGGGCGCACTAGCTACAGATACGTCTGCTGATGATGCACGCAGATTGGTAAAGCCGAGGTTTAGTATTGTATTCTGGAGCCATGAGAGTGATTTCATAGCCAGGGCTGTTTAATAGTTTCCATTATATCCCTGAGTTCATCTGCCCAGCTGGGTTGGCACAGGGGAGGGGGGAAGAGAAGATCTGAAAGTAGTGGCAGGAAGGGAAACTATTTCTAGCTGAAATTTACTTTTGATTACTTCGGCATTGGGTGTTTTGTTTGCTGTGGTTTTTGTCAGTTGGGCACAAAAATTGTGGTTGAGATACTAAATTTCAGAGAAGATGGGAAGTAGACAAAGTATAGTGGCAAAAATTTGCAGGATACTATTCACAGAGAGCTTTTCTTTCTTCAAAACAGGATCTTTAGAAAGAAATGGAAATCAATAAGAGTTCTGTTGGGATCATACCTACCTTTTAAGATGAGATTTTGAAAGAGGGAAAGATACTACCATTATCTTTTCACTCTGGATTTTTTTTTTTTATGTGGGTCTTCTGTATGGGGGTTTTGGTGGGCATGTTTTGCTTGCCTTTGCACTGATTCTGGCAAGAAGGATTGTTTTGATTTCATTTTCTTTCTCCGTATTCAGCACCTGTTTAACATTCTCTTTTCCAAGCCTTTTTTTGATTCTACCTGTTTGCCCTGGGAACATGGACTTCCCCTCCAAATACCTAGCATGTGATAGCATATAGTACCTGTTAAGACTATGATATTTTTTATGCATTCCTTTCTTTTAATGCTTAAAAATTAATAAAATTGCTTTACAAATATATGATATTCATCTGTCAGGTTTATTCTGGTCTTCTATTAGGTACTGCTCCATATACTGTGTCTTGCCTAATGTGCCCTCTTTACACACTTAAGGAAAGACCTGCAGAAATAATATATGATCTGTAGAAAGAGCGGTCCTTAAAAAGACCACTAACTCACATCTGCTTGTCCACACCATTACCTGAAAGGATGACCTGAAGCTTTTGGGAGGCTTGGATGTAAACTAAATTTGCATATCTTTCTCCCAAGAAGATCCTTGTGTCTCCCCTTCCTCTAGGTTCACTCTGGATTTCTGGTTTCCATCAGGATTACTTTATGACACTGTTATTGTATATGATCTTAAAATAGGCATAATTCATTCTCTTGGTTCTGCAAGAACATTGATTTACAGTCTCCAAGTCCGTGTTTACTGGAGAAAGGAGAAAACTATGAGGCCAGTCTTCTTGTAACACAAGATGTTCCACTGCTACCACACCACCACTCACCCTTACACCATGGCAGCATCACGCTTTGCTATTGTAAGTGAAAATCAGACACACTATTTTTAGGCAGCTGGAGGAACGGAAGTTATTTGGCAGCTGTCTTAATTACCAAAGCAGAAAGAAAGCAGAAAAAAAATGTAGAGAGCCAGGACTGAAGTCGTAAAACTGGTGGTTTTTTTCTGCTTTTAACCAAGTTATATCATCTTGCAAAACCTAGTGATTTGTTTCTTTCCTAATGAAAAGGTGTCTGTGATTTGGGGTGTGGGTTATTGGTAAATTGGCATATAAGTGAGTTTGTCCTTCACTGGAATTTCATAAATTGTGCACTCCTTTTATTGTCTTGGAAAAGCACTTTAGACTGATGATTGCCTTAGGAGTATTCTATCTTCTGCCCTTGCTGCAAAGCTTTTAGTGCATCCACAGAACAGTGAGATAAGATTTTCTCAAAGAGGGAATTGACTTTCCAAAACGGACTTGCTGCAGAAATCTGAGCTGTTAAAGACCTGAGGAGATTCCAGCTGCTGTGTGCTATTGAAAATCAGCAGAAACAGGTTAGGAGGCAGACAGTTACGTCACAAAAGATGTTGGAGCCTATTCACAGATATTCAGAAAATTTCTCTTAACTTTTTCTCATTTGATTTAAATTCTACTGTCTTCCTCTCTTTTTATGATCTTTTCAAAAGAAAAATGTGAAAGAGCTAGTCTGTTTCTTACATACAGATACCTGTCACATGGAGGATTTTAAAAAGCTGTGTTTTGCAATGGTTTTGTTATGGAATTTATATTTTATTGGTCCTGTGAGTAAAGCAAAACTTAATGGAATTTAAGTTCAGTATAACAAAACTATAAGCCTGATCTACTTCTAGAGATCTAGAGATCTAATCTACTTCAAATCAAATGAAAGCTGTGTTTTCTGCTGTCATACTATTATTCTGTATTTTTAAGTGCTTGATATAACTGCTGATATAAATATTCTGGTAATTAAGTATGCTACAAACACTTTATTTTGATACAATGAGCTCAGTTTAGCCATGCCTGAAACCCTTTCCAGGAGCTTTTCTACGACACCACAGACTGCAGTAATTAATCCCAGACTCCCCAAACTACAAAGATTTCAATACTGGATTTTATCCCTGTCTCCCCTTGAAGTGGAGATGTCAGAAGCACGTCTGTCCCATCCAGAGACAAGAAGGATGAAACAGGCTTCCCCAGCCCCTGCGGCCAATTCCCGTCTGCTGGCTTGGGTCCCTGAACCGACTGCTGCACTGGTGTCCAGCCACATTTGGGGTGGCGTTCAGTGGCCAACACCTCCACACAGGACTAGCAGACGGGACACAGCACCTATGGGAGACTTGCACTGTTTCGGGGCATCAAACTGAAGACAGCCAGGATAACCTAGAGCATCTTAAATGGCACTGGACACCAACGTGCAGCAGAGTTCAACCAGATCCCCTCTGTGTTGTCAATTTTTTTGCGGTTGCGTATTTTAACATGCAGTGGCTTCCTTTCACCCCCACCAGTCCATGCTGGTGCCGTCATTTGGAGCGGTTGGGGTCAGGAGTATTGATATCATTAATCAGTGTCACGTGTCTATTAAGATGCTATTTGAAAACAAACAAACAAAACATCCTTCAAAATCCATAAAACAAGAAAAGGGAAGAGCTTATTTCCCCTTAGATAGAAGTGACATTGTCTGAATTTTGTTTATGGCATTAGGGGCTGCTTTTATTATAGCTACTGTTCTTTATCCCCAGATTAAAACAGACTTATGTGAAATGAAAGCACAGGGTTACCTTTTACATGTTGAAAAACAGGACTCCAGTGTTATTGGTCATCCCTCCTCAATGTAGAGTTATGTGCATGTTAGTCAATTAGTAATATTCAGGAGACACTGTAAGAAATAACATTCTTTGATAGAGAGCTGTGATAGATGCTGCACATTTCTGTCTCTGTATTTGAAATTAATCCCTGAAATGTGGAACTGGGAAGACTCATTGCCAAAGCAGGTAATCTACTGGATAATCCAGGAGGAATAAATTTTAGTCATCACAATTATGTTGAATTTATCCTGGAGGAAAAAGCATATGTCCCTGAAGTGCTGTGCTCAGTCTGAAAATGACCGAGTTCCCTAATTTTTGCTGGGCTCCTACCTTACACCATTGCCTAAACGCTACCTCTTTCAGCAGCAGCAGCAATGGCGGTGGCAGCCAGAAGGGCTTGGTCATGCTTGCCACGTTTGTCCTTCCTCCTCAAAGGACCACAAGCGCTCTTCTCACTCCGTCCTTACTGCTTTTGTGCCTGTTGATTTGTCACGAGACCATGAATATTTAGTCGCTGGGGGGACCTGGCTCATTTACTTGGGAAATTAGGAAGATTTGGCACTGGAAAAATCTAGAAGTAATTTTTTAATTCATTTTGTAATCATAGTTCTCCCATCCTTCTTGACTACTGCTAGAAGCAGAATGAGTGATCTCTGTAGTCTCAGTTATATATGCTAATACTAACAAGAAATCATGATACCACTTGTTTGCTATCAAATACAGAACAACAGATACCATCTAGCATCCAGTGCCAAAGTAACACACTACATCTCAGATTTTGGTGCCTGTAGAATCCAGGATCACACTCCCATTTCATCTGTTTAGTTTATCTCCCTGGAAATTACCTTAGAAATCATAGAGTAACTTCTGCATCTACCATGAATTTACTCTGATATTTTAAGAGGTAAATTTTGTGTCTTTTTATTGTTGATAACAGCATCAGTGTTACAGCATCCAAGGATACCTGACCACTTTCCTAAAACATGATTTGAAATAGCCAGTGTTTTGTGTAAAAATATCAGCAAATTTCAAACAGAGCATTTCTGTACAAAGACATGGAAGTAATTTCTTCACAGTGTTTCAGTGCAGGCACGGGCTGTTATTGTGTTAATGTTGTCTAAATAACAAAATAAGCTTCATGTACCTATTGTTTGCTCAGAGTATCAGGTCCCTGAAGACTTTTATCCTTGCCCTGCACAATTTCTCATTCCATAAAATCCTGGCAGTTTGATTGAAAATATAAACTTCTTCCTGTAATAAACTTAAAAGGGTGTTCCTTTAGTTTATTTGAGAAACCATTGTCTTGTGATCTTGAAGTTGCTAGTCCTAATCCCATTAAAGAAAACCAAGTATTTTTAGAATTTTACAGGGAACACATAACAGTTGCGACGCTGCCTTTGATCTATAAGTGGCAGTATTTATTTGTTGGAGCTGGTAGCATTTGTAGCATGAATGTCTGATGTTTGTGGAGTCCTATGTGTCACATTGCTTCATTTCCAACTACGCTGTATGTAAATCAGCTACAGCTTCATGCCAGCGAGAAGCACAATTTGCAGAATAATTGCTGGCATTTTGCAGTGATTCCATTTTTTACATTACAGCTTAGTTAATATACATTTGAGAGAGGGGTTTTCATAAACAAAAGTCCCACAAATATTCTGTAGTCACTCTGACGATTTTTGGTCTTTTTATCTGTCTCCATGTTTAGAAATGCCTTTCCATCAGTTTATTATTCATTCAGTTAATGACTGTGTAGCAGGTGGAATACGTTGTTGAAATGCCATTGCACATGTGGTTTGACCTACCTACATCCTCCAATTTTGGCTAAGCTACAGTATCTGGATCTAACCCTCCCAAATCTTATGGAAGGGCTTGGAATATGAGCCCCAATCTGTTCTTCAGCTGCTGTCTCACCAAGTGTTTACTGACCACAACTTTAGCTCAAGTTATAATGCAAGGTTTGTGTTTAATTTGGATTATGTTTGTATACAGAAGATCTCAGAGGTGGCAATCCTTTTCACTTGAGCTGGCTGGGTCATCGAGAGTTGTAGGTGGCAGCTGCCAAATGCTCTTCCATTGTCTAGCACTTGTATTTTTTCAGCATTTTGCTTTGCCACCCTATCTGGGCACCTGAAAGAGCAGCGTTAGAGACTCCACAGGCGTTCTGCACTGAAGACATAGCTTTGAGTGGTCCAAATAAAATCTCCAAGACTGGTACTTCTATGAACTTTTTGAAAATGGGGGTGTGAAATTGTGCATATATTACCTGCCTAGACACTTTTAGATCGCATCACTCCCTAGTGAGTTATGGGGGTCATTTTATTGGAGAATTGTTGAGCCCCATGCAGCCCCCCAGAGTCTGCCTTGTACTACTAACCATCCTGTTGGATGTCTGCCTCTGAAGTGTATTCACTGTAACTGTACTCACCATAAACTGAAAGAGGACCATTGCATAGTATGTGTTAAAGTATTTCTGTACTAAATGCCATTAATTTAAATGTCTCTGCTTTGTAGTCAACTATTGCAGCCTTCCAGAGCTACATGTTGGATACCAGTGAGACCTTTCTGAAAGAATAAAACTTCCCTTTCTAATTTGGCAGGTCATAGTACTTTTCAGCTATGACATTCAGAGCTAGGAAGGGTGTTACGTTTGAGAGCTGCCCTTCTTGAACCACGATGAGTATGCTAAATTTGCTGCTTGAGAGATTATTTTCAGAAACATACAAGAAACACAACCATTAACTAAATTGCCTGAGTAAGAAAAAAAACATGCTGAAAGACTCTAGGATATCAGCCTGGATTTTAAACATCTTAAGGGTTACACTGGTATTTTTTCTCAAAAAATCCGCGCGCACTCTAGTCAAAACAAAACCTTTACTGTGTTTCCTTTCCTTGGTTCAGCCTCAGCAGGGGATTTAATATCTATGTTGCTTCCTAAAATTGCATAATGTAGTTTGATCTCCTTAATAGCATCTCACTTGGTCCTTTCGCAGTCACAATATTATCAGAAAGGTATATATGTTAATCTTTCTGATAATACACATTTTTCTGATATAGATAGATTTGATATGTGTGTGTGTGTGTATATGTGCAGGAAATATCAGCTAAAGTCTGTAGCCAACCGTTCCATTCCACGATATCAGAGATGTTGAGTACTATATCCCTGAAATACAGTAAGATGCCTGTATCAAACGGTTGGTGTCTAAGATTGCCTGACTTGTTTGCTACAACACATTCCTTGAAGACACAAAGTCTTTTCGGAGAGGTCTAAATGCAGAAGGTTCTTCTCTGGAAGAGTCTTTCGAGTGTATCCTGCTTATCATTGGGTTAATTAACAGCATAAACTAATTACAGTGCTCTATTTTCAGACTTCACTGCATTGAACGTTTCTCACTACATAGAATCATAGAATTGTTTAGGTTGGAAATTAAGATCATCAAGTCCAACTGCTTAACTACAGCCCTGAGAGATGAGAATTGACATAGTAATATAGGTCCTCAGCTCCTTGCCTTGAGGAATTTTTGAGATTCACGGCAACGTTGCTCAGATACAACAACCCAGACCCTTGCCTACATGTTTCATTATGGGCATTCTCAAATGATCTCTGTACTACACATGTAGGAAGACTGTGATGGAGATGTACTTGATCTGTAAGTACATGTAGGAAAAATAAGGTATGGACCAGTGTTCTGGAGGGAGGTGTTTGGTATCAGAAGTCAGTTATTCACTGAGTGTTGCTTGTCGATGTAGGATTATGGTCCAACTGCCTCCCACAGTATTTTCTACACCCTAAAACCAGCTCAACAATGGAGTTTCTAAGATATTTTCATGTTATAGTCCTGGTGTTAATCGTTCAAAAATCAGTGTTGTGGTAGTGAGGAAAAATGTCTTTCAAACCGCTTCAGTCCTATCAGCCACCTTGAACCTCAATTTCCTCTGTTTCTGCCTCTGATTTGTGTGGGATACCTCAGGATTTACTCAAAATACCCATATTTTTAAAGGAACATGGATTATTTGAGGTGCAAATTGTAAATCTGCAGTATTCCGAAAGGTGTTGGTTTTGTTACAATGCGTTACAGGAAAATTGCAATACAGAACAGGAAAACAATTTCCTGCTCGTACTGAATGTGTAATTATGCAGCCATTGTTACTCAATGAGTTACTCTCCGAGCTTAGGTCAAGTAGCAGTTTTATTTAAAGAATGAAAAGTAGCATGATTTCATATAATGTAACATTCATGTAATATATTATGTGCTATATTCATTAATATTGTACAACATGTATAATGTATAATAGCATATACATATGATATATTTTCAAAATAATATAACACAGAATTTAAACACATTAGAAGGAATTGACTAAATTTTGTATGCAAATACATGAATCCAAGAACAATCAATGTATATGTGCTATGTGTGCTACTCAACTGCAGAGGGCTGCAGAGTTGACCTTGAGGTAGAAAGCTCTTTTCTATAAATGCTCCTCCTCCTCCTCTTCCTCCTCCTCTTGTCACTCATAATGCCTGAATGAAATTAGCATTTTAACTCTTGCCTGTGTTTGTGTAATGAATGTGATCTTTAAAACTCTTCCTTTCAGAAGACGGTATATGTGCCTTGATAACAGTTAGTGTAAATGGGTGGAAAGAGGAGCCTAAAAATGTTCTGTTTTTGTTGGAAAGAGTACGTTTAAGATTTTCTTCTATTTTTGTAACTTGTCAGGTGACTGTTCCAGCAAATATCTCTCCCGTAGTTTTAAATGTATAACTTCCCTAAAGGTAGCACTGCCAAATCTCCCCAGTGCCTTTCTGAATAGCTGAAAGGCTCACATACTTTGTTTTGTATTTATATACTTGCTCCAAGATAAATGTTGAAAAATATGTCTGTCCTAGAAGCCAGAAAGTATATTTGTTTTCCATACAGGGTATGTCACATGATTGCACTCATTTTTAACTAGGATGTGTAGAAGGGGCATGTGTGTGTATATATATATCTCTCCTCTGCTAAAGTACAGTTTAAGCAGGGTATTTTTAACGTCACTGTTTTACCTCTTATTCTGCTTTACTATACACTTCCGCCTTCGGTAATTTACATAAACATACATAGTATATGAATAATGCATAAGACATTTTAAATGCAGGGCTTCCAGCTCCCACAGTGCAGTAGCGTATACAACAATTTGATTGGCTCTGCTCTGTTTTCATTACTGGCAATTTCTGGGAACACAAAAGAGGTTGAAAAGGCTGACAGGAATGGACAATATTTATTTTGTGAGAAATATTTGTAGCCTTTTCAAGGCAATTGTATTGCAAAGTTTTGCCTGCGATTGTTTTTCCTTGATTTTTTTTCCCCCCCCGGCTGGGAGGAATGCATTAAAAGGTCTGTGGTTGCTCTTTTGTAGATTCAGTCAGATCTGTGATTTTTTTTAATGGATACTGCTGGATTTTTTCCCTGTTTGCATAAACGTGAGCACAAGCTATAAATAAGTAAAGAACCATCAGATCTCTTAAGGTTTCTCAATTAAAGTAACAAGGCAGTGCTAACGCACACTTGAAGAAGTTGAAATATCTTGACATACAGGAGTTAAAATGTAGAGGGTTTAGTTTATAGTATTTTAGGGTTTTTTCAGAAGAATGAAATGGCTTCTAAAATGTACATTCATCTTTTTCATCTGGGTCAGCTGATGCTGTTACAGCATATAGGTTATCCTTACCTTAAACAGTCATATGTATTTTTAGTAGAGGACAAAGACACAGTGTTAATTAACAAAGATGTACACAGGTTTTACTTTTCTTTTAGCAATATCTTAGCCATCTCATCATGTTTATGCAGAAAGAAAATCTGTTTTTTCTCTTCCTGTCTGCCCAAAGAACTGTCGTTTAGTAAAAAGGTTGGGGGTTGGGATGCTGCCGCTGATTATGGTTTGACCAGTAATTTTCCAAGTTCTTCAGGCATGTTCACAAAAGTAAATAGTATTTTTCCTGAGATAAAATGAAGGTCAGTGTACCAGCCTGAGTGTGCACCTGTAATCATCCTTCAGTTTCATCCAGATACACAAATGAAGGTTTGTTTTAGAAATTTTTGTATCTGTAAATGACTTGAAAAAAACTTTTTTAATTTCTTTCAATATTATGGGGAAGTATCCAAGGTTACTGTAGCAAACAGTTTCACAAGGTGTTTAATGGGCGCTGTAGCTGATTAAGTCATGTACAAGTTCTCACAGTTAGCTTTGATTAATATTTTTAATAGCTGAGGATACTGTCATTTCACCATCTGCTGCTTATATTAATCATTCTGTAAATGAATTGTTTTTAGCTGCCAATAGCACATCACATCTAAGCAACCAAAATACAACGCTGAAATGTCTTTTTTTCTCTTTTTAACGACGACAGCTGAACTTTGTCAAGCAGTTAGTATTTCAAGTCCATGACAGCTTGCTTCTGATAGGTTACCTGAGGAAAACTTTATTTTTCTTACTCCTGAGCTGACCAAGACAAATAAATGAATGAATGAACAAACACACACAACTCCTGCGGAGTAAATAACCCATATAAAGGCAAGGCAAATTGCAGAGCCTGCTCTTCCACATGTCCTCAGGGGTGCAGAGGTGCACGGGGAGAAAGGTGTGACGGTGGCTGTTTTCCACCTGCACAATGCCCGATTGTGCAAAGGGCGGTGAGCTCCCCACACAGGGGCAGCCGGTGGGAAGTACCCGGTCTCGGAGGGCTGCCAGTCTGCAAGGCAAGCGCTGGCTCAAACAAGTACGTTTTCTGTATGTGCTCCTGTATTTTGCTATTTTGAAAACCAATTCCAAAATGTTGCTAACAAACACTTGACAATATTTAAAAGGAAGTGCTTCTTTCTATTTCTCTACAAAATCCTAGTGCAGGGTTTTGTTTTGATTCTGTGATACCAGCAGTTCTGTCATAAACACATACACAAATGTCTGTAAAAACTATTTATCCAGGTGCTAAAATGTAAAGCACCTTTCATGTTGCTAATCACCACAGAAGAGAAGCTTTTTTCCAGAGACGTGCAAATGTCTGGACGGAAATCCCAAGTCAGTGAAGCTGCCAGATTGCATGGTTTGTTACAAACTAAAAATTCAGATAATTTTCTCTTACATTCACAAACTCGGGCCCTCTTTTTTAGTGAATCTTGCACTAAATCAGCTCTGGATGAGATTTTTTTTGTGATTAAACTTGGTGAAAAGATAGAAAATTAAGTTGTGGGATTTGGGGGGTTTCGGGGGTGGTGGTGGTTTGGGGTTGTTTTGTTTTGTTTTGTTTTTCCTGGCTGAGGAGCAAGGGAAGGCAATTCCTGTGCATTGAATAGTTCTAAACAAAAAAAGAGAAAGAAGAAAATCTGTTTTGGTTTGCTTGGCTCTGATCTTCCCACAACTACTGTAAATTTAATACAGTGGAATCCTAATCAAGATGTCCTGGCAGATGGCCCTTTGTCTCCATTAAGAATAATACTTGATTAACTGAAGACGTTGCTTGAATAATAATTTCTTTGGGAAGATACAGTGCCCATGAAATGACTGAGAGGCTCTCAAGCCAGTTCTTCGGTGGGTGCAAGTCAGAAGGGCTCTGCTGGAGCCAGCAGAAATGTCTGAGCCTGCGGCCATGCTTCCCAAAGTTGGAAACCAGCATATCTGAGTACAAACACAACTCCAATCCTAGAAGGTATTGGGGCACCTGGATCCTACTTACGCAGTGGGCTGCAATTGATTGGCCAAATCACTTGCCAAATCAAGGTTATCAAGAGTGTCCCAATCAGGTTATCCAGGGTGGCTGTGAGATGGTGTTGTGGTTTAATCCCAGTCAGCAACTGAGCACCACGCAGCCGCTCGCTCACTCCCCCCACCTGGTGGGATGGGGGAGAGAATCGGAAGAGCACAAGTGAGAAAAACTTGTGGGTTGAGATAAAAACAGTTTAATAATTGAAATAAAATGATAATAATAATAATATGATAATAATACTAATACACAAAGCAAGTGATGCACAGTACAATTGCTCACCACCCGCCGACCGATGCCCAGCCAGTCCCCGAGCAGTGGCCCCCCCAGCCAGCTTTCCCCAGTTTATGTACTGAGCATGACGTCACATGGTATGGAATGTCCCTTTGGCCAGTTGGGGTCAGCTGTCCTGGCTGTGCCCCCTCCCAGCTTCTTGTGCACCTCCAGCCTGCTCAGTCGGTAGAGCATGGGAAGCTGAAAATCCTTGGCTAGTGTAAGCACTGCTCAGCAACAACTAAACCATCGGTGCATTATCAACATTGTTCTCATCCTAAACCCAAAACACAGCACTGTACCGGCTACTAGGAAGGAAATTAACTCTATCCCAGCCGAAACCAGGACAGATGGTAACCAGTGATGTGCAGCTGAGCTGAAACAAACCACTGAGATGCAGGAATGAATGTGGGGCCTAGTGTGCACTCAAGAAGATGAGGCAGTGGATGAAAATGCTCATCAAGAAATCAGAAAAAGGAGTTGGTGAAGTGTGCAGACACCAAAAGCTCACAGATGCCACTGTGTCACTAGGTCATGCCCCTGATGTAGAGAGCAGTTGTCTTTATTTCACAATGATCACTGAGAATAAGAATTTAATTTAAACTTATTCCTTTGTCATAAAAAATGTATGATACAGCAGCAGTAAACAATCTTAGCAAGACAGTTTTCCTTTAAAAACACCTTTTCTTGGCTAGTATTCAGCAACTGTAGTGTGCCAAACACTTTCTAGTCCTAATGACTTAAGAAGTGCTCGGCATCCTACAAAAGAATTCACTCTCATCAGAAGTGGGTCATAACACCATCCTCATCACACCTACCTTTTGTATACCTGGTACTGATCTGTTGTGCCTCAGCTCCATCCTGTCAAGGTACAATCAACCGTGAAACAAAAAAATGAAAACATCTCATTTTGATGTTGAGTACCTGAAACTTTTTCCTCTTTTTCTATAATTACAAGGATTCTGATTCTTGTGGTCCTTTCCTTTCTGAGTAGACTATTCAGTGGGTGTCATTTCAGCAGCTGTGCAATTATTTCCATTGTTGGCATATTGTGCTGGTGTCAAAGTGTTTTCGCACCATTAATATTAGTGCCAGGCCTGGGGGCTGTTGGGTCTGGAGCAGACCTGAATGCTGAACAGCTCTGTGTTCTTTCGTGTTGGGATGCAGGATGGTGGGCCAGGGTGGAAGCAGTTTCCGTGCAGAACAAGATGCATCCAGGCTTCCAGAGGCTGGGCAAACTCGTGCTGTTGCAAAACCTCCCGCTCAGAAAGGTCTTTTCATGAGGACACTGGTCCCAATCCCACTCAGTTAAACTCTGTTATCACTACACAGAAGGAAAGTTAAATCACAAAAGTCGAATCTTAATCCTGAATCTGGTTTTACCATGAATGTACCAGAGATGTAAGAAGTTCTGTGAAGTCCTCCATAGATTTTGCCAGCGGTTCAGTGCTGGCATGCAGCCATTTCCATCATGGTAATTCACCATGAGGGACACGTGATGTTCTTCATTTCTGAGTTTTCCTCCTTTTTTTCTTGTAGATAGTTTGACTTCCTGTAATTACTGAAATTTTGAGATCAGGAGAACTGATGGCATCTGTTTTATAGTGCATGCACACATGCATGCCTTTCATGCACCTTAAATCAAGCCAAATGGTTATCTGGATGAAATTCAGTAAAGCCAATATGCCAGAAATTCTGATCTGATGTCATGCTTCAGGCACTGTTCAACATTATCATTTTTAACTGGGAGCTGACCTGCTCCAGTACTACATTACAATTTTTGAGATGCCTTTCGAAGTTCAGTTTGAAAACATTGATGTCAGTATGAGCAGGGTTTTTAAACTGTGTTGTTGGTTTATGCCTTGCCTGTTTCACGAAGGAAAATGGATAAAATCAAGGTACCACTTGTTCAACTGCAAGCAGCGACACAGTGATCACATGGAAAACACCCCGGTTCAGAGCAATCAAAGAAGACATGTCCATTGGTCAGTCCTGTTCACACGAGGAGGACTCCATTACTTGCTGTGAGCATGAGAAGTGTTACCTGACCCAGCCGGAGAGTGCTAGCTTCTTTCTTCTGCTATGAAAAAATTGCTTTGCCACTTAGGTCAGCATCATGATGTAAATCTTAATGAAAGATTCTGAGATGTCTGAGCAAATCAAGGTGTTTGGCCACCCTGATGCTCCCTAATATATCTCCCTGCCTTTTTCTCCTTGTACTTTTTATTTTTGAGGTAAGTAGTAGGGGAAAAACAGTTTAGTTATAGAGCAGTAGCTACTACAACCACCTTAGTCTTTTCCTCTCTTGCAGCTTGGGCAGAACTGGCATCTTGATTATTATTATCTTTATCAGACGCCTTTCCTTACTGGAAGTGAAGCAAAACTAATATTTTGAAAATGATTCCTATCAATTCAAATTTTAGTCTTCTGGGGCTGAGTCCTTAAGTCCTGATGCAATCCTTAGTCAGTCAAAACTCTCACTGCAGGCATTTGCCTGATTAGGAGATTTTCCTGATCTGCAGGGATGGTATTGCAGTAATTTTCAACATGGAGTCTGCTATCTGTTCTCCTGTGCTATAAGAAAAGATGCATTTCTTTCCTATTGGGGGAAAAAAACACCCACCTTTATATATTACAGCATACTGTAATAGCCATCAAACTTTTGTAGCTGTTTTCCAAAATGCTGGGAGACAGCGGCTATGAATCCACTTGATGAAGCTGATTTTAATGGAACAATAAGTTTTTTACCTTTGCTGATGATATGCCCTTAGATTTATTGAAGAGCTACAAAAATTTTCTGCTGATTCACTGTTACATTCATCTGGAAAGATGTGACATCCTAGAACTTCTGCCCTTTTAGGACCTCTTTACTTCCCTTGTCTTGCTAACCAAAACCTAAATGGATGAGGAGTTACGCCTGCACCCAAGAGAGGCTATCCTCACAGTTTTATCCATTCAACGTCCAATTAAAATTTCCAAATTAGTTCAATTAACCCCCAGTTGCCTCAGCTTTCTGAGGTTCCAACTTTTTCTCTTCCTCTTCTTTCACAGGTTTTCATTTTATAACTTCTTGGTTAGTTGCCAAGGAGACTTCAGTGCAAAAAGCTGGCATTCCTGCTTTGGAATGTGTCTCTGTGAATAAAATATGCTTTGTAAATCCTTTCAGAACCCTAGTGTAAGAGCCATTATTTCTTGTTTTGTTCATCATTGCCATGTGTATGCCTAGTGATGGATGATGTATTTTCAACCAAATATCAATGATTTCCTGACACTTGCTACTTCTGCTTTAGAAAGAAGCTGTGGATGGAACCTCAAATCCCAAAAACCTTTTTTTAGGCTGAGAGATGCACACATTATCTTGAGAGGCTTATCAGGAAAGTAGCTAAAACCCATTGTAGTCCTAGGAGAAGATCAATTACCCTGAGAAAACACTGACAAGGATGGAGGTGAAGGTACGAGAAAGATCCTCAAAAGCATCAGACTTAACAGATCAATCCCAGAACCCATATATCCAGGAAAGTATAATTTAGATTTGCATTATTTCTCTCTTTCAGCTCTTTTTTGGGGTTAGCATTTAGATCTGAAACATAAATCCATTTGTGTCATTCAAGAAATAGAGATCCAACAGAAGACTGGGCTCCCTTCCAGCATCCACATGCAAATGTAAGTTGATTTATTTGGAGAACTATTTATTTTGTTTAGGATGTCCAAATCTTGAACGACACCTGTACATCAGATTTCCATTTATCATCATTATAGCTGTATGGTCAAATAAATACAGGGGTTTCATTGTCCTTGTAGACAAGCCAGAGGGATGACTGTGCATGAAGACTGCCTGTGCTGTGTTACACTTTTTGAAGTGCTTCTTTAGGTCTGGTTTTGCATGCTGCTGGAGTGGGCTTGTGACAGCCTTTGTGCTACATCACGGGAGAAAGCTTCTATCTATTTTACCTCTTGGTGTGGGTGGGATGGGTTTGTCCCAGCCACCTCCATGGATTTCATCTGTCTTTGTGGCAATGTGAGGAGGTGACAAGCACTTTCCTTGATGGAGCCTGGCCTTGTTGGTATTAATTTGAAAATTATGCAATGCAACAAAACAAAGCTGAAAATGTAGCCAGTGCTCATTCAGTTATGCTAATTTAAGTTAAAAAATGGAGGCAAGCATGGTAACAAAGGCATAACATAGTGATATCCAGGAGAATGTTGATCCACAATTCCCAAGGTCTTGTGTTCCACCTACATTGGCTGAAGGCCACCTTGACCCATTTTCGTGACTGCTGTAATCTGAACCAGCCAGATTAAGTTAGCTCTCTATCTACTGGCTGTGTTTTGCTGCATAAACATGTTCTTGATCTGGATATGATTTCCCATAAAGAGATGATGATAAGGGAGGGGAGTTCCTTTTGGTTTTAAAATCTGTTCATCTACAGAAGACCATTTCCTTATAAACATGCACATTTTCCCTATTTGCCCAGGAGCTGTGGCTGAGAAACTTTGAGTAATCCGCACCATTCCCATGCTTGCCGTTGTTTTGACACATCTGATGCAATTATTCACATTCTGTCTCTGCATAGCTTGTAGCACACTGACACAAAGCTGTATGTGAATGTATGTCCTTTATGTCCTCCTGTTAATGCCCTGCCTACTGTGACCAGTGCTGCTTCTATTCATATGATAAACAGAAAGCTGCAGCCACTTCACATTATTATTATTTAGCCTATTGGTTTTCAGGTGGTGCCCTTGCTGGCTAGGACTGCTGTGGGGAAAAGGAGCCTCATTACACAAAAGCAATTGCGGATTTTACATTTAAAAAAGAAAAAGACAGAAGCTAATCTGCAGAAAACATAAAGAGAGTTTGAAATGAAGTTTTACAGTTGCTCTGGGCCGCTGGAAATCTCAGCAGATAAATCTGATAGTTCAGAGTCTCCAGCCAGAGATTAGCAAAGAGCATGAAGTGGGACTAAGCCGTGGGAGGTTTGTCACCTGCTGTGTTCCTGCAGGTCATGTCCAATGTAATACCAGAACTTTGGGTTATAAACAAACTACTTCCGATCCTGTTAAAAAATGCAAAGCAGAGGCTCTCATCATGAGCACCACGGTGATCCTGCCTGCTCGGGCAGACGGGTAACACAACTTGGGAAGAACCTTTCCAAAACATCAGGACCATCTGCTTAATGACTCACTAATTTCCTTGCTGTTTGCACATTCTTAAGAAACTGCTGATGTGTTCAGGCTCCCTCTTTTCCTCAGCAGAAGTGAAATTTGTTGACTATGAAGGCCTGTAATAGCATCATCCAAGCAGAAAGCTGAAAGATTATATGTTAAATCAAGTCTCTGTGTTGGCCTGTACTGTGCTTTCCAATATTTGTATCCTATTTCCCCACTCTTCGTGCAAGAATGGGAAGAGGAATGTATTTTCTTTACATTTTATCTTTTTGTGGCAGATGTCCTAGACATCCAAGGTGCTCTTGGTGTTCACTGTGCAAGACCAAGGAGCTGTCCCTTCTCTGAAACCTCTCCTTGTACAGCCAAATATTTTAAACTTTCTTTTATTCACAGCCATTACTTCCCCTTAAATCTCAGCAGCCTGCCTGTAAATTTAGCCCCCGTTTTTGAAGGTAAAGATGTTTCCCTGCCTGCACTTACTATTAATGCCTTTTTTTTACTTGCTTGTTTTTCTGCATCCTTTCCTCCAGTTCATTTCCATGTAAATGAAGTGGAAGAGGGCTTGGGCTGAAAAAGCATGTTTCTCCTGACACTCCATTTCTAGACACACTACCAGGACTCAGTGCTGGCAGCTCCCTGTCCTTTGCTTAAGAAATGAGTCTGCGAATGCAGCTGTGAAGAGTTTTTGCACCACATGTAAAATGTCATCAAAAAAGAATGGTACTTTCCAGGCACATTCCCAGGTGAGGAGTTGTCGTGTGTGTGTTGGGCCATTGGCTGGGAGCTCCACCTGCTTCGCCAATACTTGTACCGTACTGACTGCCAGCCCTCCCATTCTAAAAGACATTTCCATCTTGTTACTGACCCTTGTCTTTTACAAAAATGCAATTTCTTTCCTCAGTGGGTATGAGATGGGCAAGACTTCAAGAAGGTAGCCACTAAATTCTTCAGAAGCTAGAATAAAATTGATTTATCTGAACTAGTCTTCACTCAAAAGCATTTTTTTGGGCACAGCAATGCAGGTAAAGCTATCCTAATAGAAAATAAAGCTTATTAGCTAAGCCAACAAGAGCTTATTAGCTTATGCCAACAAAAGAACTTGTTTCCATCTTACACCAATTTCCTGATTAAAACATTAAAATCTGTCTTTTCTGACCATTAGGATTACGGCAATGGTAGGGTTTTTGCTGGTCACCTGGGAATCTGTAGAATCACCAGCTTTTTTGGTGGAGCAGTAAATTTGGGCTTGCCTGATAGAGGTTCAAACAAGCCAAGTGTGCAGCAGGCTTCTGCAAGGTGGTGAGAGGTCCTGGTTGCCATCAAGTGAGGACTGAAGAAGCACAGTACTTCATGGGGTTCAGTCTTCTGTTAAGGAGAATTTGACACTCTTTGTGTAATGATGGGCATCAGGTTAGTGAGTGGGAACTAAGAAATGAGAAAGAAGAGAGATCTGAGAAACTGACAGCCCAGTACTTTTCTTCCGAGCACCTTGTGTAATCGCTACCAGCAGTGCAAAGTGT